>NC_073696.1:51872406-52189313 GCF_029784165.1 Wyeomyia smithii
TTCCCCCCAACCTCATCGCACAGCATAGAAATACCACACTAAGCGAAATCAACCGCAATTCGTGCTATCTGATGAGCAAAACCATTAGGGAAGTAAAATATGTTAATGCTCACAATGTGTTTTATTTCCAATGCATCGATAGGTTTGGACGAGATGTTATAGAACAGTTGCTGCAGGGAAATTCGAAAGCATTCTGAGCAAAAAAAATCCTCTGCGGCGATCATTATCCACAATCGAAGTGAAAAGATAAAACAAAAAGTTTTTCGCTCGTTAGGGCCACCGTGCTTTGAATGTGCTAAACGAAATAAAACTCATATTCATAAATTAAACCAAGCTCCTGGGAGCAGCATCCTACCTAACAGAAAAAAAGTGTTTCCAAAACAAAGAAGATTATGTTTATGTGTGTGCTGGGTGCAAACATCAATGTGAAGGTGTGAAAAACCGTCGTTAATTGTCTCGCCGCTGACCGGAAGCCACCCCTCCCAATCCTCTTTTGGTGGAAACTGTGCGGTAGCCTGTGTGTTGTGGTTCCAAACAGTGCAAACGAGATAATGGTTGTGGTGGACGAAAATGCTCCAGCTTAAAACAATGAATCCCGTCATTACTTAATCCGCGAGGTGTTTTAATTCGAAGGTCAGCTGCCCGCAGCTCAGTGGAGGCAAAACATTTCGAACGACGGCCGCGCTGCGGGGTGAAAAATGTAATAAAAAACGTCGACTTAAGAGTGACATAAGCTGGGGCTTGCTCGCACAAATCAATTCGGGTTTCGAGTGACAATATCAGGAGCACAGCCGGGAGCGAGCTCGCGAGCATTGAATGTGAACGATGAAGGTGTTAAGGTATGTAACAGTTTTTATTTCATTTTCAAATGACATTGTGGGAACTATTTGTTTGGGGAAAAATAGATTTTATTAACCCTCTAACGCTCACAAGGTTTATCATTAAAATTTTTAGCTTCACGAGAAAATTCAAGCTGAACACTTTGTAGACTAACTAAAATTACTGTCAACTGTAGTATTTTGAAGAAAATGCCCAGTGATGCTCTGAGGCAGCATATAAAAGTTTATGGAACAATCGTAAGCACAACAAAGTATTTTATGTCAAGATATGATGATTATAATTCTTGGTGCTTTAGAGTCACCATGAGCGGGAAAGGGTTAATATCTCCGGATAACATTGCATCGTATATATCCATTGAGAAGTTTGGCCTAGCAAAAATCGTTTTATGCTAGGTTTTTATGCAAAAGTGGATGATTCTACCGGGATAAAATCATTATTTTTCATTTTTATTAATCCTTGATTAGGTATATATGTTTGCGTGTATTGTTTTAAAACACCTTACTTTGACATTGAAATATTAAATTTCAGTGTCATGCACAGGGTGTTCAATAAGTTTGAATCCACTCTAAAGAGGTGTTAAAATATTTCTTTCCCGAATCAATTTTTATTGAAGTAATATTTATTGAAAACCTCCATGACACATTAAAGGGTGCCCCCCATCAAATTTCATCACGGAAAAAAACGCTGTAGAAAATTACCAAGTTGACCGATCCTTTTCAAACGTTCAGAAAATGAAATACAAACTATTAGTAAGGTATATTTATTTCATTCACCTTCAATGTCATAACGCTAGCATTCTACGCATAATTGGTTATAATTTGTCAAAATAAATCTGGTAGAGAACTTTAAAAAAATACATCTGACAAAATACTCGTTCAACTACTTAATACTAACACAAAAAAATATCCCTTACAGGCTACCTAACACTAAGCCTAGTTTTAAAAACTGCACCAGTAATGTTAAATTCGAAAGGATCTGCAGCTGTATTAAAGCTGGCCACATGAAGCGTATTGGATCGAATTGATGACATCGTACACTGCGCTGGGGTAGATTCAGTAGCGATCTAGATCTGGGAGATTTTTCGGGGGCACATAAATCAAGGTGGTCGAGAGTTTTCGGGGCATCGATTTCATCTAGAATCATTTTACTGATAAATGTGGCTTGAGCCTTAAGTCGTCTCTGCTCAAGAGTTCGCATTCCTAGAAGCCAGCAGTGTTCAATGTAGGTTGGCAGATTTGAGGGGTTGCGCCAACGGAGGAATCTTAGAGCATATCTTACGAATTTTCGTTGCACGGATTCGATTCTAGCAATCCAGGAACTGTGGAATAGATACCATACAACAGAGCAAGGATAGACCGCAATAGAGAGAAAAACAGCGATCTGAGAGAAAACGGATCGCGGAGCTCGTTGGCTATTATGAACATAAATTCGAGTTGTCGATTAGCTTCACAGATAATTTCGTTGATGTGTAGTTTGAAAGAAAGTGCACTATTGAAAATAACTCCCAGATCTCTAATCTGTGTGACGTCACACCTCGCGCAGAACCCAATGTTCCGTCACGTGGCATTTTGTCAAACGGTACATTTTAGGTTATCCCGGAAGAATGTATGCCTTCTGCTGAATTAAATAAAAACAGGAAAAAAGAAAACACGGCATTTGGTCGTTGTCCACTGAAACAAGAACAGTAAGGAAAACTGGAGGATATTTTGATGAACAGACCACAAACGGCTCCGCTATGCATACATTGGCAAAGCATTTGGCCTTTCGCGATGCCTAGCCAGGTAAGCCACTGTTGCATAACTCGCTTGTTAGGCAAACGTAAAAAAAGCACTGTTACGAAACCGCTTCTCAAAGGCGCCTTCGCGCGCTAGTAAAAAGCGCTCTTGCTCACAAAGAATGTCGATGTCACTAGCCAGAGCACGTGCTAGAACGCGCGCTCTTTTTTTGTAACTCTAATATTTATTTAGGCCCAACCGCGAAGCATAATGGGGCCGAATGTCTTTTTGGAGTAGGGAAAAGCCAGCTTGAGTAGAGCTTGTATCCCGACTGCTCCTCCTCAAACAGGCATAAAAACCCTCTCATTTTTTCTCTTTAAAATACAAATTAAAAATACAAAATTAATTCAACCTAAAACTAATATGTACATCTATCTATATCTATCTATATGTAAAACGATCTATCTATATGAATAAGTATAAAATTGAGGGATGATGAGTCCTTGTCTCTTGGAAATCATAACCTAAGGTGAAAGATGGAGAAAGAAAGATAAAGATTAGTATTATCCTTAAAGATCTGCATAGAGAGGGGGGGACAGAGAGAAGCGAAGAAGGGAAGAGGATTCAAATACGATAATTTATATCTTTAATAAATTGGTAAATATGGGTGAGCAAACTGATATCATGACTGGCAAGTGCATCCCGAACTTGCATTGCAGATGGTGCATTGCGTTCCCGGAGGGAATCGAAAAGTTTATTCCTTGCTCTGTGGTATTTAGGGCATACGAAGACTACGTGTTCTATATCCTCGTACCCTCCACATTCGCAAAGGTTGCTATCGACTATCCCTATTCGATAGAGGTGGGTATTTGCAATGTAATGGTTTGACATTAGGCGTGAAATAACTCGTATAAAATCCCGAGTTAAATCGTGCCCTTTAAACCATGATTTCGTAGACACCTTGGGCGAGATGGAGTGCATCCATCGCCCCAAATCGCCAGAATCCCACTTTTCCTGCCAGTTTGCCAGAGCCAGTTGTCGGGGTAGGTGAGAATACTCGGTGTAGGTGATCGGTCTATCAAATATATCTCCTTCTATGGCACCCCTTTTCGCTAGTAAAGCAGCTTCTTCATTGCCTGGGATTGAGCAATGGGAGGGGACCCACACAAAGCAGATAATGAAAGACCGATCAACCATACGCGCGCTCTTGAAAGCTCCCTAAGAAGAGAGAAGAGCTGAACATTTTAGTACTAAACTTGAGTCCGCAACAGAGACGAGCCGAGGAATACCGTAGGCCAGAAAAGCACAGCTAGCTACATATATGGTGACCAGAGAATGAAAGGGAAAGCTTCTCGCTCTGAGTTACCTATAGGTTCATTATCTTGATTCCATGCACCCGTGTGCACGTACAGAACTTGTGTTGTTTTTTGCTCAAACCTATAGGTATCACATCTGGTAGCGCGAAACCCTACATTTTTGGTGACAGCGGCGGGATGACCTGGTAGTGCGAAACGCTACATCTGTGTCACTCTCCTTTCATTGAGACCGCACATAGTTCATTCAAACAAGACTGGCTTCTTTATCCAATAGAAGAAGCTGACTCTACATTTCTGAATGCTTACAGAAAGCAAGTTTCTGGAACACCATTGGTTGAAAATTATCACTAATTGCTGAAGCTTAACGCAGTCCGTAATATTCCTCACAATTTTAAACTCCACTCATTTGTACAACTTCTATCTGCAGCTTTTTCAGTACGGAACCCCACTTTTCCTTCATGTCCTCCTCAGATTTTACCTCTTTGGGATGCTTTCGTAGTGCCTGCCTTATAATAGGCTAGTGTTTTTCGATAAACTGGAGCGTTGGGGCGGTTCATGTTTTTGGGTACGAAAGTGACCCCATTAGTTTTGTACCACTCCAGGCACGAAGCTAGATCCGGCCAGAAGATCGTGTTGCTTCAACTGAGGGAGCAGATGCTTCTGTAGACACTACTTGAGATAGATCTCCCCGTTTACAGTCCCGGTAATCACGAACGACGCACTCGTTTTGCCACATGAGCAGATTGCTTGCAAAATCAGGTTTTTTATGGTAAACTTCGAAAGTTTCTGCTTCCTTACTTCCTCCGGAACATCAGTCTTATGCTCAACAGTAGCCCCGGATACTGCCGGCAGTCCACCTTGACGTGAGTCTCATCACCCATGATGAGACAATGAGGCTTCGTCTGCATCTGGAAGAACAATGTTCGGACCTGTGACTTTCCCATCGTATTTTGCATTCGTCACGATTTCTGAGCTTTCCGGATCTTGGTTCTCTGAACGAAACACTTGGACAGATCCAACTTTTCGGCAACAGCCCTGACCGAAGCATTGGGATTTCGCGTAGACGCTTTCACAACACGCTTGAGATTCTGATCACTAATAGAACATGCATTCTGACCGCATTTCATCTTCCGTTGGATGCTCAGAGTTTTGTAGTAACGTTTATTCATACAATTCACCCTCGTCAGATAGATGAAGAAAAAAAAAAATTCACCCTCGTCTGCACAATTCCGAGTTGTTTTCCAATATCCCGATGAGAATGTTGACGATTTTCAGGGTTGTTGCACAAAATCAATTCGCGACGATGCTGTTCGGGTAACGACATTTTTTTCCAATTTTCGAAGACTAACAACGATAAAAATACAGTGTAAACAATACACTCAAAACTACTTCTACCCAAATTTTCATGACCAAATATTCAATGGGTAATTTTCTACAGCGTTCTTCCCGTGATGCAATTGGATATGCAGGACGATATGAGGCACAAAGTTATATCAGAGATTCTTTTAAGAGATTGCGAAGCTCTTTGTGCTTCGCAAAGGGATTGCGCAACCGGAAAAGTTGGGAACCACTGACTGTCTTATATCATAGAGTCATAGCTATAGTACACAATTTATGTGCTATAATTTGCTTTGAAAAAATCTGAGCAACTAAACAAAAAATACAGTACTGTTTCGATTTTATCACGGTCGAAAAAACATCTTTTCCTGCATCCAACGAAACTGTGGACTTGGTGGAATGATACAGGGGTTCCTGGGGTAAGACGCACCTGTTAACGAGAGCAGAGTATATTCTCGTTAAAGCTGAGAGTTAAAACCAATGTAATGTACTGATCAAAAAATAAAAAAAAAAAACCCTTATTTATGCGTTGAAACTCGCATCTGATGCTAAAACATTATATAAAAATGCATAAAACATATTTTTTTAAAGTGAGTGTAATATGTTATGAAAGTCGTCAATCGAAGCAAAATGCAAACGTGCTGGGGTAAAATGCACCGCAACAAAGGGGCAAGAAGCACCATGCAAATGAGAGCAGAATGCACCACAATGTTGGGGCAGTACGGCTCGTTTTGTCATCTAATAAATAATGGCAAAATGGTTTTCTTTGGAATTTCATACACTCGAGCGGCATGGTTTTGGAAGCATATTTTTTGACTGCCTCTAGAACCGATCGTAGCTGTTGAACGGTCCATGACCGCCGATTAGACTTCCAGATAATACTGGAAACAGGTGAAATGTAAGCAAAAAAATTGTTTACAAAGAGTCCTTTTGCCCCGAGCTACGGGAAGCATTCTGTCCCGAGCGTAACAAAAGAAAGTTTCTTGTTACATAACGATAATTCTCATTAAAACTTACAGAAATTTCATCAGGAATATGTTGCTCGACGTTTATTCGATGCAATAATACTTTTAGCTGTCGGGAAATAGCAATTGAAGAGCTAAAAACACCTTAATTAGCTTAGAAAAAAATTAGACCGTATGCAACGAAAACACTTTTATGTATTTATTTACATTTTTTGATATTGTACTATTGCCAGGGTGACTATAGAAAACATAAATTTAAATAACAAAATTATCATTTTTCTATTAAAATGTTTCTCCATTGTAAATCGGAGTGGGTACATCTTGGATCAACGGTGCTTATTGCCCCAGGTACCCCTAAATCAGTATTTTTTGTTAGATTTCAATGCTACTCAACAAAAAATACTAAACTCAATCATTTCCTCGAGTCCGCCGTTTCGCTGAATTCACCGGAAAGTGTTTTTTTGACCGTGATAAAATCGAAACGGCACTATAAATTTAAAATAAATAAATAAATTCTTACGTTTAGAGAAAATTCGGGAGTAAACTCAGGAAAATTGTTATTCTATTTTTTCCGTGTAGAATTAACAAAGTCATACAGTTTTGCTAATTAAAGCAGATAGGTAGGCTTTTGACATAGAACTACATCTTTAATTGAGGTCTTATACTGCCATTCCGTGCATAACTGTCCCACCGTGCACAACATGGGATAACTATGCTTGGAACGGCAATATATAGGGGTGTAAAAAGAAAATCTAAAATCGCAACAGGGGACAGGATTATGTCCAATTTAAAATGCTCACCATTCGGTTAGTTTTCCTCGGATTCCATTCGTTTTCTTAGCAATCGATTCGAAAATCTGCTACGCATACGCCTGAATGTATAAAATTGCTGTTTTTTTTCTTCATCTATAAAATTGCAGTTTGATTATGAGAATAATTGGTCGGCGTGCGACCAGACCGAACCTAGCGCATTTTTTTTTGAAAATTGAGTTTTTAACACCAGTGGTTTTTAAAATAATAATCTATCTTTCATGAAAAAACGAAAACATTTGAACAGTTCTTGATAATATTATAATAAAAATTTCCTGCAGTTGCTTGCAGAAAACAAACGGGATAGTAAAATTTTGAACCCCGACTACTCGAAATAATGTTTTTGGCGCTTGGTTCGATCTGGTCGCACGCCGACCAATTGTACTCTTGAAAATTGTCAAGTCTTGTTGAAACGCAGATTTCAACCAATCAGAACTAAGCTAGGCATGCTCAACAGAATATTATAGCTAATTAACCAGGAATGCATTTTTTTGGGATACATAAGAAGCTGCTTTGGCTCAAATAAATCATTTTACTAGTGGACAGTGCGACGGTCAGTTACATATTAGCGGCAACAACAAACTGTGAAACAACAAACTGTCTTTCTCAGTTCAACCAAACAATGCATTGAAAGAGTTGTGGTTATTTTCTCTTAGGTAGAATTTGAGTGGGCTGTAAAAGATATGGTGCCAATCACTTATATGGGAAAAAAGTAACCAGAAAATTTAGCAAAAACCCCAAAAAAACAAAACGTTCATGATCTGGCACCAAAAAAAAATCGAAAACCGAAACTTCATGCATCCTACTCCGTTGGGTTAATTTTTGGATTTTTAAAAGCCAAAATTCAATCGCTTCGCGCCACTTCATTTTAGGTGAGATTGAGCTGAAATTTTGCACAGGGTGTTTTTTCGAGTAGGTGAAGATTTTGTATAGGATTTCTCAAAATGACCGTTTTGGTTGGCACCCTAATGAGCAGTTATTCAATTGGGAACTATCTAAAGTATGTAAGGTCGCATGATAGTGTCCCACTGTTATTTGACTGTTAATTCGAAATGATCGTCTTTTGTGGTTATGGAACTAAGTTCCAGTGTTACGTCTGTGATACAAATTCCGATTTCATAGTATATTTAATGTGAGTAGGTACTTGTTTTAACTTCAACTAATTAACCAGGGATGAAATTGACACCTAGAGGTAAGGTGAACAGCGCATAATTTTTCGCATAAGCTAACCTGACTTTCAGTAGTCTTGTGAATGCTTGTTTAAAGTGATGGTGCAAACATATATAGTGCCTCATAGTGCCTAAAACACTGACTTTTCTGCATGAATTTAAATTTTATATTTTACAACGAATCATTTTTTTTTTTCAACTTGTAAACAGTTCTGTTGGCGATATTATATTTAAATCTACTTCCTCACCACGCATTCTCACACCACTCTTCACGATTCGACACAGCTCACTTAAATAGGCTATTTTTAATACCTTGGCAATATCGATGAAGAAATTGTTTCAAGTAGTTCTAAAGCTTCAATTTATATGAATATCACAATCGCTTTCAATTGAACTTTTTTGAAGATTTATGTTGCAAATCTACAAAACAGATCACCATCTTTCATATTTGCAACACGTATTGTTATGGTAACCAAACAAAACTGCATAGTAATATATCAGTTTCAAAAAAGTACCGTGGAAGGAGTTGAAATACAACTGCAACTTTTACAAGAATCAAGTAGCTGTCAAAGTTAATCTATTTAATCCCTCTAACTTCGTCGAAACTGAATCAAATTCGAGCAAACAAGTGTCAAAATGCAAAAAAATCATTGAATTAATTAAAAATAAACTCATTCCCGGGTAAATCGAGTTAAGTTTCGAGAGCTGAGTAAAGTTTGATAAAAGTTTTAAAAATATTTGTTTCGGAAAAAAATCCAAATGAACCGAGTTATTTGAAAAATATTGTGAAAAGTGATTATTTTATTCCAATCCGGAGTGAAAGCAAATAATTGCTTTTGCGAGTAATGTATTATAAAAACAAAGAAAAAAAAAACCCAACAAAGAACAAAAAAGAAACAACATGTTTTGGATTCAGTGCCGTTTTACTCTATTTATCTCCCAGATGATCTCGAGGTACGATGCTGGCCTAACAAGCCAGTCGTCGTAGGATTAAGTCACGGCTCGGGAGAGACTGTTAGTGTCAGTAGGATCGTAGCGATAGCCCCGCAATTGTCCTGTACACTAAACAGTCGGCTACGAAGTCTGAGTATAAATAAACAGAAGGATAAGTTCCGAATCGGAATGTAGCACCAAGGCTTTGATTTGCCGTTTTACCTTGAATCAGCAGTTAAGATAGAGTATTAATTATGCTCTAATTGCCTCTATCTAATTTAAAAGATCGAAAAAATCGCGAAAGATATTAAATCTACTTAAATCTACTCAGAAAATTAACATACTCGGCTGAACTTAATCATTTAAAGGACTATGTTAATATATTCAGGAAATTAAATATAATTGATAAAACAACCATTATTTTAAAGCCCAGTAAATATTCAAATTAAAACTCATAATCTGCGGAACAATGTGAACCGCTTAAGATAAAACAAACGATGCATCAAGTGCCTATGACAGCAACTGGTTTGATTCATTCCACATTCATGTTAATCCCTGTACGATAGTTTATTATTAAGTACATTTAATCAAGCATCACTGCAAAGTACAGCCACTGTGTTGCTGTATTCAATTTTGAGAAAAATTAAAAATTTCCGATATCTGCCGACACAGTATATCATTTAAATCGAATTTCATATTCATCGTTTATAAACATTAAGTGCTCTGCCAGTTAAATGATGGTGTTTTGTGGTCGCTAACCTTCATATATATTGTGGGCGATAATTGTTTTCCCGCTTAATCCTTGTGTGTGTATGTGTAAATATAGAAGTAGCGTTGAGGTTCCACACAACATATTTATCTAGAGTTTATTGCTGTACCGGCGGGTGCGCGAAAAATCTAATTAAATAACCGTTACCGGTCTGAACTTTTCTGGCAATCATTTGAACATAATTATAATTAATTTCGATGAATCCGTGCGGGTTGTTCACCATAAAACTACGTACGTATGTTGGGCACATGGGGGGGGGGAGATGTTTACTGTCGTAGAGCATACGGGTAGCGTTGTGGTCTGCTGGAGGGCGGGTGGTTTTTATCAAACCGTATCACCCTAATGGTTTGCGTTTAACCGTTACGCTGAAAACATTGCATTTAATCACCGTTCAGACTGTGTCATTGGACAATTTGCATTACGGTCGAATCCGATTGGTAATGAAGTTGTGATTTTATGCATAGGAATTCCATCACAAGCAGAATGAATTAAATTCTGTTATTATATACGTACACATTCGTCGCAGAGCTCGTGCCCTAGTAAGTGGCATCAAGAGCTGAGTTATGAAACAATAATATTACTCACTTGTTTCAAATTATTTCTGATTCAAATATTTTTAAAATAAATATGAAAATGACGTATTTGGAACACAACAATCCAAGGTTTAAATATTGAACCAGCAATAGCTAAAATTCTAATCAATGTCAGTATGGTGAACAGTACTTTCTGTTGGAATCGATAGGACATGATTTATGTTTATTGATTCAATCGTAATTCGTTCCGTTTTCATCAAATATCGATGACGCTGGAAATTTTACGAAACACACAAATGCAGTATGCTGCAAAATTTGAATTGCTTCCGAACCGCACAGATGAGGCTGATCTAAACCATCAAACTCAAGTCGAATCTGTCGTATCAGCAGTTGCCAAACACGAGTGAAATTTTCCAAACGGACGGAAGAGGAATAAATTTCTATATTCATGGAATATGCAAACAAAATTATGACATGCTGTATTCGTATGTAAACGAAACGTTTTCGTTTGCTTTTGCTGTTGGTGTATCATCTGGGAAATGTGCAGCAAAACCAACAGACTCCAATTAATTTTAGCTGGAACATCACACATTGAGTTAACTAAAGGTGCGTTCTTCATAGTGATATGAGCTCAAATGGTTTTTTTTTCAAATAGTGCATGTTTACAAATGTAATATAAATGGTGTAACAAATACCATATCCACCACCCTGCTGTCAAAGCAGCAGCAGCTGCGTCTTAATGCTCTTATTTATCACCCCCACACTGCTTCTAAATCCAATCATCGAAAAAACGCCATCGATCACAATAAATAGCGCAATACCGAAAAAATATGATGGCTTACACTTCCGTTAACTTTGCTGACAGCAGGATATTCGGGCCGCAATAAATCGTGTCCTGCTTCTTTCCGGTAGTTTTATTTGTCACAAATCATTAGATGAGCAGTATCATTGACAGCAGTAGTTCGGTACTTACATTTCTAATTACGTTCTTCTGATATGTTGGTCGTTTGTCGTATCCTGGCCAAAATGGATGGTAACCACAGCACGTTCCGGTCATTTTTCAGCATAGTTTGTGCTTCATTTTTCCGCCTAGACAAAACAATATTGGGACGTGCTTCTCCACCCCCAACTCAAGGAAGAAGGGTGGCTGGGCGTTTTTCTACAATGTGGCCTCCTACCTACCTACCTAGTCGACGATGATTGTGGTTCGCTTTTTGGGGCCGATTGGAAACTCGTTCGCTCGAAAGTCATCGGGATCCGGAAAGTGGAAAAACGTGCACTGTCGTCTCGGCAGGTTTGTTTCGTGCATTCAATTTTTCGCTCAAATAAGGTGAAGAAATATAAAATATAAATTGTTTGAATTTACCACTTAAAAATATTTAACTCATTCACTAACTTTATTTATTTGTAAATGACATTTGTCTTGAATTTGTAGTTTTTTTTTGTAATTGACATTTGTCTTGAAAGTTTGAAAGCAAAAATATTGGATTAAAATTGAAATACCCGTAACAACCCTGGCCTCTATTGTAGCTGAAGCTTTCGACTCTCGAGGTAGTTTTTGCCTAAAAAACATTCGAATGTGGTGGAAAATTTATTTGAACGAAACTGCAATATTTTTCGGGAACTGTAGTATGTTTTATTGAAATGCCGTCCTGTTAGTTTGGGCTTTAGATCCAATAGCAGCAATTCGATTTGCGTCACGACATAACAAAAAGCTTCTGCAGTTTGGAATTAATTATGGCTTTTATTCTCGAGCTGTTTTGTGTTTCATTGAATTCGGTTTCTGTTTGTGTTTCAGATACTCTTCCGTTCGGGGAAATTGAGGACATACCTATCAGATGTTGGTTGATCAAATAGAAGACTTTTGCACTTTGTACTATAGAAAAGTGCTTTTCCTATAGCGAATATAGTCGCAGTTTTAATCCTTGCAGCGGATTTTTGACATGTGATAAACCTCGGTAGTGGAGCTTGAATTGAAACTGTATTCATTGATAAAACCGCGTGAATCTTAATATGATCTGAGGATTTCAATATTAGGGTTATATTAAAGAAATAAGCAAGCCGTTATTGAAATAATGAATATTTTTTCTAATTTTATTTTTTTTAATAAAAAAATAAAATGAAAAATGTCAAAACTAGCAGGATTTTCTAAAAATGCTCACAATTTCAATATTATCAAAAAAGTCATAAATGTCATATATGGTAGGTTTCGTGCCAACTCGATTGAAGTTTGCAGTTAGCCCTACAAAAATAAACAACTTTGTATGCTTCGTTTTTCAATCGTTGTTGCCAGAGACCGAGATTACCACTGCATCTCTAACGACTATAACGGAGAGAAGGATTACTTTGTCACCATAGTAAGTGACAGATTTGTCTGCTACCCTTCCTTTTACACGCCATATATGTACTCATTAGCGAGCCTCGATAGTGGTCTCTGACAAGTATCGGCAATTATAATTGCCTGGAAAGGTATTGATTCAACTGTGTGTAAATTTTTTTTTTGTCGAGAGAGAAGGGGAAAGTAGGGGAAGGCAGGGAACCTGAGAGTATACCCATGCGTAAGAGTCCCTTGGAAACCGAGCGGTCTGATTCTACTAAGATTCGAACTCATGACGATTATGCGATTATGTCAATGCGAACTCTGTAATCTGGAGGCTACTATATCCCCTGCCAAATCGTTTTACCTTTGTTATACTAAACAAAGGTTATAAGATCGGTCGAAAAACGCAAAATAGATCCATGATCCGGATGGCCGAATCGTATATACCATCTGACTCAGCTCGACGAACTGAGTAATGTCTGTTGGTGTGTATGTGTGTGTGTATGTATGTGCCGCAAAATACTAACGCACCTTTCTTACAGAACGCAATATCTGATTTTAATGATCTTATACGCAAACGAAAGCTACTGTGCTCCCCCAGAATGCTACCGAGTGGATATTTGATTAGTGGCTTAAATTTTAAAATATTGATCAAAGAGTATTTTTTATGTGAGACATTCAACGTTTAAGGCAAAATTAATGGCACGGAGAGCCATGTGTTGTATACCAATTTACTCAGACCGACGAATTGAACAATTTATGTATGTGTGCCTGTGCGTATGTATGTGTAAATATGTTGTTTATATGTCTAGTATATTAAAATCGACCCTAAAAAGAAAAATAATAAAAAAACCAGAATTAATCCACCGAGTGGTGCAGAAACCTTCGTATACTAACTACCTATTACTTTACACTTATTAGACCAGTAAACTGCCGTAATCTCGCAGACTGACGTAAGCGCCATTTTTTCAAATATGGGATTCTTATGCCAATTTGTTCGTTATTCGTAGACCCATCTTTTGGTATCTTTCTCTTAGTTGTTACTTATTCGTACGTTGCATAAAATCAAGAAAACAAAATGACGTATGCACCATTTCAATACAAAAGTGACAAGTAACCCGTTCGTTTTTGGGTCGTATTGAAACATTGATCAAATGGATGTACGTCATAATGTTGTATCACGGCAGTAAACCACAATTCCAAATATACCAACGTAAATCCAGTTCCAATAATGAATGAAACGAATTTAAAAGATAGTTTTCAGAGAATGAAACAAATACGATCATTGAATTAAAGCATGACGTGGGTTTCGCAAATATTATGGATGTTGTCACTGGAGTATATGAGTGTTATTTTTCGATCACAAACCAATTTTTTAATGCTAGTTAAAAGGAAAAAATGGCAAGGCCTAGAATTATGAATCAGCATCTCATATTTTTTACGAATTGAAGCAAATTTCTACAAACCTGTTTTCGAAAAATTATAATTCAGAATTATTCAGAAAAAAAAACTATTCATGAAAGTTGTCAATTTAGTTCTATCTCAAATGCATTATCTGAAAATGAAGGTTTTTTAAGACATTTGTGAATTTTGGATTTTCAGAGTGTAGTCGAGAACATTATTCTTTTCGAAGGTCTAAGCTGTATGATAAAATTCGAAATGAAGACTTTATAAAACTTGCTGCGATAACGAGAAGCGGAATAACATGGATACTCTGTTTGCACTTAGTCCTAAATTAGAAAGCAATCTTACATGAGAATAGTGTATCATATCATAGAGGTAAGTAACTTTTCACCTGCGCACACTAAAAACGTGTATAGCCATGTAAAGTTGTTTCAGTTTCATCCAAACTGTAAATCATCGCATCTCGATGTTCACAATTTCTCAACACTTTTTCCTTGTTTCGCCAATTACGTTCACCATCTACTGTAGATTCCTGGTCACGAATGAAAAGTATATTCAGGACTGAATTTAAAACATAGAATAAGTGTTAAACTGGAAAGTTTTCCAGCTGTTCAAAACGTAGCATTGCAAACGGGTGGCACTAACATATTTTTACGTAAATAGGTCTATACGTCTTTGGTAAAGCTTTTCAAAATATCTGCATCGCTAACTGTGTTACATTTGAACACTGTGAGATCAGATTTTGCTACAATGTTTGGCTCTCGAAAGCTGTAGAAGATTCTTATTCTTCGCAAATCTGGGTTCAACGTACAATTTAATATATATTTTAAAGAAAGTGAGGACGGAAGCTTCGCAAGGCAGAAAAGGAGCTAAGTAAGCATTACGGTTTACTCCAAAATCTAATTCAAATTTTTAAGAAAAAGCCAAAGGGTAATTTTTTTACACCAATAAAGACGCACTACGAAGAGTGTAAAAATTATGCAAAGTTGTCGAAGGTTGTTGTTTTCTTTTGAGAAATAAATAGTGATACGAAAAAAAGACATAGAGGGATAGAAAAGTTGAGAAAGCAGGGAGAGAGAGATGAATTATCCAGAAAGTAAAATATCCCATGTCTGAAATATAATCGGTCAAATTTTTACAGTTCAAGCTACACTTAGTATCATTTTTAAAGAGCTCTAGGGCGTACATTTGAGCATGCGAACATTAAAATCGGAATATGCGTTCTGTAAAATGAGCGCTTATTTTGTAATTTTTCTGTTTCGATTTTAATATACTATACATATAAACAACATATTTACACATACATACATACAGGTATGTGTGCCTGTATACAGAACATGTGCCATACATACAGAAATTGTTCAGTTCGTCGATCTGAGTCGATTGGTGTATAACACATGGCTCTCCATGGCATTCATTTTGCCTTAAAAGTTAAATACCCTATGTTAAAAAATACTCTATGATCAATATCTCAAAATCTAAGCCAATAATCAAAAATCCACTCGGTAGCATTCTGGGGGAGCACAGTAGCTTTCATTTGCATATAAAATCGTCAAAATCGGATATAGCGTTCTATAAGAAAGGTGCGTTAGTATTTTGCGGCACATACATACAGACAACATACATACACACACACATACACACGAACAGACATTGCTCAGCTCGTCGAGCTGAGTCGAATGGTATATACGGTTCGGCCCTCCGGGCCTTGGATCTATTTTGCGTTTTTCGACCGATCTTATAACCTTTGTTTAGTATAACAAAGGTAAAACACTCTTTTTACAGAACGCTTATTCCGATTTTGATGTTCGCGCCATGAAAGCCCCAGAGCTCTTCGAAAATCATACTGAGTGCGATCTTTTATTGGTTGCTTGAACTGTAGAGTTTTGACCAAAGCATATTTTAGACATGGGATGTTTTACTTTCTGTATAATTTTTCTCTCTCACTGCTCTTTCTTCTTCTCTATCCCTTTTTTTTTCGTATCGCTATTTATTTCTAAAAGGAAACCAATAATTATCGACAACTTTTCATAATCTTTACACTCTTCGTAGTGCGTCTCAACTGGTGTAAATAAATTACCCTTTAGCTTTTTCTAGAAAATTTGAACCAGATTTTAGAAGAAACTGCAATGCTTACTTAGCTCTTTATCTTCCAAAGCTTCCGTGCTCACTTCTTATAAAATATATACTAAATTGTACGTTGAACCTAGATTTGCGTAGAGTAAGAAACATTTACAGCTTTCGGGAGCCAAGCATTGTAGTAAAATCTGATCCCACAGTGTGCAAATGTAAAACAATTAGCGATGCAGATATGTTGAAAAGCTTTACCAAAGATGTATAGACCTATTTACGTACGAATGTGTCATTGCCACCCGTTGGGAAAAACACAAATAAATCGCTGTTTTTTTGCAATGCTACGTTTTGAACAGCTGGAAAATTTTTCAGTTGAACACTTATTTTATGTTTTAAATTTGTGACCAGGAATCTAAAGTAGCTGATGAACGTAATCGGCAAAATAAGGAAAAAGTGTTGAAGCAACTCTACATGGCTCTACACGTTAACTAGTGTGCGCAGGTGAAAAGTCACTTATCTCTTTTTTTTTTTTTTTTAAGGGGGGATTTGTTAGTAGCTTAAGTATTTATGATAAATATTAGTAAATAATGAGTATGTGTGTCCAATCACATATGGTGACTTCTCAACACTGTTAGAAATTTGTAATTTTAATTGTTAGGATTTGTTTGCTTTCGCAATTAGGACTTATCATTCGTAGGAATTTAAACCTACTTGTCAGAAAAGGGGAAGTAAACTTACAACTAACTTAATTGCTAACTTATTGGCTATAAAGAGAGCTTATCGTAGCAATTGAGGATTGCAACGATTTTTGTCGAAAATTGTTAATAATTTTATTTGACATAGCTTCTAATGGTTCAACACCAGTAAGTCTATGTAATTCGAGTGTACCAAACCAAGGAGGACGCTTCAAAATCATTTTCAGAATTTTATTCTGAATCCTTTGGAGCGTTTTC
Organism: Wyeomyia smithii; assembly: GCF_029784165.1. Lineage (NCBI taxonomy): Eukaryota > Metazoa > Arthropoda > Insecta > Diptera > Culicidae > Wyeomyia > Wyeomyia smithii. The sequence goes on from NC_073696.1 coordinate 51,889,544, forward strand.
TTCCTTGTTGAACAGCAACTTGACCAGATCGGTACAGCATAAAGCATTGCTGGTCTAAAAATTTGTTTGTAAATCAAAAGTTTGTTCTTTAAACAAAGTTTAGAATTCCTGTTAATAAGAGGATATAAACATCTCGTATATTTGATGCACTTGGCTTGTATACTCTCAATGTGCTCTTTGAAAATAAGTTTTTTATCATAAATTAGTCCCAAGTACTTAACCTTGTCGGACCAACTTAAAATAACCCCATTCATTTTGACAACGTGATTATTGTTTGGCTTGAGGAAAGAAGCCCTAGGCTTATGAGGAAAAATTATCATTTGAGTTTTAGAAGCATTGGGAGAGATTTTCCACTTTTGCAAGTAGGAAGAAAAAATATCTAAACTTTTCTGCAATCGACTGCATATGACACGAAGGCTTTTTCCTTTTACGGAAATGCTTGTGTCATCGCAGAACAATGACTTTGTGCATCCTGGAGGCAAATCAGGAAGATCTGAAGTGAATATGTTGTACAGGACTGGACCCAAGACTGAACCTTGAGGTACACCTGCTCTGACAGGAAATCTATCAGATTTTGAATTCTGATAGACAACCTGCAGAGTTCGATCAGTAAGATAATTTTTTAAAATTTTGATTAGGAAAATTGGAAAATTAAAAGTTTGCAATTTCGCTATCAAACCTTTATGCCAAACACTGTCGAATGCTTTTTCTCTGTCTAAAAGAGCAGCTCCAGTGGAATAACCTTCAGATTTGTTAGCTCGTATCATATTAGTAACTCTGAGCAATTGATGAGTTGTGGAATGCCCATGGCGAAATCCAAACTGTTCATTTGCAAAAATTGAATTTTCGTTGATGTGTGACATCATTCTGTTAAGAATAATTCTCTCAAACAGTTTACTTATTGAAGAAAGCAAACTGATTGGTCGATAACTTGAAACTTCAGCTGGGTTCTTATCCGGTTTTAAAATGGGAGTAATTTTTGCATTTTTCCATAATTTGGGAAAATATGCAATTTTGAAGCAGCAATTGAAAATTTTCACTAAAAATTCCATTGTGCTCTCAGGGAGATGTTTGATTAGTATATGAAAGATTCCATCGTCACCAGGTGCTTTCATATTTTTGAAATTTTTAATAATTGATTTAATCTCATTCAAGTTAGTTTCCATTATTTCTGCAGGTAAAAAATTCTGGGAAGAAATTAAATCAAATTGACGTGTGACTTCATTTTCAATTGGACTCACAAAATTCAAATTTGAGTTATGAACACTCTCAAACTGCTGAGCAAGTCTTTGAGCCTTTTGTTCATTGGATACAAGAAAACGTTCACCATCTTTTAAAACTGGAATAGGCTTTGAAGGTTTCTTAAGAATCTTCGACAGCTTCCAAAATGGTTTTGAATATGGTTTCAATTTTTCAACTTTAGTCTCAAAATTTTGATTTCTCAGAAGAGTAAATCTATGTTTAATCTCTTTCTGTAAATCTTTATAAATAGTTTTAAAAACAGGGTCACGAGAACGTTGATATTGACGTCTGCGGACATTTTTCAAACGAATTAGAATTTGAAGATTTTCGTCAATTATTGATGAATCAAATTTCACTTGAGCCTTTGGAACAGAATAATTCCTGGCATCAACAATTGCACATTTTAATGCTTCCAAAGCGGAATCAATATTGACTTCGTTTTGCAAATCAAGCTCATTATTGAAATTTCTCTCAATATGAGTTTTGTATCTTTCCCAATTAGCCTTGTTATAATTAAAAACAGAGCTCATAGGGTTTAAAACTGATTCATGTGATAAAGAAAAAGTTATTGGAAGATGGTCAGAATCAAAGTCAGCATGTGTGATCAAATCACTACATACATGACTTTGATCTGTTAGCACCAAATCAATTGTTGAAGGGTTTCTTACAGAAGTAAAGCATGTAGGACTATTCGGAGACAAAATAGAATAGTATCCTGAAGAACAATCATTGAATAAAATTTTGCCATTGGAATTACTTTGAGAATTATTCCATGAACGATGTTTAGCGTTAAAATCGCCGATTATGAAAAATTTCGAACGATTTCTGGTGAGTTTTTGTAAATCACCTTTAAAATAATTTTTGTGCTCGCGTGTGCATTGAAATGGTAAATATGCTGCGGCAATAAATAAAATCCCAAGTTCAGTTTGAACTTCAATTCCCAAAGTTTCAATAACTTTCGTCTCAAGATGGGGAAGAGCACGATGTTTGATTCGGCGATGAATAACAATTGCAACTCCACCGCCGGAACCCTGAATCCTATCATATCTATGAACCACGTAATTGGGATCATATTTTAATTTTATGTTAGGTTTCAAAAATGTTTCAGTAATAATTGCAATATGCACATTATTTACTGTTAAAAAATTAAAAAGCTCATTCTCATTGGCCTTCAATGAGCGAGCATTCCAATTTAATATTTTAATTGTTTTATTTAAAATCATTGCTAAATTTTAAATTAGAAACAATTTTAATAGTAAAATTTGTGCCTATTTGAATGGCTTCAAACATTGATTTTGCCTGCAACATGGCGTTCATAAGATCGAACATTGCCAACATTGCAGTTGACATTAGAAAAAATATTTTCGGCAGCAATATTAGCTGGAGTAATAGGTGTACAATTATTTTCTAGCGTGTTTTGCTTACCCATATTAACGGTCATTTTAGAACTACCAACACTAGGCGGTATAATGTTCGAACTACCTGTAACCTGAGCATAAGTTAAACGGGTATGCAAAGGAGTAGGTAAACTATGCGTCACTGGTACGCTTGGAGAATTTTGTTTTGAAGTTGGTTTTAATTGAGAAATTGAATTTTGTTTACCTTGCCTTGCCTTAACAATTGCTAAACGGACTGGGCATTGATAAAAATTTGACATATGGTTGCCGTTACAATTCGCACAGCGAAAATTTTTACTCTCTTTCACAGGACATGTGTCCTTTTTGTGAGAAGAGTCTCCACAATTAAGACATTTTTGGTCCATGTTACAGAATTTGGAACCATGGCCATAACGTTGGCAAGTACGGCATTGGGTGATATGCTTTTCACCTCCGCCATACTTCCTATAAATTTCCCACTTTACACGCACATTATACAATGCATGTGCTTTTTCAAAAAATTTTAAGTTGTTAACCTCATTGCGGTTAAAATGAATTAAATAATTAACAAGGGAAATTCCAGTTCTCTGACTGTTTTCGCCTCGTGATTTTTGTTTCATTAGAATTACTTGGGTAGGGGCTATGCCAAGTAATTCTGTTAAAGTAAGTTTGATCTCATCAACGGTTTGATCGTTGGTGAGACCTTTCAAGACAACCTTGAACGGCTTGGCGTTCTTGGTGTCATATGTAAAAAATTTGTACATCTTGTCAGTTAAATACTGAACAAGACGATCACGACCCTTTACTGAGTCAGCTAATAAGCGGCATTCACCTCTACGGCCAATTTGATAGGTAACTTTAACGTCAGAAACAAACGTTGAAAGTTCCTTTTTGAATATATTAAATTCAGAAGAAATAGTTACCACAATAGGTGGAACTTTCTCCTTTTTTAAAGATTTTATATTTTGTATAGTTTCATTATTGGTAACTTCCATTTCACCAGCTTCTTGCTCAGGCAAAATATCAAAAGGATTGTCACTACAGACACTCGATGTGTCAGAAAGAGATGCCTCTCTTTTCCTCCCCGCAGCGATGCGAGGTTTCTTTTTCCGTCCAGCCATTTCAGGTGATACAAAAAAGTTAAAACAAATGTTAAATTTAAAAGTAGGTAGTCTTGAGAAAGACTGATGGGAAATAACTTTCAGGTAGTCTTTAAAAGACACACTGACAAAACACAAACTTTGAAGCTATAGGCAGTCAAAGACCAGTCCACAAGCAACCGAAAAAACGTCTGAACTGTAGGGCAGTTCAAGACGCACTGTCACTTATCTCTATGAATGATACAATATGCTCATGTAAGATATAAATATTGCTTTCTAATTTAAGACTAAGTGCAAACAGAGTATCCATGTTATTCCACTTCTCGTTATCGCAGCAAGATTTAAAAAGTCTTTATTCCAGATTTTTCCATACAGCCTAGCCCTTCGAAAAGAATAATGTTCTCGCCTACACTCTGAAAATCCAAAATTCTCAAAGACCGTGAAAAGCCTTCATTTGTATAATTTCGAACTATATTTCGAGAGCAGGTTTGTAGAAGTTGGCTTCAATTCGTAAAAAAACTTGATGCTGATTCATAAATCTAGGTCCTGCGATTTCTGAAAATAAAGCGAATAAGTAGAACCGCAATAAATTAACATACATGCTTGCTGTTGTAGTGTGAAATCAGCATCTATTACTGTTTCCCCACGTTCGATTATCTCAAAAAAATTTAATTGCTTCTAGTCAGCATTCAAAAATTGGTTTGTGATCGAAAAAATAAGACTCTTGTACTCCAGTGATAACATTCATATTATTTGCGAAAACCACGTCAAGCTTTAATTCAATGATCGTCTTTGGTTAACGTTCTGAAAACTATCTTGGTATACGATTTGTAATTGACTGGCCTAATATGTATAAAGTAAAAGTTAGTATAACAAAGGTTTCTGCACCACTAGGTGGATTAATTCAGGTTTGGTTATAAAAAAGTAAAAAGTAAAAATAAGTCCTGCCTGATTAAAAAAAAATAATAATAACAGCATCATCAAATGAAATCTTTAACTAGGAACATCTATGCAAAGTTTCAGTCTGATAAGAAATGGTCTGTTGAATTTATTGTCCTATTTTTATGGAATTACACAGTTGTTGAGGGAAAATGAATTGATTTAGAGAAAAACTTATTTTTAAAAGTGCCCTGTTTTGAGTTTTGGTAAATTGGACAAAGTGTGAAATTTTATAAGTATGCGAAAAATGAACGAGAACAGAAGATGTAACTTGCAGGGAGGCCTAGCGTAGTTGATAACATCTCCGCCAATCACACTGGTGACCTGGGTTCGAAACCCAACGCCGACATAGGTGTCGATGGTTGTGGGGTGGCTTGATCCACTCACAACCAACCCAACTGGTCTAGATTTAACAACAGTGACGGAACTAGATCGACGGATAATTAGTGAGAATAAAAAATGAAGGTGTAACTTAAACTTAAAAAAAAAATTTTTTCTAAGGTTAAGTTTTATTTAAAAAAATTCATAACTTTTATTTAAAAAAATTCATAACTTTTGAACCAGGTAATCGATTTTCGATCTTTTTGGGTCACATTAAAGGTAATTACGTCTAGTTATAAAAAAATTAACAAAAAATAAATCTGGGTGCTTTTATATGCATAATGTATAAAATTATTGAAATTTTCGTCTCGTTTTAAATTGAATTTACTCAAATTTAAAAAATAACATATTTCCAAAAGTTCCTCCATTTATAGAGTCAAATATGCCCTTCAGCCTCCCCAGCTGGTCTCGAGGTACGATGCTGGCCTAACAAGCCAGTCGTCGTAGGCTCGAGTCCTGACTCGGGAGAGACTGTTAGTGTCAGTAGGATCGTAGCGCTAGCCCCGCAATTGTCCTGTACACTTAACGGTTGGCTGCGAAGTCTGTGTATAGTAAACAGAAGGTCAAGTTCCGAATCGAAATGTAGCACCAAGGCTTTGCTTTGCTATGACCTTCAAAATGAGACCAAGAGATAGTTTTTATGTTTGCCCCAAAAAGAATGACATACAAATGAAAAACGCATATTTTTTGATGAAAAATATTAATAACTTTGAGTAAAATTGAGATATTTACGATGTCAGCATTGCAAATTGTTTCTCTCAAAAAGCTCTAAAAGTCGTTCAAAGACAGTTTTGAGATGCAACTTGGAATAAAAAAGTTAGAGCGTAAAATATGTTTTTTCAATATAAATTGGTTGTTTTCGAAGATAGAGAAAATCTTTTTTCTACAAAGTTACTTAAAATTAATGTAACTATAACATTGTAGAACAAATTTTTCTTCTATCTACAAAGATAAAAAAGTTAGATACTTGATTGTATCGAAAATGTTGGTCACCCTAATTTTTGATAATTTTTCAATGAGCGCTTTATCATATGTAACAACTTTGTAGAAGAAAGTTTTTCTCTAAAATGTTGCTATAGAGCTCTAGACCCAAATTTCCCCCTAAATTCGGTTTTTGTACCTTTGTGCGTTGTTTAAAAAATCACTTTTTGTTTTCAAATTCAATTTGTTTTATTATAGAATCTTTAATTTATTTGTTACATTTATTTTTAAGAAATTTTAGACGAAGTTTTAGAAAAGTTACTCATAAAAGTTTGCGTTTTGAGCAGTGTTGCCAATCTCTAGTTATTATTGTGTACGTCATTTTTACGAAAATTAGTTAATAGGCAGTAAACTCACATGGTGGCGCAAAATTTTAACGTTTCAAATAGAAACGAAATGTTTCCAGGATTTTTCTTTGAGAGGTACGTATGTTTGTCTGTGGCTGCAAGTTATCTCCAGTATTTTTCAACCCTGTAGGACGTGAGATTGTGTCAGTGGGGGTAAGATTGTGCCATACAAACCCATTGTTTGTCAGCCATCTCATGGCGATCACAAGATCAAACTTCCTTGAATAAGTTTCCACGAATTCTTAAACAAGAAAGACTAGTCTTCTAACCCGAAAGAGATGGCTGACAAGTCACGACTTGGATGGCACAGTCTCACTCCCACTGGCACAATCTCACTCCGGCTGACGGTATGTTTATTCTTAATTTAAAAATTCATGTGTTTTCTTTTTTTTTTTTTTTTTTATTCTCGCTTATTTTCCGTCGGTCTAGTTCCGCCACTGTTGTGGCCAATCACCGACGCCCAGGGAGGCGACTCCACACCCAGGACCCTAACTCACGACCCGTTTATTAACGGACCGGCGCCAACGGCTTTACTTCCTCATGCGATGGAAGGCGTGATCCCAGAGATTTTTCGCCTCAGAAAATCTCCCGGTGTCGGCTAGGATTGAATCTAGACCAGTTGGGTTGGTTGTGAGTGGATCACGCCACCTCACAACCATCGACACCTATGTCGGCGGTGGGATTCGAACCCAGGCGTCGAGCGTGGTTGGCGGAGACGTTACCAACCACACTAGGCCCCCGCTCTTTATGTGTTTTCTTTTTGAAGTTCATATATTACATTAATAATTAAAAAAATTTGGTTAGTTCTTCTGCCCCGAAAAAAGGAATATTCGGGCCTTCCTTTTCACATGCTACATCAGATTTTGTACAGTCGACTTGTCGACCTTTCAGCTGCTACATGCCAGTTCGCCTTGAATTTCTGCTCGCTTTCGACGACATTTTTTGTCTTTCGTAAGTTCCGCTTCACCATGGCCCAGTGTTGATCGATCGGATGATGCTCTGAGGTGTTGGGCAGGTTTTTATCCTAAGGCACGAAGCGGACGGCCAGCATACCACTCCAGGGCCTTCTCTCCACACGAGCATATCGCCTGCCAGATATTTCTTTGCGAATTTCGACACATGCGAATCTCTGCAACTTTGCCCGTTGCTGTCGCCGTGTAGAATTCTTGTCCCGGAAGCTGGTGAAAGTCGGTTTTGACGTATGTCTCGCCACCTGTCGCGATCTTTCATCGCTTCGCACTTCGGTTCTACCCTTTCAATGCGATACGCAGCGGTCGAAGTGGCACAGCCCTGTGCGTTGTCAACGCGAACTAAACGTCATATACGTCCAATGTCAAAAAAAGAGAAAAATTGTAGACTTAAAACGAAACGTGTTCGATAAGCCTCTGTTACATCAAGCGAGTTAAAAAACTTCAATTTTTGCTATAAATAAATAATTAGTTAACCCTAAAACTTACACCTAATAGTTAGACTATCTAAAACTTAAAAACTATTAGTACGGTGCGGAAAAGTAGTACGAAATAGTACGGAAAGTTGAAAGACACATAGTACGTAAAAATATAGGTTAGTAACATGCAACATTAAAAGAAAACTTATGCTATCACAGTAAACTAAAATCATAGGTTGTGCTACAGCCGCGGTGTAGAAGAAAGACAAGCCGCTCTGAACATCTAGCTACAAAAAATAAGTCCTACACGTGACACGCATAGTCCCCACTACATTAAACTAAAAGACACTAAACGTAAGTTTTTGTTCATACCGTATATACAATTATAAACCATATTAAATCAAACTATATAAACTACATGCAATCAAACTATAGATATATAAAAAATCCATGCAACTACCATTTGTACAAATATTTATATGTGTCATATATATATATTTCATTGATAGGAATTTTTTAACAAATGCACGTACGGAGTTACGTAGTTCAAATACATTTACGTTATCAAATCGGAAGACAGTCTTTTTTTTAGTTGCGTTTGCAACACCACCCATTACGATATAGTCGAATTTGGTCAACATCGTCGTGTACAACTTCCGTGTTCTCGTTTTGGCCGATTTTTTCGCTATTCGTCGCGGTTTTTTTTTTTAAGAAAAGAGGGTCCCTCGAAATAGCTTGAGCTTCTAGCACCCAAATCCGCCCTGTTGGGCGAACTTTCAAAATTTCCTTTACTGTCGGCCAATGCTTTACCAGATCCCGTGAAATTTGCATGCAATTCAATACTATATTTTTGGCCTAAGGAATAATACATACGACCCAGACGAATCCTCTGGGTGAAGCTTAACTCTTTTGGCCTGTTCTTGCAAGCTGGGTTGATTTTTCCTAGGTACCTTGTAAGCTGTACCATCAGATCGAGGAACAGGTGAGAACTTGTCGGTATTCTTTCCAGAGTTGGGTGAGTTTAAGCCCACGCACAGTGGTTTGGAACTGCATATAGTAGGAAGAAAGTCATTTTTTCAATTTAATGCATCGTGTCTCTTCGGAAATCATTTCTACAAGGTTTAAACTACGTGAAAAGTAGATGAAGAAAAAAAACTACGTAAAAATGCATCAAAATGTTCCGGTTATTATTGTTGAGTTTCTCAAAATACTATTCTTCACAAATTACCTTTAGACATCATCCTTCTTTTTTACTTCCTTTAGCAATTAGCGACAGCGCCGCCCTACGGTGAAATTTTGAACTACATAACCATTACCAAACGATGGCCAATAGCTTCCGGGTCAACACTCGAGAATATATCGTTCATCTAGGAAGCAACCCTTAGGAGTTATTAATTCACCCTGATTTCAGTCCTTTCCGAACACTGTGCCACGTCCACCTCGCGTGGATCGTCCACCAAAGTAAGAAAAAATTCACACCAGAATGGAAGAAAAAAAACAAAAAAAAACAAAAAAAAAACTACTCAGCTGTTCTAAGCACCGAGGCAGACCGATGATTCTCCTTTACTTTCGCATGGATGGACTTATTTGTCCAGTCTAAGAAAAGGGCCACCGAGTTATTATCAAGTAATTATCGAGGCATAATACTCTTCAATTCTGCTTACAGGATTCTCTCCCGCATCCTGTATAATAGACTGAAACCGCTGCAGGAAACCTTTGTCGGGGAATACCAGTGCGGTTTCCAGGAAGAGCGATCGGACCGAATGTTCACTTTGCGTCAGATCCTTGACAAGTTCAGAGAACTGAACTTACAGGCTCATCATCTGTTTATGTACTTCAAGGCGGCTAACGATTCAGTTAAGCGCAACGAATAATGGCAGATTATGCTTGAACACGGTTTTCCAACAAAACTGATTTAGCGGATTCGGGCCACCCTTGACGGTTATTCATCATACGTCAGCAGAGCGAGAGTAATTTTGGACTCGTTCGTAACGTTAGGCGGTCTAAAGCAGGGTGACGGACTTTCATACAGATTGTTTAACATTGCCTTGAAAGGTGCAGTACGGAGAGGTGGTGTGCAAAAAAGCTGTACTATTATCGGTGGTAAAGGGCGTGGGAGTTTGTCAAATCTTGTCAAATCTTGGCGTCTGATATTGTAGAAGATGGGGCCGAATGAAGTAGTCGATGAATTTGTGTACCTTGAGCATATCGTAACATGTGACAACGATATCAACCGCGAAGTGAAGCGACGATAGTCAGCTGAGATCCCGCAGTATGCATGTACGCATGAAATTTGCGCTCTATGGGACGCAGATTTCTAATGTTGCCTTATTGATCTTCATATATTTCTTATGCGTTTGATCCTAGAGATTAGTGACATTTCTCCTACACACACTAGCACATTGTTTATGTTTTTCTCATACCGTGAATCGTCATATTTCGTTATTTCAAAGTTTTGCCGATAGGCGATAACGTGTGTGGTTGTGAACGGGCTTCAGGTTTTAGAAAGAATTTTCCATTACAATACCCACTGGGACAATAACGCCAAGAAAGTTGCAACCCAGTAGGTGATTCTATGCATGTTAGTCTCACCACTTTCATTCGACATTTCCCAATACAAGGTTCGTACTGACGTTACAAGGCTGTTTAATTCTTTATTCAATTCATTTAATGGAATAATTATCAGATGACCTAGTATTATAAAACATATTGTTTTTTGACGATTCCACATTTTTATCATATTTGGGCGTTGGTAAACATTGTTTGTTCTGGCTCACGCAAGGGAACTTTGAATTCGTACGCGACTCGTGCGTTCATCTTTTGCTGCTCAGTATTCCTCAACTATGTCGAATGTTGAATTTGTAAATTTTTACCCCACCAAGAATCGAAGTATGCTAACTTTGACTTATTACTGTTCCACAATCTTAGCTTCACAGATAAGCGCTTTAACTGTTCACATAATAAGGAATAAACATAGAACATTGTTTACACTGTCTCAGATTTCTCCATAACTTAACACATCATTTATTCCACTTCTGGTACCATGTATGCACTCTATTTAAGCAGCACTTATATTTTAAATAACTTCTATAAATCAAGCTCATTTTCCAGGAAGCAGATTGCCTCTTGTGTATGAAAAAGCTTGGCGGTAATTTCTTCAATAATTTTGATTTATATGTTCTCGGATCGGTCACATCTATTGAAACACTCGAGATCGGATTTGCTGCTCAAGAAGTCAACGGAAATCTCGCGGTAAATGCACAGTAAGCAGAAGACCGTTGAATAGTGATTGCTGCACTGTGGGTTTGATGAAACCAAAATGATGGTTTAAAATTTTGATCTGTTAAAAAGAACACTATACAATTCTTAATTATTCAGCAAATTCAATTCAATTATCAAACTCAAACCTCTTAAATTATTCCATTTGCCTATAAACTCTACACCATCTCACCATATTTTACGTAACTTTAAAACATTTTATTCTGTTCTTTTTTCACGTCTTTTATCAGCACGGGCCGAGAAAAGAACAAGCTCATAGCGCGTGTCACCGAGGCCCTCAATGTCGTCTGGTCTCGACGGGTTTGACGTGACGATATCTTTAACTCGGCTGCCCAACATAATCCACAGCGGATGGCGCGGAGCTCCTGCCGTGCCCCCTGGCAACCGAACGGGAAGTTCTCTTAAGGTCCTCTTCAGAATTCACTCTCAAGTGCCTGTCGGCTCACAGTTACAGCTTTGCCGCGCTACCACCCGCGTGGCAAGCGCAGCGAAAGAGCAATCCGCAATGGGTTGTGTTGTGAAATGCTTTCCCCTTTTTCTCTCCTGCTAGTGCTCTGCTGAGAAACCGATTCTATAGGCCATAATAGTGCTCCAGGCCGCAATAAAAGTCTGTGTGACGGCTGGCGAAGCGAACGAGTGCCCGAGGCCCTCAGCTAGTTAGTAGGTATACGTGTTTTGATTCCAGTGCCCATTCAGTCGGAACGGTTGAATTATGTGGTAACAAGCTGAAGAACTTCTTTATCCTGTGCCGGCTGTTGCCGGGCTTTGCACAAATAGAATTCACCGGTAAACAAACGGTAATGTTGATATTGTACCGGGATGGGTTACATAATTGGTATCAAAAGGATTCTACTTTACCGGAAGAGTCTATAGTTTAGATATAAGTACGCATGATTCAAAGATGCCGATTTTTTTCTTAACACAGAGCGAAATTCTCATTCTTCAACGCAGCGCTAAAGATATCGTTACTCCGTTGACGTGGGTTAAACTTGATTTGATTTATGGCGAATGAACTTAGCTCGTAGATTTGACAATTTATCGTACGTTTTATAATGAACTCGTTCACAATTGGGCAGGCACTAAAATCAATTTAAAAGAAATAAAAACAATATCATAATATCAAATAAGCATATATCACACCCTTGAATAACTCTTTCGAGGCTGAAACAAACGGTGCAAGTCCGAGACGGCGAGCAAACTGTGACACCAGCGTCTGACCTTGTTGATAACAAAGCCGTAATTTTAATTACCTTTGCGTTTGTATTTTTTCTATCATGATGCCGTTTCAGATGCTTTTCCGCGTTCCGTAGCTTGATTCTTAATGCTCTTATAAAGCGTCTGTTGTGGATACAGATTTTTATGATTCGCCCTATAATTGGATTGGACCAATGACCACTGCCACCGTCAGGCGGGTGTGGTTCATTTGCATGATTTTGGATAAATTTATCGTTCTGGTTGGGGCTCGTGCCATAATTCGGAAGGTAATCGCTAATTCAGTTGTTCTGTGTGAGTTGTTTGGTCTCTAATGGAGAACATTAATAGGTAATCAATTACGGTTGGACTTGGAGGCAATTGTTTGATTATATTGCATTGCAGCATGGCGATGGTCGCAAATGATTTTGATAGAAAAAAAAGAGGCGATTATTATGGAATATCGCCTGTGTACTGAGTTATTGACAAGGACCGATAACCAAGCAATTACTTATTCGGAATCCTGATACCTATGTATGCTGTTATATCTCTTTCTGAAATCACGAATTGCGATCGAATATGGACTGCTGAAAAAAAAATATTCGATAGTGGAGCCGCATAGAGTTTTGATATGAAAGCTTGCGATTAATGAAGTGGTTTAGATCTACTTTTATTAGGTATTAATTTGTAGCGACCATGACTTCCAACTGAATACCAATTTAATAGGATAAAAACTTGTTTAGATCATAAAACAGCTTGACATGTTTAGGATACATCTCAATTGGATTTTATCTCAATTGGATTTTAACATAAATTTTTATTAATCAATCAATCAGTCAGCCAATCAAACAATCAATCAGCGTCTTGTTTATGATTGTTTGAACAGGTTGTTTAAGATAATTTTATAGATTTTTTTCGCTGCAGCTTTGAACGAAGTTGTTTCTTCTGACAACTGTTACATGTGAAAAATTATGAAATCTCTTCTGCTTTTTATGTCTCTACCTGATTTTAATATGTCACTAAGTGCAAATTGAAAAATCAAAAATGGTTTGATTTTGGATATTTAAGGTTTTAATAACTACACATACACACGAGTACTGGATCTTTGTAAACCGTTCCAATTGAGTAAACATCTCTCCTAAAGTTTCAAGTATCGCATACTTCAAATGACCACGTGCATCGCCGTATGAAATCTAATATATTCTTTTGCTTTTATATATACGTGACAATTTGGGAAAATATAATTTTATAAAGGAATATATTCCGAAAATGGAAATTTGTCATCAAGTAATATTTTTTTTGTGATTTTTGTTTTTTTTTTTTTCATAACTTGGGAAGCCTAACCTACAATAACGATTTTATAATTCTATTAAGATCAAGAGACATGAATTTTGACTTCTAACTTGTATCGTCTTGATTTGTGCTATAAAATCAACATAATTATAGTAGGAAACACTATTAGCCTTTCATTTTTATTTGGCAGGCAGCACTTTAGAAAGTTTTATTATCTTCAAATTGAAAAGCAGATGATTTTCTTGGAAGACATCAAATACCTATTTTGTTGTTGATGAATAATTGTTTGAAGAAATAAAGATTTGAGGTAACCAAAATATGGGTCATTTCATAGATAGTGACCATGAAAATGTACAAACTTGGCATCGATTATCACGGATTTGGTTCAAAGTTAAGGGAATCATTCATCTAAGTTCACTTTGAAAAAAAAAATCCAATTCCGGTGTCGATTTGAAAACCCCCGCTCTGTAGGACACCCGTTTTTGTTGTAAAATAACGCATTTTTTGTTCATAATCCTTTTTTTTCTTTTTCTTACAATTTATAGACGTAAGATGTACGAAAAATACAGGTAAATGATTTCCAAATAGTATAAACCAAGGAATCCAGAAAAAAAATGACCGGAAGTATTGCCAGATAGATTATTTTTGTGTTTTAAAATAAATTCACATTTTTATTTTGAATTTGATAATTTTTATAGTGTTCCTTGAAAAATCTCACGTAAGAAACAACTATAACATGGAGGTAATAGGGGTCATTCTCGAGATATACCATTTTTACGAAACCAGTTTTGAATTCTTCCATTTTCTATCAAACAATCATATTTATTGCAAAATGTCTAGCCCGAAGCACAACCTAAAAATGATTTTAGGATTTTTAAGCATATCAAGAAATCCAAATATATTTTTCCTTTTTTACAGCAGTGTTGCAATTTTTTTCGCAATTATTTCCCAAAAGTTAATTTTTGTATTCAGAGTTATAAGTTTCTGTGTGTGTTATTTAGTTTTGAAAAACAAAAATAATCTATCTGGCAACACTTCTGGTCAAAAATTATATTTTTTCTGGATTCCTTGGTTTATTATCTTTGAAAATCATCTATCAGAATTTTTTTGACATCTTACGTTTACGAATTGTAGCAAAAAGAAAAATTAAATTTTCAACAAAAAATACGTTGTTTTGCAACAAGGACAGGGGTTACAGAGCAGGGGGTATTCAATTTGACATTTTCTGAAAAGTGAACACAGAGGAATAATTCGCCCGATATTGAGCTACATCCGTGATGGTCGTGTACTGGGAGGGAGAAACGGATACGAAGCTGTGTGAGTGTCAAAATGAACCAGAATGAGATGTCATTGACTGTCAATTTGAACCATGGAAAAAAAAGCATTTTTTGCGAAGAGTATTGTTATAACTGAAAGGTATCGCGTTGCTCGAAAAAATATTCATCGCAAACAGTTTTTGTATTCATTGTCGTTTTACAAAATATTTTGGTTTGTTTTTACGTGAAATAATAAATTTCATAAGCTTTAAGTAATAATCATGCTAGCGTACTTCGATTAATAAACTCATGATTTAAGGCTTTGGTTACAATTTCAAACACACTTCATCAAGGTCGAACTCAAAACTCTGAAAAAACTTTTATGCAACGGCAAATTTAAAAAAACACAGACTCGGAAAATTATTCTGTAATATTTACACATTCGTTTGAGTCATGCATGCGTTACAGCAAGAAGATAGTTACACGCAATCAGAAAACGACGCATGTGCGTGTTCTCTGTTTTGAGTGTTGTATTCGTTTCTCCCTCCCAGGTCGTGTTCAAGTGGGATGGATACTTCCTATGGAGCGTCCCACATACTACTTATTTATAGAATAATTTTACGAAAATATGCGCATTTTCATATTATTTTAAAGAAAAAATAGAATACAAAATTAGAAAATAAAATGTATTTTAAAAAGGTAATTTTTCAAAGATTTTTTTAATGAAAATTACAAAATGATTGATGGTTTTATGACCAATAAGAAATTAAAACTAAAAAAAGGTGAAAATTTCTAAAACCAAAGGAAAAAATCAAAGCCAGAACAGTTTGTTTGATTGATATGATGTCCTCGGTAATGTTTTAGACAGTAACCTCGTCTTTCGAGAAAAAAATATACACCAGATGAAATAGTACGAGGGTGGTATCCAAGACACGACCGCATGTTTGACGTAGGACTACGATAGTTTAATATTTCATTTAGAGAATTCATACTTCGTTCGATTTAACCACGTTTCACTTTCGACACGGTTTGACTTTGGCACACATAAGCCAAAAACGAGCGGTTATGTTTAATCATAATTTATAGTTTTCTTGTTTTGCTTTAAAACAATTTAAACTCAACAACCACCAAGAGAAAGGCATTTTGTCCATTATATTTCCGAAACCGAAACCAAAATAGACATAATCAAAGCAGTACTTAATACCGTGCTATACCTCTAATTACTCAGAAGGATCATATCAAGTGTCTAGGTCGTTGAAGGCTTCATGCGGACGTTGCGTTCCGGATACTTTCAGATTATTGAGCCTAAATCCAGCAAACGACACCTTTAACAACTTACAATCCTAAAACTAGTTCATTAGTGGCCACATATTGTTAAGGTCATATGCCACCAGAAAGTCATAAAAAGAAAAGCGTTTATTTTTAAAAATAATTTAGATTATTTATTTGCAGACATCTATTTAAGAAGAAAAAAATACTGTTTTAAACATTGATGAATACCTTTCATCCTAATGCAGTCAAATTTCTTCAACACGCGAAAAGGCATTTTTTTATATAGGTCTTAATTAAGAACGATTTAGTAGAAAGCAAACTTACTTTCATCTTCAATTGCGCCTGTGAAAGATAGCTCACTCACCGATTTCAAAGCAGTATCATTGTCAGTTTCATACAACTGCTTAGCAAAGAAGTCACATAAAAAATCCTGTATTTACAAGTTCGTTGGAAAAGTGACGATAAAGAGTTGCAGTTTTTAGTATAAAATCTATATTCACAAAAATTTTGAAATTGACATTGGAGTTTATGAGGATGTAACATGTAACAGTCATTTTTTTTTTAATTTTAGGCCAATTGAAACATTTATTCATTAAGCAGAACCAGAAAAAATTAATCAGTTTTAAGATAGCAATGAAAAAACAAACAACAAAATGCCATATTTAAAAGTCATCCGTCTGTTTCCTTCAAAAATAAACCTAGCTCGGTTTGATAAACAACATTAACCTCTACAACTGATGTTTGCATAATGATGTTCAATTACAAGTCTGGCATGACAGGTTGTGTTCATATGTTTAGTATCTTTACACGGTTGTGTTTATATGTTGTGTTGTGCGACAGGTTGTCTTTATATGTTTAGTAATATTTTCTTGCAGATGCTGATGTAATATTTTTGTAATTGAAAAATACGAATATGAATGTTTGAAACCTTACGTCAAGATGCATATAATTTGGGTTTTCTCTATACCACAACCGCGTAATGCAACTAGGATTGTCATATTGAATTAAATTTATTTAACTGGAAAAATATAACCATCAGTACAGCTTAAACGAGCTATCTGAACTATCTGTTTAAAAATCTTTACGAAACATATTGGTTTTCTATTGTCTTTTAAATAGCCTATAGTTGGTCATTTAAATAAATCTGAGAAAAACAGAGTGTAGAATACTAAAAGACAGCAACCCAATGCAACTTCTAATTTTAGGAATTTGAAAGAAGTTTTTATCATTAAACATGGATAAGAAAATCACTACGGTTGCAATTCAAATGCCATCTACTCGTCACGACAACCAAAAGGAAACGAGCAACGGGGTAGCAAGCTTCTGATTAGTAGAATGTTAACACAACTTTTGTTGAAGAGATATTTTAATTATTATATAACAATCTTACAGCTATATAAAGCGAGCTCGTGATTGGTTGAAAGCTGCGAAACTGAACTAGAAGAAGTGGATTTCAACTGAACTTTTTACTAATTTATGTTCAAAGTACAATGTACAATGATATGCCAATTATTGTATCACATGCTTTGGCAACCGTCGTCGTTCGATCAAAGCATTGATGGTCAAAATCCGTTCAGTTGTAATCACATATTGGATGCAACATCCAACATCGTGATATACTGTTGCGTACAGAATTATTTCATCCCCGGTCGCACAGCGTAGTGTGCGAACACGCACCACTGTACGTCGACAGCAGCTACATTGTTTCCACTTGGCTTGACTGCACACAAATGGCAATCGAGTGCTACTGCACTGACGACGAGCGACCGTCTTCTCATACATGACTCGGTGCAGTACTGTTGCCTGTGTACGAACTTTCCGAAAAAGCTATACTTTAAAGACATCAAAATAGTCTAGGTTCATAGAAGCAAATATTAGTTGACCTATTGGGACGGGGAGATTCTATCAAATTTTTTTTTTGTCTCTGAATAGAGGTTGTCATAGCAGGCAGTTGGTGTCCACTCATGAAGTCTGTGCCAGGAGTGCTCGCATGTGATTGGTACATTGTTCGTAAAAATATGACCTTGAAACTTTTCATCAATTTTCACTGTTTAACAATTAAGTAACAATGATATATGAAAAATCACAAAATTGTCCATCATTTCATCAATCCAACGACATATTGATTATTGTGATCCATCATGTGGTTACATCAGTATTACCGTTTGAAATCTTTCATTCCGACGTTACATCTTGGTTTTTAGTTTCCTCAGAATGTATCTCGATATAGTGCGGTTAGACGTAGTCCTACGTCAAAAAAATTGTCGAAAACGTAAGTAAAATCATTATAAATTAAAAATACCATACGGAATACTTTTTGAAAATTGGGATTTGTTCTACGAAACTACACAATGCTTAACAATGATAGTTGTTCCAAGAGAATAAAAAAAATAAGAAAGTGAAACTTTCTAAAAACTGATTCTCTGATGCTCACCTAATTTTTTTCTTGCATCTTATAGCATTTTTTCTCAGCTTTCGCTGGTCTTAGATCGAAAATAGGTAGTTGCGAACACGGTCAAAATTGCATATTTCTGATATAATCCAAGATGGCGGCCAAATTCAAGATGGCGTCCAAAATTCTGATAACTCAAAAGAAAGCCCTATCATTCTACTTTACAGAAAAGTGCTACTTCTAGTAGGTTCCGAATTTTAGAGATATAACTCAAATAAAACATCAAGAATTGGTAAAATTTTCACATTTCTAGAAACTATTTCATCTCTTGGTGACCGAGGGGTCAACAAATTCAATCAAACAAAAATGGCATAGTCATTTTTCTCTATTTCGAATTCGAAAGACCTTGTGCACCTAGTGGCCTGGTTTCAGCGAGAATTGCTCAAATCTGAAATGAGCATTTAACATTGAGAAGCAGAAAGCTTCAAATGCCAATTGCTTTTTTACAACTCTACGGAATGTGAAAACCAATGTGTCGCTGGATAGCTAAAATGTATGAGAATCACTAGCGTGTAGGAGAATGTCTTTTTACTGCGAAAAGAACTGCTTTCACTAGCAAGACGATGAATTTAATTGAAGAGAGCAGCGAATCGTGTGAATCTGAAGAGCTCGCAAAGGAACACCGCTGTGGAATCTGGAACTGATGATCGTATTCTGACGTACAAGTGCGAAAAATTCATTAAAGGCAATTGGTCTTTCATAAATGTCACCGTTTGTTGCGCCCACCTTAGCCAAAGAGTCCGCTTTCTCATTGCCCGGTATCGAGCAGTGAGAAGGGACCCACACTAAGGTAATCTGAAAAGATTTTTCGGATAAAGCACTCAGATGTTCCCGTATTTTCCCCAGGAAATACGGATTGTGCTTAACATCTTTCATCGATCGGAGAGCCTCAATGGAACTGAGACTGTCCGTAAAGATTAAATAATGGTCCTTGGGCATTTTTTCGATAATCCTTAGGGTGTACTGAATTGCAGCTAATTCTGCGACGTAAACAGAAGCAGGATTATCGAGTTTATGGGAGACGGTTAAATTGTTATTGAAAATACCGAAGCCAGTTGACCCATCAAGAAGTGATCCGTCAGTGTAGAACATATTGTTGCAGTTGATGTTTCAATATTTATTGGAAAAAATTTTGGGGATCTGCTGCACGCGTAAATGATCCGGGATTCCACTGGAATATCTCTTCAGAGAGATAATAAATTGGTCCAAGCTTCCTTACAAGAAAAGGACTTTACTTACAATGAGTGCAAAATAGGGCTCATTGCAGTGCTTATACTGTGTGTCTCTTAAGGAATTATCAAATGAGGGGAGTATCTGGGTAGGAAAGTAGATTGCTTTGTTTGCTTTGCATTTGAAACTGAAAAAAAAACCTAAATTAATCCACCTAGCGGTCAGACCCAGCCTTTCTCATTCAAACTTATATCAAATTGTTATGAAGTTTGTTATTTGTAAGCTTGAGAGATGACTCGTTCGTATGACACTTTTTATGTTCAAATAAGTCGTGTAATCTTTGAGATAATAGAATTTCGTTGTTTTATTAACAATTTAATACATAACGGTTGCTTAGTTCGATTATAATCAAATGAAATGGGAACGTATAGGGCAGCAAAACTTTCAAACCACGTGTTCAATCATAATTCATCAGTTAACCCTTAACTAGCCCGTTCATCTGATAATACTATTGATCAAATCGGTAGTGTACTTTCTGAGATAGAAGTTTCGTGATTTCCACAATTCGGTACATTACAGACGAAGTTACAGTTCGATTACAGTAAAATTCAATAGGGTGTCATGAGTCAGCTAGACCTTTCATTTGACACTAATTTCGTGAAAATCGGTTCAGCCATCTCTGAGAAAAGTGAGTGAGTTTATGTATTCTTCGGAATATGTTTCTTTTCGTAGCTAGATTTCACATTTCTAAACATAACAGGCAAAGTAATAGTCCGATTGCAAAAAAATCAATAGGGTCTTATGGGGAAACTAGACCTTTCATCTAACACTGATTTTGTGGAAATTGGTCCAGCCATCTCTGAGAAACATGAGTGAAATTAAACAGTCTTCAGAAGACGTTTCTTTTCATAACTTTTGAACCACATATTCAGTCTATATAAAATTCTAAAGTTAAGGGTTTTTAAGATAGCCCGTTCACTTGATACCAATTTTATTGAAATCGGTTGTGTGGTTTCTGAGATATTGATGTTTCGTGACTTTTACATTTTTAAACATAACCTCTAAAATAAAAATCCAAGTACAATGAAATTTAATAGGGTCTTATGGGGCAACTAGAACTTTCATTTGCATATAATTTCATTAAAATCGGTCCAGCCACAACCACAAACACACACACACACACATACATACATACATACAGAAAATGCTCAGCTCGTCGAACTGAGTCGAGTGATAAATGCCATTCGGCCCTTCGGAGCACTTTCATATTTTCGGTTTTGCAAGTGTTTGCTATACCTTTCTAGGAGAAAGGCAAAAAGTTAAAAAAATTATTAGTTAGGAGTAAAATATTCGTGCTGAAGAAATAGCGAAATAAAAAAAATGACTTTGAATTTCGTACACTTCAATCACGAGCAATACCGGGAACGTACGAATAGCACAATGCCAAATTTAAATTTTGCTGAGGCCATATGTTTTGATCAAAGCAGTTACAGTTTTAAATAGTCTTTGAATTTCGTTTCTTTTCATAACTTTTGAACCACATATCAAATTGCTATGGAATTTCTTACTTGTGAGTTTGAGAGACAACCCGTTCAAATGACACTAGATATGTTCAAATAAGTCGTGTGATATTTGAGATAATAGACTTTCGTTGTTTTTATAATTTAATACATAACGCTTGGAATAAAAATACGATTATAGTCAAATAAAATGGGAACCTATAGGAAAGCCAAACTTTTCATTTGACACTAAGATTGTTGAATTCAGTCCAGCCATTTTTGGGAAAACGAGTGAATTTGGGAAGTCACCGGAACATGTTTCTTTTCACAATTTTTGAACCACGTGTTTAATCACTATAAAATTCATCAATTAACCTTTAACTAGCCCGTTTATTTGATACCAATATTGTTCAAATCGGTTGTGTACTATCTGAGATAATGAAGTTTCGTGATTTTCATATTTTGATACATTACAGACAAAGTAACAGACTGATTACATTGAAATTCAATAGGGTGTTATGAGGCAGCTAGACCTTTTATTTGACACTAATTTCGAGGAAATCGGTTCAGCCATCTCTGAGAAAAGTGAGTGAGATTAAACACTCTCCAGAACACGTTTCTTTGAATAACTTCTGTACCACACGTTCAATCTTCATGAAACTCAAAAGTTAAGAGTTTTTTAAGTAGCTTGTTCATTTAAAACCAATTGTTAAAATCGGTTGAGTAGTTTTTGAGATAATGATGTTTCGTGATTTTCACATTTTTAAACATAACCTTTAAACTAAAAATCCGATTGCAATGAAATTCACTAGGGTCTTATGGGGCAACTAGACCTCTCATTTGCAGTTAATTTCATGAAGATCGGTCCAGCCATCTCTGAGAAAATCAAGTGAGATTGGGAGAGCGTTACACACACACATACCCACACACACACACATACGCACACACACACACACACACACACACACACACACACACACACACACATACAGAAAATGCTCAGCTCGTTAAACTAAGTCGATTGATATACGAGATTCGACCCTTTGGAGCACTTTTATACCTTTGGTTTTTCCAGTGATTGCTATACCTTTCTTGGAGAAAGGCAAAAAATAATCTAGCCGCCCGTCACGCATGTTTGCTCTTCGAATGCTATTAAATTTATCTCAGTAGTGCGCACCGCAGTGTACTTCTGTGTATTCTCACTAGAGTGATTCACCACTCTTGTTTTGCTCAGCTGTAGTGTGTGTAAGCAGCAGGTGTGTTAGTTTTTCTGCGAGCGGCAGAAACACAGCACAAAGCAGGAGAAAGAAGAGTTGTGTAAAAAATTGCTACACGCAGCGCTCATGCTAGACAATAAGTGAGCGGGGAAAATTCACTCTGCTCTTTACACATATTGAGGAGAAAAACAATCCTGTTTTATGATACGATAATTATTATCATCAAGGTCGAATGTCCAATACAGTTCATACGAGGTCAATTTATCTACGATATCAGAAAGGTAAACGAAATGAATTCAAATTTGTGGTGACTGGATTGTTCGCAAATACAAATTTTACGGAACATCTACTTGTGCAACCTAATCAAAATTGGATTCTTTGGCAGATGGCTGACGCCTACGGTTGTGTACGACCGTAGCAGATTTTGTTTGCTATCGTTTGTTCTATTGAGTTAATTTGCGATGATTTAAGGTGCGAAATCACATCTACGGCTGATGGTATAAAATGTTCTTCGTAAAATAAGTGCATAATTTAAATAGTTGACGTCTGCTTACTGGCGTACGGTTGTGTAGAGTATACATAGCAAATCATATCGGCTGCAAATAAAATGGAAAATAAATAAGAAGCATTTGAGAAAATTTAATTGAAATATTCCAAGGAACATAATGTACATAGCAAGATTTTACAAAACCATATGATAATACTTTATTGACTCTAACTACTATCGTAGTAGTTGAAAAATGAAGGAGCTATTATCGACACTTTGGTTGCGTTTTGGGGTGAGTTGTTTGTTTGTTTCGCAATTGAACATAAACTCTTTTACACAAAATGTAAGAATTTGCCTGTCTTTAAGCGAATCGTTGCCTTGGCCGTTAATTTCTCATAAATCATTTTAAATAATTCTTACTACTAATAACTTTACAACATTTAGCATAAATCATACGATTTCTCAATTTTGCTTCCATGAATTGAACAAGCAATATATTCCCCTAGCGAAAACTTTAATGCGTAATGTACCCAGATTATGAGTTGTATTCAAAGCTATCACCGAAATATCTCCCCAATTTTCTGCCACGGTCAACAAAGTCCAGCAAGTAACCGTCGTAATATTGATGAGAATATGTAGGCGGAATGACCAATCAAACGAGCATTGAGTTGTGACGAGATGTATATGAATAAAAGTATAAAGTAAATAAAACGTCGGCGTGCGTGTGCTGAACTGCCAATTTGGGCCTAATGGCGTGCCGAAGTTTGTTTATCTGCCCTGTCCGGTTCGGTGGTTCGAGTGTGGAAATGAAAACATTGTCGATCGGAAGTTCGTAGAAAGGAAAAATCAGCTGTCCAAGTTTTTATGTGCCAAGTAGGTTTTCTATTCTATTTCAGCAACTTCACTTCGAATCGTGTTACCACCGTGCATGCAGATGAATAAGAATCGAGCAAATATTTTGACACGTCCCAGAGTAGCACGGATTCGATCGTGATTCTGTAAAAATGAAGGAAGTCACATTGAATAAATGGAGAATATATAGAAAAATTTAAAGATTTAAAGTTGACTTTTAGAACTGTATTATCCACTAGATTCGAAACTAATCCTCTTCTGGCCTACCACACGCTGCGAGGAATGCGGCCAAAATCTCACGCTGATTGCCTCCGGTGGTGCTGCTGGAACAACAGGTTGATGTTTACCGGTCCGTTTAATTCAATCAACTGGAAAGGGGCCAACCCTTTCTGAATAGACCGTAATCTAATCACTTCAAAAGGATTGTGACTATTGAAAGGATTAATTTTTGATTATTGATTTCTTTCGTTCCACTTTTCTTTTCTGGATGCTGTCAGCGTGATGACATCGGCCGTCAAAAGGGCTCCCGCAAGCAGCTGCCGCTGCTTCATTAGATGCAGTTGAGGATAAATCATATCTGATTATGGTATGCGACTGGGTACGACAAAACAAAAATCCCGAATCATCGCTATCTCCAACGCACATCGAGCGGTAAGCACTTGCTAGCGAACGCTGTCGTCGCTGCTACGGGTGGTGACATGGACTGTGTGAGGTTAAGCGAGTGCGGGTGCTTCAAACGGGGAAGAGCTAACGCGTGCCATTTGATGGCTTTGGTGACAAGTAAGCACATAATTGATGTGCCGCACAGCGTGAACCGTTTTGATGTGAACCGTTGAGTTGCTTGCAAGTTCTCTTTACATAGAGAAAACCTGACAGTTGACACACCTTTTATGTGTCACTTTCGTGAGAAAATAAGTTGTTGTGCTTAAGGAACATATTTTGACTACTTTTTATGATTTTTCATTATACCTATTAGGAGGTTATTACCATTAACACCCGATAGACAGCCACATTGTATTGAGAGATAGACAACTGAATAAAAAGTTAAGTCAAGGTTCCGATTTTTCTCCAAACAATTTTGTTATAGTATAAAAACTTAATATTTTTTGTTCTGTAAACAAACACAAATAATTAAGAAAATGCTTATTTTTTTGATTTTTTCATACATCACCACCTTCAAACTTCTTTTCTCATTAACCGATTATCATCAAAGTCTCTATATGAATTTGTGATTATTTGGAACATGCTTAGAAAGCAATGTTAGCTTAATAAATTTCTATTTTAAAAATGCCTAAACGATTCCAATACGGCTATGTGAACATAATCTGGAGCAAGCCTGCTAGTACGAAAAAATTACTGCAGTCAAAACGCATGTTAATCAATTAATTTTGACACTCAACAATTACTCCATTCCCAATTTCTTTCGCGCCTGTCCGGATACTCAACGCGACGATGATGCCACTTCAATCGCCAGTCAATCTAGCATTGAGCGAGCGTCAATAGTTTGTCCGAAACGTTCAATCTAATTTTCACTTCTCAACGCTGCAAGAGAGAGAGACGACCCCGAAGGGGGCGAGATTCAGTGGCTGCCGAAAGCATGATTTTTTTTCCTCTGTGAAAGAATCTACTTGCTTTGCATATCGAGTACGTTCGTTCTGGCACTATCCCACTTCTAGAATGGGAATTGGAATAGACCTCCACCTCCGCCGCCGCCGCTGCTTGCTAGAAGCTTAGTCCGGCGGTAGCCTTCATCGGAAAGAAATGGAAAAATAACGAAAACATTGAATTTCATTTGATGTTTTGTTTATACACTCTGTGCCACTGCTGGCGTCCAGGCAAACAGTCAATCAAACGTTTCATCGGGTTGTGATAGACCATGAACAAATCCGTACAGCATACAAATATGAATATTGCTGCGCTGCAAACTAAAAGTCGCATGAGTAACGGGCGTGTCTGTTGGAATGGTTTTAAAAATTGAATTTCTAATATATTTTTCAGGTTATGGTGTGAATTAAAAATTGTTGATAATTTTAGAAATGAAATGAAATTTGAAAATATGATTTACCATCGCCAAAATCGTTGTCATTGTTTTGCTAGTAATAAACATTAACAGACAAATAAAAGAAATTGTAGTTGCCAAAATCAGGTAACAGAACTTTGAAATATTTGTCCCCCAATGTCCTAATTCGTTGTGCCTTGGAAAAATAAGCAAGTTCCAAAAAGTCGCAAATATTATCAAATTTTTATGTTTAAAACATAAATGCGTGAATATATTGATTAATAAAATCAACTGAATAGAATATTCTTTTTCCTAGCATAATTGCGGTTGTAAATAAAACATTTTTTGTTTTCTTATCCGAATCAATCACCTATTCGAATATATTTGGAGAATATGCAAATAAACATGCTCGAATTTAAAAAATGTTTTTTTTGGGTATTATATTGGGTGATTGGTTCCTTGATGGGTGTTTTCAGGGCTAATATAGGACCAAAGTTGATGAAGAAAATTCCTCTACGCATATGCCCCAACCAACCTTCTAAAAAGGACTGTCTCCCCGTGACAGCAGATTTAAAACTAATTCGGCTCTCACTGTATTGTTCAGTACGCAGTCTGCTCTGGAAAGGCCTATAATAAAAGCGAGGCGGTTCTAAACACGTTTTTTCTCACGTAGGGAATAACAAAAACAATTGGAACATATATTAAATGGTTTGCTTCGTGTTTATAACGGTATCGACCTGAGAAAAAAAACGAAGGAGTGCGAGTCCAATATCATCGATGACAGCCGCAGCCGATCAGCAGGCTGTCAACAGCCAATGAGTTATACACAAGTGAGAAAGAATAAGACAGTTGTCTGTATTAGTAGCTAGAAAAAGGTAAACAGAAGCACGTGTTTGGGTTGTGACGTAGATCTCGGTCAACGAGCAAATGCCATTTGAAATGGTATTCCGCATTGTTTAACAACGCCGCAGGCAGGCATTTTCAGCGTGAAACTTTCAAAACTTGTGAACAAATCTACCAAACATTATTTTTTCTGCAATGTTTTTGGAGTGCTACGTCTGTTAACAAAATAGAAGCCCTTTTAACCCGAGACTCCAACCATCTCCGTACCTTTCTGTATTCCATTGGTCAACAGCGCAAACAAAACCAACAGGACATCCTCAAAATAAACAAACTAGGCTGTTTTGTCCGAACGAACAATATAAATGCGTAAGAATGTGCTGTCGTGTGCAACACAAGACGTATTTAGCATTACTGTATGCCTGTATTAGCTTTAGCTGTCTTTGAGCTCCCATGAATAGCTTATGCATGAAACTGTCATAGTGAAAAGATATCACAGTCGTCAGTATAGTGTCACACCACGGTTCTTCTCCGAAGCTTGGCCATAACAACCATCTACTCAGAATTATTCAACTTTTAAATTGCTTGTATACTTTGACAATTGAAGTAGCTGTAACTTCAAATATAAAACATTTGAAGCAATTCAATTGATTTTATTTCAAAGCTGAACAAATACAGCCTTCGAATGTCTAAATAAATCTAAAAATAAAATTTGAAACTAAAACTTTTAAAAAATGACACAGTTTTGAATGAATTTTCATGCTTGCTCACAAATAAACGTGGTTAATGTTGGTGTTGTTTTAGCCTAAATTGAACGTTTTAATCCGCTCTACAGTTCGTTCTTTGACACCAAATTTCTATCTTTCTATTTCAATGCAGCATGTTTGGTGGAGAACCTGCATCAATATAAAACAGGCAATCAAATCACAAATTTTGCAGAAAAAAACGTAATTTCTCGAAAACTAAACAAAACGGAAAGATTGGTGTCAAGGAATACTGCAATTCAGCGGTTTAAAATGCTCAATTTTAACTAAAAAACAGCAATGTTAACCATGTTTTTTGTGAGAACGAATACGTTTAAAACAGTACTACTTTTGAACATTTTTTATTGTTTTTAACATTTATTTAGACAATAAAGAGACTGTACTTAGTGAAAACTTCTTTCTGCTTCCAAATGAAACTAATAAAATTGTCCCAAGTGGTATATATTTAAAATTATAAACCACTTTAGGGAAGAGTATAAAAAACTTTAAAGTTGACTAACTCTGAGTAGATTAACTTTAGGACATATGCGTAGAAAAGCTTTTATTATCAAATGTGGCCCTCTATAATAAGCCCCTGAAATACTCCCGACAAGAAACCTTTAGTCCCGTATTCTATTTTGGCCTTTTCTGGTCTTTGAATACATTTTTCGGTGATTCTGATCATAATTAAGGATCCTTTTTTATGTTGGCCTTTGGATACGTTCCGGCCTTGCCTGGCTTTGATGAATTTGAGTTTAATACGGGGTTATGACAATTTAAATAAAATATTAAAACTGGGACATTTTTTGTGGAACTGCTCAGTAATAAAAAAAACCTATCGCTTTGTTAATATCAAACATGCTAGTGTTGTATTCATTATTCTCACTAAACTCAAAAAAACAGTAATGGCGTACCAGTTGCAGCATCAATCGATTATGATATATGGAGCTAGTCGGATTATAACATGAGCATCCACTTGGTTTTAGAAGACAGGTTACTAAGTTTATCGGGCGGTGTACGTTGAATATTTCATAACTCAGCTGAATAATAGGTTCAATTGATGGGTTAACACTGATGCTCACCTAACTTTTTTCTTGTATCTTATAGTTTTTTTTTCTCAACTTTCCAATGCTGGTCTCAGATCGAAAAGCGATAGTTGCGAACACGGTCAAAATTGCATTTTTCTTATATAATCAAAGATGGCGGCTAAATTCAAAATGGCGGCCTGAATTCTGATTACTTCAAATGGAAGCCTTATCATTCCTCTTTACAGAAAAGTGCTACTTGTAGTACTTCACATAACGAATTTTAGAGATATAGCTCAAATAATACATCAAGAATTGCTGAAATTTCAACTTTCAACAAACTGTTTCACCCCTTGGTGACCCTGGGGTCAACAAATTCGATCAAACAAAAATGGCATTATCATTTTTTTCCTAGTTCTAATAACTATGTGCATTTATATCAAATTTGAAAGACCTTGTGCACCAACTGGCCTAGTTTCAGCGAGAATTGCACACAGGGAAAATACATTGCATTTGTGTCTATTAATCAAAACATTGAGTTAATCAATTTTGGGGATGATACTTCTACAATTCCATTGTAAATCAGATATGGATTACCCATCAATGGATGTCGCCTCACGAAGGGGCCATTAATATTAAGCCTACGGTTGTTCAGAAAACGGCTAATGCCCAGAAGGTCGATTTCCGGTCAGACGTTTTATGCATTTTTAAGACAATTTGGCATCGAAAAAAAATCGATTTTCCCAATCTCCTGTACTCCCCCCTTGGTAGTTTTTCGAAGGTCTAAAAATCACAACTTTGAGCGCTTTGAGGCACCCCTAAATCATGTCCGATTGAGCTGAAAGCCATGCGGAAGGAGTTTGATTGGTTGTAAGGTTCTAACTCTTGTCGTGCGATACTGAATGCAATCGTTTGCAATCCAGTACCTTCATCAGTTGGAGGCTGGAATTGTCATGATAATGTCCACGTGGCCACGATATTTTAAAAAAATGGAAATCTTCCAAAAAATAAAAAAAAAAATAAAAAAAAAATAAGAAATCTACAGCTGTTTTGGTTTTAGAGTCGTTGTCAGCTGTATTTGTGATAAATTTGGCTTCTAAGAAATATTTCTTTTCCAATCATTTTCTTTCGTTAGCAGAGGCTAAGCTCAATTTGGAATAAGTTTTGTCTTTAGTCTCATCCGTCTAACAATCCACTTTTCGCTGAGTTTGAAATCATTTTCTGCTCTCCTTTTTTCAGAACGCTTATATATCTTTTCCTCCCCATAGAATTATTTTATCAGTTTGAACCAAATTTAAGACCATTTTCTTAGTTTTTGTTCTTTTTTTTGCGTTTTGGGAGCGTTCAAAGTTAGTTCGGAATACCCAACATGCTATATCCGTTCTCTGAAGACTTTTTCAACATACTTTTAGACGATTTGTCCTTCTGTTTCTTCCTTTCCTGTGGAACATTTTACTGCCCTTTTTGGTTAATTTAAGATCTTCTACATCTACATCTACATCAACTAAAGTTTTTATGCATTTTGAATTAAACTTGATATAGTTTTTCCTTGAGTTTGGTATTTTTCAGCAACTTCTTTTATGTTATTAGATACTAATTTGAGATCAATTTTTTAGCTGGTTTACTTAGCTTCTCTGCTCATTCGAACAGTTTAATTTGGCATTCATTTGTGTTGGGGCCTCTCCGCTGTTTTACGTTTCTAGGTATTTTGATCATGTAAATTTTTGACCGTTTTGAATTATAAAAATTGGAGGTATATTCGACATGATTTTTTTTCGTGCTCTTTAGTTCGCGTTTGGAGCCTTATTTTTTGGCTTGTTCCTATGCGTGCGATAGTATGTATGAAATTTTTTGCAATAGCAATCGACTTTCATTTGTTAATTACATGTAAATTATATTCTTCATTATTATTTTCGTTTTTGATCTCAACTATTTATAAAAGTAATTTTCGTTTATTGGACTACATTTAGATTGTTTTTAGAAAAGGCTTAAAAAATATAATTGCATTCATTTTAATTTTTTTTCTTACTTTCATATACGTTTTAAGAATTTTGTTTTGTTTTACTTAACGTGTGAAGTTATATTCAGAATTATTTTCTTGATGACTTTTTTTGGATATCAGGGATTTTCTTCCAGTGTAAATTTTTGTATGCTCTCTTACTAGATTTTGGAGACGTTTCAGAGTTTTTTGACGTTAATTTTTGGATAAACTTTTGATAGTATTTTTCGGCCTTTTCCTGACGTAAGATAAATTTGAGCTCAATTTGTTTGGGTTTTCCTGTTTTTTAGAGATTTACCTGTGTTTCTGAAAATGGAGGTTTATATTTTTTATTTTCTGGTTAAGATGTTTTTTAATCAGTATACTGCGTATTTTGTTTTGACCTCTTCTTTGAAAACTTTTTATCTTTCTTTCGTTGTAAAAAAATTTCCACGTATATGAAGAGGAGGGAGGGGGGGGGGGGGGTTGGTAAATGTCCACGCTTGTCCACGAGGGGGAACGGGGAGGTCTAAAATGACGATTTTTGTGTCCACGTGAAATGTGGACGGCCCCATCTACACATTATATTATACTGCTATATTGAGGTATATTGTTAACGTGGTGAAACAACTTAAATCATCTGAGAGTAACTGGTGACTTCCTAAAAGCCTGATAAATGATTACCGCGCCCTTCTATCAAACGAACCATCAAACAAGTTCATTTTGTACAGCGAAATTGTTAATTGGGTAACCGGATGTTTATGTTGAAAGGGATATCTCGACTAACCGAGGACCGCGCGTAAGCGTCTCTGCTTACGGGTCCGCCCAACCCCATTTGACCTTTTCTAACAACATATACGTGGAAGTAACTGAATTAGCAAATTTGATTATACAGTCAATCTTTTTGCATTCGTAGGTAAAACCTTGAACTGATGGTGGTTACAAACTACATAGATACGAAACCAGTTTTTAACTTTTGCTCAAAAGAACATTGATAATTACTTAAATTTTGTTCCAGTCCTAACAAAATGATACAATTTTTAGAAAAGTCAAACAGTAGATATAGGTTCTTAAAACTTATGAGTTTTGAAAACGAAATGAATTATTTCCAACAAACATAAACTCTTTTCAGAAGTTTACCTTATTTTCTGAACGATATGCAATGCAAATTCATATACTATTACACAATCTACAATACTGGTTACAATATGATAAAACAGTTTTGTAATACTCGATGAGAAATCGGCTTGAGCATTTTCCCATCGTTGGTCACAAACAGAACGAATCATTAAGCAATTTATTCAGACTATAAAGCAACGGAAGACAAATCATACGAGAGGATTAGTAACTCATTCGGGCAGCAATTAACGGGTCGATTTATGATCCACGTGGATAATTTACGGCTGACATACATTTTCAACATTGCAGAAAAATGTTCTAGGTACTCGCCAACGTCGGTAAATTGATTGGATTCAATTGCACCGTAAAGGATGCGCATAGGATATCGAAATGAAACTGTTCGAAGCTGGTTGAAGTGAGTTGATGGCAACTATAATTACTAATGCTTAGTACAATCAGGCGCTCTTCTGAAGTGCTCTTGACACGCCAACAGTAAACATCAATTTCCGAAACGAACGCACTTTCCACACCAACGCAACGTGTATATGCGACGCTCGGCTATAGTTTGCTATGTGCGTGAATATTGATTATGAATGTCAGCCGTAATTGACCGCAATCGATTCGATTCTGGGAAACTTCATCAGCTACCATTATATCCTATCGAATCGGGCGTGAACGATTTTTTAAGTGTATCTGTAGAGTATTATAGCACCCAGTATCAATTGTTTTCTATTGATTTTAAGTCACAAATAGTCGGGGTACAGTGTTGTGCGAAACAATTACATCTTTTCAAATTTCTGAATTTACGATTTAACCAAAATGTGAGTTTGGTTCAAGTTTTCATACTAGGAATTTTTACCACCGTTTGGGAATCATAGACTATAATTATTATAGTTGGTGATCAGCGCGAAAAGGTGATCAGCTTTGATATTACACGGGGCGTATCGAACGTGTAAAATGTCAAATCTGCGCGTTCATATTCCGCTTTGTTCTGTGCTGTCATATTGAAGCTGTTGTGTTTACCGTATCGAAACATAATTATGTATTTATTACGTGTCATTTGCACGCGTTATTGGCGATCTGTACTTTGAGGGAGCATCTTCACTTTTTTTAAAGTTCAAACACTGTTCGTACGTGTGTACGTAAGCTATGAAGTATTATTATTACTTCAGCCCATGAATTGAGCCTTATTAGTATCATGTAGTTTGACGTGTATTACTGAGATATTGAACTTGCCGAGATGTTCGGAAAAGTTGTTGTAGGGTAAGAGCACCGGTTTTGGCCATAGTATGCTATGTATGAGAGATATTTGACCTTCTTCCTTCGAAAAATATGTAGGGTAAAAGCACCGGTTTTGGCCATAGTATGTTATTGATGAGAGGTATTTGGCCTGCTTCCTTCGAAAAATATGTAATTGAATCAGTTCAACGTGGAAATCGGATGAACTCGCCTATATTTTTCACTAACATTGAGTTTAAATATTAAAATCATGTTATTTTGTTTATATGTATTCCAACCAAAAAACTTCTCCAGGCTCTTATTTTGGCCATAGCATTTCTTAATTGGCCACACGGGGCTCCTATTTTGGCCAATTCGCGAAAAAGTTGAATTCACACGAATTTATTTTATAATTTGACTTCACCATGTAGATATATTTTATCAGCAAAAAATCCTCGTTATTTAACTAACTAAAAAGCCAGTATATCTACCAATCAAACTAAATAATAATATTATATTCACACATAGCTAGCAGTGCAAAGTACTTCGAGCTTGAATTTTATTTGAATTGAGTAGGATATTTAATAACACTGACATCACATCATTGATCTATGTTATTTTTTTTTTGTCATTTATCTTTATTAATAAGCTTCCGCTCTTTGCTTTTTTTCCCATAGAAACTTATTTGTATTATTTACCAACTATAGTTAAAAATCCGAAACGTTAGTTTCGGTAGATATAACCGAAGTTACAATTTTGTAAATAATCTGAACAAATAGAGAACGGATATATTATGCGGAACTGATATATTACATCAAATAGCGGTGCTGTAGTAATACAATCTTTCAAATCCATAACCAGTTTTGTGTTTTCACGAATCTCATGCAATATCTTATGACAGTCCGAAAAACTTCGTACTTTTCATGTTTTGCATCAATATTAATACGTTACCATGGATTTGTTTACATATGGCCGATATCAGGATTCTGAATTATGGAATTGCTTTGATATGTGGCCAAGAATGGATCATTGATCGGTTTTGGAAGCTTTTGTTATTTTTGATATTGCAGAGAAAAATCATATCATAACGTCAATTTTTTTTTATCCATGTGCTGTAATATGTTGTGCCTGATGCTGGTAACAAAATTTGCTAAAGAAATGTACAAACTTTAACAAGATTATGCTCTACCAAAAAAATCTTGCAAATTATCTAAACGTTAGACTGTATAGTAAACCTGGGAGAGTATATTTAGTACCTTTATTGAAAGTAAAACACGCATATTTGTTTGCTATAGAAAATAATGCATTTGTCGAATAACATCAGCAGTTTCAATAGGAGACTTCGAAATAGGAGTAAGTCAAAATACTTCTTCACAATTATCAATTTTATTCTATCATGGCCAAAACCGGTGCTTCTACCCTAATTGAATAATTTCAGCGGGGAAATCGGATGAAATCGCCTATATTCTGCACTAACAATGAGTTTAAGTAATCAAATTATGTTGTATTGTTTACATATTTTCCAATCAAAATCTCTACTTTTTTTATCCATGTGCTGTAGTAAGTTGTGCCTGATGCTGGTAACAAGATTTGTTATAAAAATGGGCAAATTTGAACAAAATTATGCTCTATGAAAAATAGCTTGCAAACTATCTAAACGTTAGGCTGTATAGTGAACTGGAAAAAGCATAGTTAGTTCCTTTATTAAAACTAAAATACGCATATTTATTTGCTTAAGTTTTTAATAGTTTTGTTGAATAGTATAAGCAGGTTCAATAGGAGACTTCGAATTAGGAGTAATCTAAGATACTTTTTCACAATTATCAATTTAATTCTATCATGACCGGTGCTTCTATCCTAGTTGATGTCCAATGCCGTAGAGTATTTTAGGTACTTGCAACTTTATATTCAGTGGTGTGGCAAAATCAAACAATATTTAGACTCGAATTTGTGTCTTTTTTCAATATATTCATTTATACTATGTTTATATTTTATATTCTATTCCAAAATTGGTCAACCTTTGAATCGATCACTGCAAATTGAGCAGTATCGTCTTTCTTTGTGCAAATTGGAACCTTCTTTGAACAATCTTTGCCATGTGTTTCTTCATACCAGCAAACTACAGAAACTGCGGAATGATCAAAATCTCAACCCAAACTACAGATTATCGTTATTACACTCACTTCAAATTGGGTTTAAGCAACAAAATACACGTTTTCGCGCACGCCTATTGCATCAGTCCAGTTCCTTATGGACCAAACTGTGGGAACATTTAGATTTTATGATTCATAGAAATGAAATTAGAGATACTTCGGATGTTTTCATTTTGATGAGAAGACAATAGACGATAACGACCAAGTGGTGAAGGTATTCCCAATCATATTTACTGTGACTCACTGCACTGCCACTTTAAGTGAAGCTAAAATTAATACTTCCACAGCTGTTATTATTGTAACCGCGACACAGTTCATGAGAGCGTGAGAATCGAAGCTTAGAATCCAACTAATTAGACCGGTCAGTTCAATCA
The DNA here is from genome assembly GCF_029784165.1 of Wyeomyia smithii. Classification (NCBI taxonomy): domain Eukaryota; kingdom Metazoa; phylum Arthropoda; class Insecta; order Diptera; family Culicidae; genus Wyeomyia; species Wyeomyia smithii. The sequence continues at coordinate 51,924,714 of NC_073696.1, forward strand.
GTTAGCTTTGAAAATTCGTTCTGAATCGATATTGGACGATCCGGACCAGTTCGACAGCATGGATTAGTGAGCACTTTTTTACTCTCAGGTTATGACTAAGCTTCCCACTTGTTATTGGCGCAATTTGCGCTGATGATAGAAAATTCCAAATACCTTTAGCATAAATCGATTCTCCGGTTTCTTGTGTTTCGGTTAAGACATTTGATCTGGAAAACACAGATCTATGTGTTGTATTTCTTTATTCACCACAATTTCATCGATACGCACACTCATGTGATATTCCTGTGATATTCCATCCTTGAAGTGGGAATCCGTTGGACTGTCGCATCATTTGAAGAAAATTGTAACCCGTGAATAAACCTCTCAGGATGTGAGAACTGGATGGATGGCTAGGCTTGGTGATTATTATAAAACGCTTCGCTAAATCTGTATAGGTACACTCTTCACCACTGAGTTGAGTTAAACTTTTTTCGTTATTCTCGCATTTACTACGTGATATATTTGATCGAAATAAACATAAACATGTTAAAAAAAGCTAGGGAAGTTTCAATGAACCTTTTTTAAAAATACTTCCTTAGGGCTTTGAAAGCGCATTGATCAAGGCTCGAGCTTTCGCGTGTACATTCCTAGTTTCACATGCAATTTGTTACGCAACAACCGTTGCACATCAACAATTTCTCCAACACGACACTAATTAAAAGCTTGAAACTTTTCTGCAACAAATTAAACATATTTTAATAATCATAGTTGTGAAAACGCTTATATTTGACTGACACATGCACGTAATTAATGACGTTCTGCTCCCAGGTCGCGTTAGAAAGTTCAGCGCTCTGATAACGCTGCTAGGTTACCTTTTCATGCTGCAAATTCCATTTATCACCACCAGCCAAGCCTCGAACGGGTGGATGATTCATTAACTGGTGACGTTAATAATCTATTTCGCTCACGTTTGCCGTGGCAGTGTCATGTTCTACGTCGCTTTTAATTATCTCTATGAATTTCAAACTAAACTGGCAAATTTGTTGGTGGCAGTTTAGCAGGTACCGGAACGCACCTTATTCCATGTCATGTTGTGGTAAAATCAATCGCTCCCACCCCAAGACCCGCCCTGGAAGGGTGACCGCGTGTAAAGTTAGCAGGGATACACCAAAGGTACCGCTCCGTTTAGCACGTACTAAGCTGTATCCTATGAAGAGCCAACAATGGATGCATTTAGCTTCTTCTTCCTATGGTTTACCTCAATCAATTGTTTGCAGTGCATCAGCTCGAATCACATTTTGATGCACTTGAACTATTATGCTCCTTGGCGCTGCTAGTGCGGATTGTGATGGCTCAAAATTTCTTGTAAAGCTTTTAAATGGAAAGAATGGAACAACACAGAACACCGACAACGTTCACTGCAATGTGTTGCAAAGGAGGATGATGAATGGAACGCAGTGATGAGCGTTGATTGATTTGTGACTTGGGGTACCCGCCTGGTTAGAAAGGTAATTGGGCCTATTGGAGTGGCGTTTATTGCCGCATAGGTAACCATATCGGAGTTGTCATCAAGCATTCTAACAAGGTAAAAGGGTTCCATTACCACAGGGCTATTGCATATTTCAGGTGGGCCAGATAGTGGCCTATCAATAGAATTTGGGTGACTTTATCACCCGAAGGCTAGAACCAATGTAATTACGCATTACGGTTTTACTGGTAGAGTATTGCAGAGTCTGTAAGAGCGCTTACATGTAAAATATGAGTAACGTAGCGTTAGCTCTATCGGTAAATTATGCATATTATCAAAAGCGTCGGGAATTATGGAATTCTGTTTAGTAGGGCATTGATTTTGAAAATGAACAATGTTAGAATTTTGAAGAAATTTTAAAGTTGGTGCCGAAGCGCCATCTCTCTGCGGCCAAATCGCGAACTAAACTGAACGTCAAGTTGAGTTTTTATTGCACTGAGAAACTTTGCTGACGACTGCAAATAGGTTGGATAGAGTATCAGAGTACTGGACCGTGTATTACATGCAATAAATACATAGCAATCGTATTTTTACATGACTCCTATGATTATAAGCAAACTGAAATTTCACAAAAACACAAAAAAGCACATCTTTCAAAATTCCAAAATATAAAGATTTTTTGATGGACAATTTTTAGAAAAAATCACGGCTTGCCAATACTTGCTAACCTATGAGATATCTAATTCACAAAATTATGTATTTTTCCAAAGTTTGTGTAATATTTTCACTTAAGTACTTCAAAAACTTCTGTACTCGGAAGAAAACGACGTTCTATTTCTATCGACAAAAAATTTGTAAGAAATCAATTCGAGTGAACTCATAAAATTATCACAATAAAACGTGAAATTCCGATAAATTTTATAAAAACTCGTAGATCTCTGAAACTTGAAGAATTAGAAATTTTTAATATCCTGTAAAATTTCATAGAATTTTGAGATCTACAATTTTGTCGAAAACCGCAAAGCTCTAGCGTGTAAGGGAAAGAAGTTGGCATCGCAACGCCACCTTTGCGGCTAAATTCCGAACTAATTCAAACATCCAAAATGAAGCCCTAACTATTCAAAGAAACTTTGTAGAAGATTGGAGCCGATTGGTCAAACCCTGAGAGCGCTGATAATTTCGTTCCGCTAGATTCCATTCCTGGCCCAGTGTGCACTGTAGGACAGAGATAGAATCCTTCATATATGCAGATGAATTAGGCATAGAAGGATACAATCGCTGCAAGGAGGGGCAGTCAACTGCTTCAAAAATGATCCAACTGTTGGGAGGAATGCTGTAAGAAAACTCCAATTGGATCGGGTACATTGAAGGTTTCAAAAATCCAGTCCACAATGTTCCAGACTTTCACAAATCCAGAGCTTGTTTCATCAACTGGATGTGCAAAAGGAACAACTGGGGGTTTACATGTTCCTGGCAGTGCTAGAAACTCCTTCTGGGAATTTTGCAAACCTAGGAAAAGTTTGCTTCGGTTTTCCCACAGCACTGTTTGGTTTGTTTGTAACTTTCATTCCACTTTGGGAAATCTCAGGACCTTTTCGGGGAAGTTTAGGAGAGGAAATATTTTTCCTTTTTCTATACTCTCCAGGATTGGCATAAGATGTTCCCGCTGGTGAATCGTCAGAATCGGTTTCATCAGAGGACAACAGATCGAAGGGATTTGATATTATGGGAGAAGTGGTAGTGGTCTTTTTCAGCATATCAGCGTAGGAACGCTTTGAACGCTCTTTAAGAGACCGTCTTATTTTATCCCTGCGCTGCATATACACCGCACATGTCGAGAGCTCATGCTGAATCTCTCCGCAGTAAATACATTTTTCAACATTTACACTAGAGGCGTCCTCAGCATGATTCTCCCCACACTTGCCACAACGTGCCTTATTGCAGCAGTAGGCGACGGTGTGGCCTAACAGCTTACAATTCAGGCAGTTCATGACGCGGAGCACATATAATCGCACAGGGAGACGAATTCGGTGGATCGAGACGTGGCTAGGCAATGCAAACCCGGCAAACGTAACTCGAAACGAGTCTGACGGAGTGTAAAATTTTGTGCCGCCGAGTACAGACACAGATCGCAAATGCTTGCAATCGAGAATCTTTACCCTTACATCGTGGCACAAAAAATTTTTGAAGCAGCCAAAGCCGCTTTCCAAAATACACTCGACCGACAGACTCGAATCGGTTATGACACCGTCGTTATCCACGCCTCGTGAGGGTATATAGAGCTCAGAGCAAGCTATTGCATTGGCCTGTTCCAGATCACTGGCCATGACACGGAGCTTGTTAGGTCTGACCTTGGAAATTTCGGTCACGGCTTTGTACCCCTTCGTCAGGTCTTTTGAAATCTGCAATATGTTAAACGGTTTTGATTTCGGTCTTGCCTTTGGCCGAAAGTAAACCGTAAAGCTGCCCTGAGATTCGTCCGGGTAAAGCCTGGTGCGAGGGGGGACAGGGGAGGGGGTAGCAGAAGGGACAGGTTCGGATGGGTTTGGAGACGGGGGATCGGGAGCTGAGGGATCCACATCCATTGCGCTAAAGCTTACTTAGGATGCACTAGCGCCGACAAAAACACGTACCTTTTTCCTTCTTCCTTGCACCAGGTTTGGTTGTCTGATCGTTCGAAGCTGCAGCCATTAAAGCCACACAGCAGCGCCAAAACAGCCACACAGCGGCGAGCCGGGTGCGGAATCACTTCACGCAGCGACACAACATACTATAGCCGGTTGGCCTTGAACGCGGATTATCTTCTCGTTTGTTTTGTACACACAAACCGAACTATAATGACCGGCCACTTTGCACGACCGTTTCTGTCGAGTCTTCGACGCGGAATGAAGAACGATCCTTGAGCTCTTGGTATTTATCTAAACAAATTAGAAGCCTTTGAAAATAAGTAATAAACGATAAAAAAAACTATGAATACACTAAAATTTGCTTAGAATTGTGAGATTCATCTCAATGGCAAAAGTCAAAAAGTTGAAAAGGTTTTGTATAAGACACGACCTCAAGGCTAACGTAGTGTTACGAGAGCTTGTGTCATATCGATGTACGTCTTACAATAGGCCTCGATTAGGAATTAATTTGATGGTCTGCAGAAGTGAATTTTATTAAAAATTCTCCTTCAACTCTCTTTTTCTGTTTATGAATGCATGGTAACTTTGAGCGTTGTTTAATTCGCTTGAAGTCATTCGAAAATAACGTTGAAGGTTGCTGGAACACAGTAGTTAGTAGAGCACATCAGCATGGGCGGACTTGTGTTCTGCTTGATAAAAATGTTATACAAAATTTAAAATTACCATTAACTGAACTTAGTTCAGACTGTAAATATCAATGGTTGCTACTCCTTGATGGGTCTGGGCCAAGTTTTTATAAACCAATAACGGCACTAGCCACTTCTTCACATTCAGGTGGGGATATCGTCGGTTTCGGGCAACACCGGCACAACTCAAATTTTTCAATTTTGAAATTTTGATGTCAAACATTGCCAAATTTCACAAAGACTTGTATCAAACTTCATAAAAAAACCTAAGTTACAACCAAGGATGCAAATGACCTTTGATAACGTGTTTCATGTAGTACTCCTTGTTTATTTTCACGCCCCTATCAATGAATAGCATGGTAATTTTCTTTCAGTCGATATACCTTTCCAAACCGTCACCGCCGTTGCATTTTGATACCTGCTCTTTTGTGGGCTGGTATATCACAAAGACATATTCCATATCCGTGAATCCGTGGTCCACTTTAATAACATTTTGCATGGAAGTGTGGCTCATGTTAATTTAACACGCCATTTTTTTTGCCGAACGGGCTGAATTTCGTCGGGAACCTTCCTTCACTGCTTTCATGACCGCTGGAGTCCGAACATTGATATGCTTAAATTCAGATGTGACAGCTACCTCCTGATCTCGATATTAGTCAATCTTTGCAGGTGCAAGATCCTTATTTGTTCTCTATTTGAATCCATTGCAATTTTCTTGAGAGCGGAACTGAAAACTGGCTGTATTCATTCCGAATGAACAAATAAAACACGTCACTCTTTCAAAACATGCTCAGATGTTTGTCATTCTGTGACAGAAAATACAACGAGGGGCACTCAAAAACGTGTATCACTTGTACACTGACTTCGCGGCCAACTGTTTGATGTACAGGACAGGTGTGGGTACTCGAACTTACGACGTCTGGCTGTCAGGCCGACATCGTACCTCAAGACTAGCTGGCAGGGTTTTTTTTTTCTCTGTGTAAACTCATCACTGCGACTAAAGACATTTTTACCTTTGTTATACTATTAACTTTGTTATACTAAACAAAGGCTATAAAATCGGTCGAAAAACGCAAAATAGATCCAAGATCTGGAGGGCCGAATCGTATATACCATTCGACTCAGCTCGACTAACTGAGCAATGTCTGTTCGTGTGTATGTGTGTGTGTATGTGTGTGTATGTATGTTGTCTGTATGCATGTGCCGCAAAATACTAACGCACCTTTCTTACAGAACGCAATATCCGATTTTAATGATCTTATACGCAAACGAAAGCTACTGTGCTCCCCCAGAATGGTACCGAGTGGATTTTTGATTAGTGGTTAAATTTTAAAATATTGATCAAAGAGTATTTTTTATGTGAGACATTCAACTTTTAAGGCAAAATTAATGGCACGGAGAGCCATGTGTTGTATACCAATTTACTCAGATCGACGAGCTGAACAATTTCTGTATGTATGTGGATGTGTGCCTGTATGTATGTATGTGTAAATATGTTGTTTATATGTGTAGTATATTAAAATTGAAAAAAAAACAACAAAAAAACACCCTTTTTACAGAACGCATATTCCGATTTTGATGTTCGCATGCTCAAATGAAAGCCCCGGAGCTCTTTGAAAATCATACTGAGTGCGATTTTTTATTGGTTGCTTGAACTGTAGAGTTTTGACCAATGATATTTTAGACATGGGATATTTTACTTTCTGGATAATTTATCTCTCTCTCCATGCTTTTTATTCTTCTCTATCCCTCTTTTTTTCGTATCGCTAATTATTTCTCAAAGGAAATCAACAATCATCGACAACTTTACATAATTTTTACACTTTTCGTAGTGCGTCTTAACTGTGTAAATAAATTAATTTTAGAGCAAATTGCAATGCTTACTTAGCTTCTTTTCTTGCTTGTGAAGCTTCCGTCCACACTTTCTTTAAAATATAGGGGTACTGGGGGTAAGCCCGGCACTGAGGGTAAGACCGTCACCCCTAGGGTTTTACTAGAAAACAATAATTAACTGTGTTTCGGAATATGTAAAGTGTTGGTATTTAATATTTCAGACATTTTAAGATACATCAAAGCCACCGTTAAACGTCAAACGTCAAAATAATCGACAAAACACACGCTACAGCAGCCGATGCGTAGAAGGATGTAATTTTTCGTGAGTGGAACTTAAGCTTTTATTCATTTGAAAAGACTAAAATAATTTTTCGTTGCTCTACAATTTGTTGCCTGTATTGTTAGCAATCAAAAGAATTCAATCTGAGGTGAATTGAAGCAATAAATTAGCAGAAATACGCTCTTTTAAAAAATGTGTGCTGACGGGGTAAGACCGTCACCCAGTGAGTAAGGTAAGCCCGACATAGTTTGAGGTTAGTTGGATGTTACTGACACATATTTTTCATCTATTACCGATGCCTCGCTGCTAAATAAATTAATAAATCGACTTAGAACCATGCATCCAAGCTCTTCTGTGATTCATAAATGAATCCAAGGGTTTTTAGAGGTGTCGAATGTACTGAATCAAGTCACAAAACTGACCGCTTCCCCGGTGGTATTTGGAATATGCTCCGATGTGGTCAATGTGATCCTGGCTTCGATGAAACTAGTTATAAATATGATTTAAGGCGCCACATGATAGGTTTGCCGAGTATCATTTTTTTTCATTATTTATACATAATGTTCACCGGAACTTGTTCCTTCCAATAACCAGCTACCGACAACAACCAAATTCAACAATAACGTACAGAAATCTAAGATTTCTCATTTGACGGTTTCCGAATTCAAATGAGTTCATTTAATTCGAGTAAATTCATAAACAAAGTTAGGTGCCGGTGTTACCCCCAAGGGGTGCCGGTTTCACCCGCACTGGTTGCTGAACGTCTTTTTTGTCTTAGTTTCAAAACTTCACTATTCCTTGTAAAATAACAGTTCGAAAGTACTGACAGTCTTTATATCTTGTTTAAAACAATCTGGGCAATGATTCTGTGAAAGAAATATAACAATATTTGCCATCAAATGTCTTGGCGAGTCGCGACCTACCCTACATGTCCCTATACATTTTCCTGAAATCCATCCATGCCCAAGTCTAGTCCCATTCCTTTCCACTCACATTCAACAAAACGGCAAGAACACGTCGTAGACCTCGATTTTGGAACCAGCAATTGAACCCCACACGAACTCGCCAGGAAAACCCGAGGCCTTTCTTTATATCTTGGCTCAGCGGCACACACCATATGGCAACTTGAGCTCCAGCGAACAACAACAACGAACCAAAACCAGCAACTAGACCCCGCACAATACCCTCAGAACCCGAGGATTACAAGCCCCTGTCCCAGCTCATGACATCGTGGCTTAGCAGAACAAATCCATACATGCTGCATATTCATTCGATGATTATCAGACGACCATTCAACTACAAAACACTGATTGAATAATACATGCTAGTTTTAAGATAGACTTAATTTCAGCTCGTAGTCGGCAGCGAGGATAAAAATTTGCTTATAGATTTTAAGTCATCCGATATAATTGGCGCCGTTAAACATTGAATTGTATTTGTGCCGTGTCAAATAAATGATTTGTGAAGAAAAAAAAAATATTTGCCATCAAGTCATACTAATGAATCATTTTCCTTAGGGGGCCGGGCTTACCCCCAGTACCTCTACTGCCGTTCTACGCATTGTTGTCCCATGTTACTTTTGGTTGATTTTCGTTTTTTATCACCAATGAGTCTATTTTCACGTATATTTTTGAAAAACTTTTAAAAATAACATTGTTTGTTCCGAAAATCTTGAAAAACTATACCAAGTCTGTTTGCCCCATCGATAATTTTCTACACATATTTGTCCCACTAGATTTTTTCTATTCTAATTCATCCCACTAACCACTAATTCCCACATTTATAAATTGAGAAGTGCTACAGAGCATTAAAGACTTCTCCTAATAACGTTTGATACATTACGGGTTTCAGAAATTCGGTACTGAAAATCACTTTGCTTGATTATTCAAATGCGGTACGTCCATATCTTTGATAGGAATAACTAAGCCATGTTTGCTGGTTTGTAATCTGAATGCTCTTCCTTTTCGAGCATAAAAAAAGATAAACGCATGAGATTCATACTAATTGGAAGTTGTAAGAATTGCCTTTTGTGTGTAGCCAAAATGGTGAAAGCTCAACAACGCTCAAATATGATAGGAATGGGCAATCTAAAAAAACAATTCCTTTTTGTAATGGTAAGTCATCTGATACTTATTCAATTAACTAAACTTTCATCTCGACTATCATCACTTGCGTTTAAAGACAACAAGATTAGCGTGATCATTTTCGTGAAAGGTTAAACAGCCTTGTATACCCAGTACGAACTTTGTATTGGGAAACATCGAATGCACGTGGTGAGACTGATATGCGTAGAAATTACATATTGGAAGGCAAATTTCCCGGCATTATTGTCCCAGTGGGTATTTTTATGGAGAAGAGTGTCAAATCGAAAAACCTTCAACTAGATTTATTGAAAACAGTCTATTGCACGGTAAAACTGGTTAGAAGCCCAAAATTGCATTTGTCACATTGACGCAATGCGTAAAAGCGTAAAAGTATTGTAAAACTTTAACATCGTTTTTCTCGTTTGCATGATTTGGAACATGGGACAAATATGTGTAGAGCAGCAGTATAGGTATATTAAATTGTACGTTGAACCCAGATTTGCGAAGAATAAGAAGCTTTTACAGCTTTCGGGGGGCTTTGAAGCAAAATCTGATCCCACAGTTTGTAAATGTAACACATTTAGCGATGCAGATATTGCAGATGCAGAAAACATAAAAAAAATCGCTGTTTTGTTTGCAATGCTACGTTTTGAACAGCTGGAAAATTTTTCAGTTGAACTTTTATTTGATGTTCAATATTAGGATCTAAATATACTTTTAACTCGTGACCAAGAATTTAAAAAATTGTGAACATCGAGATGCGATCATTTGCAGTTTGGATGAAACTAAAGCAACTTTACATGGCTTCATATACACGTTTACTAGTGTGCGCAGGTGGAAAGTCACTTATTCCTATGATATGATACACTACGCTCATATAAGATATAAATATTGGTTTCTAATTCAAGACAAAGTGCAAACATGTTATTCCAGTTCTCCCTATCGCAGCAAGTTTTATTAAGTCTTTATTTCGGATTTTATCGTACAGCCTAGGCCTTCGAAAAGAATAATGTTCTCGTCTACACTCCGAAAATCCAAATCTCTTAAATGTCGCGAAAACCTCCATTTTCAGATTATGCATTTGAGATAGAATTGAATTGACAACTTTCGTCAATAGTTATATTTTTTTCCTTTGTAATGCTGATCTGAGGTTAGTTGCTGTGGAAGTTTGCTTCAATTCGTAAAAAAGACTTGATGCTGATTCATAATTCTAGGTCCTGCGATTTCTGAAAATAATGCGAATGTGGTATTCAAACCTGGATTATGGGGAATTAAAAAATTAGAACTGCCTCGAACTAACATACATATTTGCTGTTCTAGTATGAAATCAGCATCTTTGTTATCTATTAGTATTTACTGTTTACTGTTTCTGTTTATTTAAAAAAATATATGTTGCTTCTATCCAGCATTTAAAAATTGGTTCTCGATTGAAAAAATAAGACTCATATACTCCAGTGATAACCTCCATAATATTTGCGAAAACCACGTCAAGCTATATTTCAAAGGTCGTCTTTGGTTCACCTTCTGAAAATTATCCTTTGAATTCATTTTATTCATAATTGAAATTAGATTTACGTTGCTATACGATTTGTGATTTACTGGCCTGATAAGTATGCAATTAAAGTTAGTATAACAGAGGTTTCTGCAACACTAGGTGGATTAATTTAGGTTTTTCTATTGTGATATTGCTCAGGTGTTTCCTGTACTATGCACTTCATATTATTGGTAGTGTCACTATTGAAGTAAGTGACATGCTTATCAACTATATGCGTGCTTATGTGTACCCTTCCGTATCGAGCTTGCTGCTGACTATACCGAGCTTCTCTCCATCCAACCAAAATCGCCAAATTACAATTTTCAGGAGAGACCTTTCCTAACGTTCCTCTCTGTTCAAGTTTATTGTAAGAGAAAGGGGTTTTATCGAAACCTCGTAAATCGCCAACTACAATTTCCTGGAGAGGGTTGATATTTCTCTAGCCAGTTTTACTATGAGAAGGACTTATTTTTGTCAAAAGGAAAGAGTCTTATCGAAACCTTATTCCTCCTGCCAATACCGCGTCACAATCACAATTCCCTGAATATTATCACTGCCAGACAGTGTGATCTAGACTTACGTTCCCACATAACACAAACACATTTTTATTGCATAAAGAATAAACCGTTGTAACGCTCTAGATTGGAGTACTGATCAGTTGTATGGACCCCTAGTGTGGAAGGAATAGAGCCAGGTCAACGGTACTTTTTGAGACTTATTCTTTGTAAACTGTCGTGGACAGGTCACTTTCGTCAACCTAGCTATGAAAGTCACTGCTTATTAATACGTTTGGAGTTTCTGTATGCCCTTGGAGGCACCTTCTACCTTCTACCTTCTACAAGGCTGCATAGACTGCCCCGCTCTCTTGTAACAAGTGAATATAAATGTGCAACCTCGTGCCCTGTGAAACAATTCGATGCTACGATTGACTGCTCAACAAACTAACTATAGGATTTTTAGCGCAATAATTGAATTTCAAAGACTTTTCAACAGAGTACTCGATCAAACGATTATAACAAACGGAATCATAACAAACACAAATATATCTGAACTTAATAGAATAATTAATTTTAGAAGTAGCGTGGACTGCTTAAGGCGCAACTTTAATAGCTGAACCTGTCTTTGCTCAATATCCCAGCTCCCGGATCTCTTAATCTGGATTTATTTGATTTTTTTTTCTTCATAAATCCAATTTATTTGATATAAACACGTACTGTATAAATTGGCTATCTTGTGTGTTATTTCTGCAACCATCTGATAACAGGGTTCGCCGGAGAGTTACGCATATTCAATGTCTACTGGGCCAGAATAAAAATGTTCGATTATGGTTTAACAAAGTGTGCGTTGGGTTGGTATCATGCTCTTAGTGACTAATTTTCCGCATTGTTATGTGTAGCTAGAAAAATACACTAAAAAAAGTTCAGAGTGAAAATGTCAAAATACCCAAACGTTCATAACTTTTTTGTTTTTCATTCTACCATCACCAAATTTTGACAGATAGTACTACATATTATCACCTTCAACGTTTGAAAAATAGATTTTTTAAAAAGGTACTTTTTGAAATATTCAATATTTTGTGACAATTTGGATAACATGGTACCGTGCTGGATCGAAACCCTTACAGCATCGAAATCCGGATTTCGATACTGTAAGGGTTTCGATCCAGCACGGTACAGAAAAAAAAATTTCACAGTGTATATATTTTTTCTAGAACCACAATTTTATTACCTACAGCTTTGCTAAAGACACTATTTCAATCAAACATACAGAAATTTTTCTAACAGTCATCATTTTGAATAGGCCCTTCTGAAGCAGCAGTCGCGAGTCTACATGAAGAACTGATATTATGGAATGACCTCTTTATCAAAAAGGAACAACTGTGAAAAGTTTCAACGAAATCGGAAATGACATGCCAAAAAAAAAATATTTTTTCACCTATTTTCCATGGAATGCCTCTATATATATTGACAGTCTTAAGATATTTTTATTGTTGGCTTTGAGTTACACCATTGGGTATCTGTTTGCTTGACATAATTTGAAAAAAGGCGGAGCCATTTACAAAATGAATAAACATCATAAGGCATAAAGTAATAGAATAGAAAGCAAGTTCTTATTGGTTGCCGGCTGCTTATTGAGTGATTTTTAGTTCATTTTAAATGGTTTGCAATTGAAAAGCCATGCTAGTTATTATATCAAATATTTGGGTAAAACGTCATCTATCTATTAAGATACTAGAGTTCAAATAATATTAAGTGAAAGTTACAATGCATGCATTGAAAACAACAATACAATTCTTCACTATACCATCCAGTTCTCAACTATAGAAGTAAGTTAGTGGTTGGTTGAATACCGCGAAACTGATCCAAAAATAATTGATTTTCAACTCAACTATCCATCACTTTGCTATTGAAAACATATGCCAACTATTATATCATAAGTATTGTACAGTCAAACCTGTTTTTGTGCGACTTTTCTTATGCGGTTTTTTATTTGTGTGACTGACATATTTTTCTGAAATACCGCGAAAAAACAAAGATGCTTAGTAAAAAAAAAATCATATATTCGAACATTTTTATCATGTTCGCGGTAATTTTGACCGTGGTAGAATCGAAAATCCACTGTATCATCGAAAACAAAATCTATGTGCTTTGGAACCATATTAAAGAATTTAATCCGAAAAATCATTCCAGATTTCTTCATGAACTAATTAATTATTTGTCCTATGACTTACATTCTAAGTTATAAAATAGGCAAGTATGTGATTTTTTTCGTCTGGACGATCGAAATTTTCTCTAAGTCTCAATCACATCCTCAGCCCGTGTTCATTATCAGCATCCTCTAACAAAATCACATAGGGTATTTGTTACCTAGATATACGCTGTAGTTGTTGACGTGCGAAATTGGTTACCTAGATGCTGTCGATTTTTGTCAATTATGTCGGAATAATTAAACATTTTCAGTATGACTCTTTCGTATTAACAGAACCTGATTTGGTAACTTTTGATTTCCTTCAACGCAGTGAAAACAGATGAAAATACATACACTTGAAATTTAGGATTTGTAAACATTCATCTTATATATTTCTGCTAATTAAAGCTTGTTTTCGAAAATTTGAGGTGAAATTTTTATAGATTAAAGTGTTCTTAGTGTAGTGAGTGGTTTTGTTTAGTGATTATAATAAAAAGTGGTCATTAGATGAAAAAAAATTTGGTTGGCTGCTGAACGTGTCCCGTTGTAGCCGTATAGAGCAATGCGCGGATATTGTTCTAATATTGTTGAGTTTGATGATTGAAATAAATTAGTTTTCGAGTGCAGATGCCCGACTATAATATAAAATTTAGAGTTTTAATGTGAGTTTTTGAGGATTCTATTTCATTAGAAATAGTAAATTGATTTAGTAGTTAGAAAAAATGCGTTTTTTCCTGTTTTGAATTGTGTTTTCGTGTTGTATAAGATGAATATATGGGCTGAGATAATGGAACAGTGGAATAATGGAACAGTTCTTCTACATTGCCTACTTTATAACATTTGAAATTGCCTTAGCGTAGGTTGCTACTCATACTCACTGCTCGATACCGGGCAATCAGAAAGCGCACTCTTTGGATAAGGTGGGTGCAACAAACGGTGAAATTTATGAAAGACCAATTGCTTTTCATGAATTTTTCGCATTTGTACGTCAGAATATGATCATCAGTCATTAAAGGTTCGGATGCAGGTCGAGATTCCATTTGCGTGATGACTCTGTTCAATTAGGTACTATAGATTTGACGCGCATCTCCATCATGTTGGGTTCGGGAAAAGCGGTATCTGTGCATGTTGTAAAGGTTATCAAGACGTAGAGCACGTTGTTTGGTCATGTTTGGTTCACCGTTACGTCTGGTCTAAATTAATAGCTTCTCTTCAGACCGGAGGTAGACAGCCAGTTGTACCTGTTCGTGATTTCTTGGTGAGTCTTGACCTTCCTTACATGTCCCTTATATACGCTTCCCCAAGATTCATCCATGCCCGATTCTAGTCCCATTCCCGTTTACCTACATCCAACTTACTAGCAAGGGAACGTTTGGATCCCGGATACAGAACCAGCAACTAGACCACCAGAGCATGCCACATATAAGAGAAAATGTTTCGGATTTTAGTAGTGTGTACAACGTACATTTTTGCAACGCGTAGAACCTTTTCTAACATCTTGTTTCTTTTGGGTTTATATGTTGCCAATAAATAAAAATTCATTTCAAGTTTTTTTTTTGGTATCTGCAGGTTGATTCCGTCAAGGATTCGTTTCATTGATGCACTTCAAATTTTAAAGGATGAAGTAGAAAATTGCACTAACGATCATAAATTAGTACATTTGTACAATTACATTTCTAATACACGACTCTCACTGAAATAATTTATGATAATTGAAAGAGTATCACCAGTCATAAATTTGTATGCTTAATGCTGAGGAATTGCAAACTCATTTGAGTAAACTTTTCTTCCGCACCAAATAGAGTTTGGTTTTATTATACTAGGTTCTCCTAACACGGAAGCAATTGATATAGAAGGGGTAAAACTAAGTAATTTCACTAGCAAATGAAAAATGCGTCCAATTTTCATATTGCTTTGCAATCATTTCACATAGGGAAGGCTACACCAACCCAAAAACTGAACCAATAGGGCGCACTCCCCCAACCAATTCCATTCTGGTGATGGTCATGATCATATCGTAAAGACCGATTAATTGCATAAATCCGAAAATATTTCTCTTCTGGCTGTCTGATTTTGCAGTTGGAATGAAACTGAAACAGACTAGATTTACGCCTATTGCCAATCCGATAAAATAAAGATTCGTACTCGGGTTCCTAGCCGGTCCAGATATGCAACGTGGAATCTTTGTGTGGTGAAGTTCTCTCTGGGCTACTTTAAATAATGACAGATTGAGCAAGGCCACTCCAACCCAAAACCAGGCTGAATGTAACGTAACGTTCTTATCGCATCGGATGGTGATGTTGGTCATACAGAAGAGTCTTTCGAAATTTTCCTCTGCTGGCAGTATGAAGCGGCGATGGTTCTGAGGGGTGGCACGACAGACGAGGAGCAAGGAAATTGCGTTTTCCATTGTGAATAAGTGTGTGCACACACATAATTTTGTAAGCGTATTCCATTGCATTTGCCGGGGGGTAATAAAGATAATAGAGGAACGTCTATGCTGCTAGCAGCAATGTTATAACATTTGATTCAGTTGGCATGCGACGGCGAAACTCGATTCGTTTTTTTGAAGCGTAGTATGGCATACACTCTCCAAAGTTGCCGGTTTTGGACAATCTGGTCGGATGCAAGAGTGCAACCGGGAGAACTGATGTTTCCGTTTTCGGCAACGACAGGAACACTAGATGTCCTTGCTTTTTGTTCGCTAACATAACCGCAAGCCCGGTGCTGTGTGAGGTTATGTTAGCTTTTTGTTTTTGAAGTGCAGTCAGCTGTCGCATTGAAGCTACGCTGGATATTCGAGCGTTGGTTGGATGTTGAGCAATCAACAATCCATTGTGCTCGTAAAGCGTTGGTTTGGCGTAGCTAGTTGAATGTTTAAAAATACATAATACAATTTTTGGTTGTCGAAATATTTTGAATCACCATCATAATTTGTGCAGAAAAAAACTAAGTTTTTTCTCGCTAAATGTTTATTAACCTAAACCTGAAAAAAGGGATAATTAACAATATTCAATTTTTTCTTTAGAATTTTTCACTATTTGATTAAAAATTTTCAAGCATGATTAAGCAGAAATCTTTCTGAATCATTGAGGCTAAAAATAAGTTAAAGTGTCATTAGTAAGCAAACAATACAGTGTTTCATTTGTTTTCTCTCAAAGGTGATCCTCAAGAAGGCGTATTTCTTACAAAAGCCATATTTATTTTTAAGATTCCATACAGATTAAAAAAGAGACTTTACAGTTCTTTGAAATTTTACCAAAGGTATAAGTTTAAAGTATGAAAAAATAAAAACTAATAAAAATAATTAATAATTTTCCCGCATTTGTTGAATATTTCACTTTATAACCTGGAAAAGTTAATATTGAATTGATTATTCTCAATAGCCAATTTTAAAAGCACACCCTTGTTTACAACATAAGATTTATACTTTATATTTAGATTTATATTCAAAAATTAACTCTGATTTGTTTCGGAGAAAAAATGTATAACCTTTAAGACACAGGTGAATGTATGGCAACACTGCAAACGAATATATCTCCGAACGGTCTCCGAACAGATAGCAACCAACAACGGCAACACATAACCTCTCTGCCTAACATTTTTTTCAACAGCAATCCGTTCGTGATAGACGATACATAACGAACCGCCGTTGATTGGTTGAAGTATTTACGAAACAATGCGTAAACCTATGAGAATCTCCTTCAAATTAATCACAAATTAAATATTCATGGACCTTCAATAGAGTAAGAACAAGTCTTAATGAAGCGGTAACCGCTCTAGGAGCGTATTTATTGCAATAAAAAAAAAAGAAAAGCGCACATAAGACTCTCTGCAATTCAGGAATGTAAGAGCACAACAGTACTAAAGAGAGCAACAATGTAGGTGATGATTCGTGGGGAGTTCTAATCAGCCATAACTAACTCGGTTTTAGATTCCTTAGTTATCAGTCTCACAAGACTTCCGTTTGTAGGGCGGCTCTCGCCTTTGGTCCATTTGAGAAACAGGCTGTAATAATAATCAAGTTTATAGTTGTTGAGAGCAAAACGATACCGAAACTTACTCCGCCACAAATTCCAGAGGAGTCCAAGTTCCAAAATCAGCGGTTGGCATCCATTTACGGTTCATCGGAGTATCTAGTGTCACTGGCAGAATAGACACCACCAACGAATTGTCTGGCAAGCCAGAATCTTTTCCGGCCAAACTTTTCGTGAGCTGGTGCACAGCTGCTTTCGCCATTCCATAGCCAATCATACCAGGGGTACCAGATAAGGCCGGATTAGCACCAGTCAAGGCCAAAAGGCCACCACTCTTGAGATAGTTTGCACCGACCGTAGCCGAGATAGCGGACGACCAAACTGATTGTTTCCACATAAGATCCGCATTTTTGGCAAGATCTTTTGATGCGTTGCCTCCAGCCCAGCCCCCAGCAACACAGATCACAGCATCCAGCTTATCTCCATTCAGTGACGATTCCACCTTCGAAAGCACATTCTTTTCCTGGGCAATCCAGTCATCATCACGGTTCACAACAATATTGACATCCGCGGCTTCGTTTTCTGCTAGATCGATACAACTGATCCACTAGTTTATGCAAAGAAAACAGATAAAACATGCGTTTTCTTGCGTAACAGAATGGCTATACTCACCCAATTGTTGTTTTTGAAGTGCTGAACACAGGCGGCACCTAGCGCTCCACGTCCGCCATAGATTAAAACTTTTCCATTACTCATTTTTAATTACTTTAAAGTCGAAAATCAAATTACTTTGAGAAGACAGACAAGTTGTAGCTACAAATCGAAACGAAACTGATTAAAAAGTAAGCGGTTCTGTATCTGGCTGTCAAGCGCTCACGGCAACAAAAGCATTCAACAAGTTTTACTCGCTATTCTACTGCCCTACACTAGACAGCACGGTTTCAGTTGCTACAGAGCAGCTTTCACGTAATGCTCTCGGAGAATAAATACAGAGGGGAAACCTTGATTCTCGTTTCTCTCGCGAGTTGCGAGGAGTTTGTCTTTGATTCCGGTGGTTTTGGCAAGACATTGAATGCAGTCTGAAATGGTTTTCGTGGTATAAAAGTCGGTTGCAATCGGTTAGTATTTGTTTTCAATCGAATGACGTGTTTTTCTCTTACATTTGTCAAGCTTCCAAGTTCAATTAGTAAAGTCAGTGTTTTCCCTTACTTTCAAATTTATGTAAATTCAATTTGGATGCCCTTAAAAAAATACGAACTTAGAACGGCTAAAGGACGAGGTGAACATGCACCTCTGTGCCACTGATTCAGTAGAAACCTGCACAAGTGCTCAGAGAGGAGATTTGTGTTTCTCCGAGAGTTTCGCGCACAGAAACACTTCAAAGTTAAATGGTTCCGCGAATGCTGGCCAATTTTTTCGCATCGCGTTCGTGATTTCTGCTTAATAACTTCTTTAGAATAACATTGACCGATAAACAATCGTGTTCTGTTGATTCTGGTTTTTGAAGTACAGTTCAGAACATATAAACATGGCTTCATGGTTCACTAGTTTCAGTGATCTGTGGGCGTTGCGGAATATTTCCCTTTCTAATCTGATGATGTAAATTTTTGCTTGACCTCAAGAACAGGAAAAATGTTGAGTTGTTAAATTATTCTCTTATATCGGTATAAATTTCAAATAATTTTTTTTTTTTTTTATTCTCGTTTATTTTCCGTCGGTCTAGTTCCGCCACTGTTGTGGGCAATCACCGACGCCCAGGGAGGTGACTCCACACCAAGGACCCTAACTCACGACCCGTTTATTAACGGACCGGCGCCAACGGCTTTACTTCCTCATGCGATGGAAGGCATGATCCCAGAGATTTTTCGCCTCAGAAAATCTCCCGGTGTCGGCTAGGATTGAATCTAGACCAGTTGGGTTGGTTGTGAGTGGATCACGCCACCTCACAACCATCGACACCTATGTCGGCGGTGGGATTCGAACCCAGGCGTCGAGCGTGGTTGACGGAGACGTTACCAACCACACTAGGCCCCCGCTTCAAATAATTTTGACAATACTTGATAATTACTATCAATCGATTAACTTGAGAAGACAAATACGTTAATTCAATGGAAATTCAATCAATGCTAAACTGTAAATCGAATAATGTAGTTTTCAATAAGCAATATTCATGCCAAAATTATTGTTAAATACGGCTCGGGATGCTTAAAGAAATGATAAAAAGCCGTAAACAAATTTTACTTTGGAAAAAAAAATTCAATGTTCTTTATACATGTTGCATTTAAAAGCTAGTGTCATTTGGTATTTATTTGCTATTTATAAAAGATGGTGATACTTGTATTTTCCAAAAAATTAAACACACGTGCAATAAAAGTTGGACAGAAGCGGGAATTATAGCTTTTGTCGTTACAATTAAAAGCGTGAACCTTTCATCTTCAATAAACCTTAAACCCTAAACCCGTTTGACAATTTTTAAAAAAGTTTTCGATCTGTATACTAGTACAATTTAAAAACAATTTTTTTCGCTGCACACTATAATTTTGGAACAAAAAACTTTTGTTCAACACAGTAGCAGAAAAACAGTAATTTTTAAATAATTTATGTTTTCAATAAAAAATTCAACTTCGGTATTCTTAATGAAGTGTTAACCCTGGAGAGATAATCATATTTTGATGTTAAATTTAAGCATGACTTTTAAATCATTCAAAACTTGAATTTTTGTTTATGAATTATTAATAACACCCTAAAGGTTATTACTAGGGACAGTGGTAAATCGCGATTTTGCGGAAGCCGCGAATTCCGCGAAATCCAGCATTGGCCGCGAAATTAACAAAAAACCGCGAAATGTCGCGAAAACCAGCAACACGGACAAATCTAAAGATTAATGGGCACCTCGACGGCAACAGGAGGCCTTTTTTACCCAACCAATTTGGTGGAATAGTACTACAGCTCTCTTGCAACGAGATTTTGTCAGCCTGGGTTGAATTGTTTTCGGTCGGCTCAGTTACTAGATCCTCTTCGAGCAAAGATTTGGGGGGCCCTGCATGATAGCCAGCATGAGTGTGCAAAATCGAAGTTGCAAGATGTACCGACTTAGTTCAAGTAGTAAGCATTTTTGCATTCTTAGAAATACGCAACAGTGAGATTGATATTATAAGTATTCTTGTTAGTATTCTTGCACTTTTCCGGTTTGCAAAAGAAATTATCGATCCCCGGAAACTCAGTAGATGCGAAATGCAACGTGAGTCAGAATAACTTGAATAATACATGCCTGCCGTCACCAAAGTATGATTAAAGACAATTTAACACAGTAGTCCTCACTGCAAAGAAAACATGAATTGAATTACAGTAACTACAATAAATTAAATAAAACAGTTTTTTTTATTATATTACCAAGAGCACTTTTTTTCTAAAGACAAGGTTGCCGCGAAAAAACCGCGAATTTTGAATAGCTATTTTCTATTTTGCCACTCGCGAATTTTCAACTTTTTTACCGCGAATTACCACTGTCTCTAGTTATTACATTGATAAATTACAAGTACCAGAATTTAATTTAAAAAAAACGAGAGCTGTTTCGTACTATCAAAATAAAAAGAAGTCAATATTTTTGAAAGCGAGGAGTCAAGCCGACGTGGACGTGGGCGTGGAAATACTGAATTACTGAAATCACAAGTTCACATCAGAAATATAAGATTTTTGGAGTAAATATTCAATAAGCGGTAGAGGTTTCAACCGTTCACAAAAAAAATAGAGTTAATTATTGACATGTTCGAAACGTATGTTACAGTGCATCATCCAAATAGAATAAAAATTAACCAGCAAGAGATACAATGAACATGGACCTCTCTGGATATAAATGATATGAAAATTATTTATTATCAATCACGATAAACTTCATACGGAAGGGAAGGAATGATAAAATGTACAGCCTAAGGCGGCATCCATAAATTACGTAACGCTCATAGGGGGTATTCTTAAGCGTTACGATTTGTTACACAGGATAGGAGGGGGAGGTGCGTGCAGCATTACGTAACGAAAAATCTCTGAACAGACTCTCCAAAAAACGAGCATTTTTATCAAGGAAATTCTTCTGCAGCGTTACGTAATTTTTATGGTGGGGGAGGGGGGGGGGGTCGGTAGGTGTTGGCGTTACGTTTCGCTACATATGGGGGGTGGGGGTCCACAAATTGGGTTTTTTGCGTTACGTAATTTATGGATGTCGCCTAAGCCATTTCTCATCTTTCTCGACAATCTAATATTAAAATCATGAATCGATCGCGCACATCAACTGAACCACTAGTGGTTTAATCGGTACGTGTAGCCACAAATTAAAATTCTTGTTACTTTGACAATTTCAATCCGATTTAAAAGTTTTAGCACTAAAAAATTCAGCGACTTATCTACTTTAAAATTAGTGTTAGAGGTGTCCCGAAACAATTTTTCCATTCCAGGAAATCTGGTTTTTCGGAGATATGTTCCAAAATTGAGGAATTTTATGATTATTTGACAATATTTAAAAAAAAAACCGTATACCATTTTGTTCCTTGGAATGTTTTTCACCCAGTGATGCATAGTTCTTTGCTGTAGGGCCACTTCCGGGTAATCAGCAGGCGTTGAAAAAAGTGACAGTCAGTATTCAGACGGTTAGCCCTGAGAGGTTTGCCTAGCCATCTCTTCGGAATGTTCGGAGTTTGAATCAAAGCCGATTGCTAAATTCTCCTTGTTTGCGTGTACAAAATGTATTTAAATCTGTAGAAATAGTACTCAATTGCAAAAACAATCAAATAACTGCTAAACCTTTAAGATCGATGAGAATGTTCATTTTTCGTTGATTTTTAAGTGCAAGAAGTTACATCATAGCTTAAGTGTTTGAAATTTGATGCAGTACGGTACTTATTAAAAGATCGTTCAGATACCCGGCACACTTCTAAACTAGCGAAATGAAATGACTTTTTTGATTTCAGTTGATCTGCTGGGTTTCTATCGTAAAGCTCTGCAAAAAACAGCGTTTCGGCGAAACGGCCGTTACTCCACGAATAATGGCTATTTCCTTCGAACAAACATGGTTTTTTGTTGTTGATTAGCATCCAGAAAACTACTACTTTTTTTTTGGTTTGGCTGAAATTTTGCACTGATGATTCTACGGGTTAAAGATGTCATTTTGCGCTATTAGTATTTTTTTTAATCGAAACTTTTTTGAAAAGAAATCTGTATATACTCTGAAAAATTGGTCTAATAACTACGCAATGTATACCTACCAAAGAATTGCGTCCTCCTAAGTGCGTTTGCTTTCTCGAGAATCTTCGAGATTGAACATAAACAAATGTTTGAACATTTGGAAACTTCGGGTGGTGAATGGGCGTAGCGCTCGTATATACTCGCGGCGTTTGATATTAAAGATACTTCGTTTGTCTCTCAATAAGCTAACTTCGCGCGCCACATTGTTCGTTTCCGTCACTTACAACGGTGATACAACCTTTCCTTTCCGTCGCAGTCATGGAGATGCAGTGGTAAACTCGGTCGTCGACCACAATGGATGTAATACTTCCTTCCTTACAACATCCTCTCTTACCCCAAAGATCGTAAGGACGTAGCCGGTGCCGTTATCGATCCATACAAGGTGGTAGCTACTAAATTTTTGTACACTGAAGATGGCAAACTAATCCCAAATAGCCAAATACGTGGTATTTAAAAGTGGTAATTTTCGCGAATATACGCTCAATTTTGATTATTTACTTTTGCAGTGTTTTTTTCCTTTTTTTTGCTATTCTGGGTTCAAGTTGAAATTATTGTCTCTATTGGATTTTTTTAGCGTTGAAAAGCATCTTTTCGCTTTATTTTGAATAGTTTTTTGTGTTAGCCTTTTTTCACTGTTTTAAGCTCAATTTGGGATCATTCTTTTCAAGCCTTTTCTGACCTTAACTTATTCACCAGTCCGAGCTCAATTTTATTGTTCGCCCTAAACTCTCGCTATTCTGAGCTAAGTTTGAGATTATTGTTTTTTCTGCGTTGAAATGATTTTTCGCTAGTCGGAAATTATTTTGAGATCATTCTTTTTCATTTTCCGATTTCTAGAAGCTGTATAGAAGTGTATAAGAAATAAACTCTTTGAACGTTGAATCGTTGAAGAAAACTTAATCTTATCAAACAGCTAAACCCCTTTATTGAAACTGTGTGAAATCTGTCGGTAATTGATGACTTAACAATTTCTCGAACTATACATTGTATTCCTTTTAAAGAATATGCAAAATGCCACTTATTTTTAGATACTAAACTGTTCAGATTTCCAAGGACAATTGGATAGTAAACATTTTTCCTACCACTCATTTAGTCAAGAAATCTAATTTCGCTGCACAATTCAACAAATAATCATCCGTCACTTTACGACGGTTACCGAATGTCGTTTCCCCAAAAGCAGGCCCCTGCACGGAACTCGATGCCAACTGCAAATGGTGTACCGAAGCATAAAATAACAAGGCAATAAGATGGATTGAGAAATTGCTGAGCAAATAGTTTTACGATGGATATCCGGAAAGGAAAAACGGTTTGACTGCCTCTGCTCAAGGTTGCGACGATGTGCGTGATGTATGTTCGTGGCGTGGGACCATGCCTGGCGTTACTCCGACTAGATTAGAGACCGCCCAAGCAAGATAGTAAACACATGTCCACATAGTGCAAACAGTTATTTCCATCCACGCGCCGATTGTGATGTGTTTTGAACTACATCCATAAAAGCATCTCAATCAACTGAAGCTTGAGTGCCACCAACCAACCGTGGGGTCCGCAAAGGAAGGCAATCGATTATGCCTTGTTGTGACAATCGATTATTGTGACAAATAAAAGCGTTAGAATATTTGTTTTTGGCCCTACAAGCTCTTGCTGTATACATTCGGAGTGGTTACACAAGGTTCAGCTGTTGTAATATTTAATGTATAAAATATTTATATTATCTCTTTTTAGATTTGGATGAATCTCAACCCGTTTCGTTTACATCTATCGCAAATTACTCTTGCTGATTCTTTCAATCATAAAGGATCATAGCATTTGTCTGACAAATGTGGCTCATGTTCCTAGCATTCACACCTAATTATAAATTGCTACGAACTGTCGCAAAGCCAACACGATGGAACCTCACAAACCAATTGAATCCCATTCAAAACCTAGTTAATTAAAACACATACACACAACCAGCCATCCGCCAGTCCTGTTCAAAATCGTTCGCACAGAGCTCGGAACAAAATTCAAGGAAGAAGGTACGAAATTGGAACAATTTTCTATTATTTCGTCTACCGAAGACGGCACTGCAGTTAGGTAGGAACTTATAATGTAATTACACCAATTTTGAATTCAGTTGCGACTATGTCCGAGCCTCCAACTAGACTATTCTGGAACACGGTCCGTGTTGGCCAACGCTGTTACCACAAAATTTATTGTGACCCTTGCCGCTTGCTGGCGATGATAGGCGAGTTTTCCTGGTCGTACTTGTCGGTAGAATATTACAGCACCACCACCGGTGTGGTTCTTGACACTGGGTTGGAAAGTGAGCTTGCATCCTCATACCAAGGAAATGTCCTTCTATAAAAGAACGGTGATGAAGTTTTTAGTCAAAAGCTGCTCTATTTTCCGACAGTGTGCACTGCAGTGTCCCGGTCGAACATGGTATCAGCATTCATGTTCACTAGCATGGAACATCAGACTCCGGGAGAATTTTCGCCAAACGCTTGATTTCATCCAAGAACAAGCCGATGGTGGGCCGCTTCAATTTTACACTAGAGCAGATCCAACTCAAAACGCAAAACACAAGCTGTATTCATCTGAAAATTCTTAGCTATGAATGAAGTTTGACTGAGTAAGCTATGTATTCTGATTTAAGTGTTAGATTTCCAAAAAGCGTAGTACTTTAGTACATTTGATTTAAAAAAAAAAATTGTTCCAAAATCTTTGATATTTACTAGAATGTGACTTATTTTGTTATGAGTTGTAGAAAATTAATTTCTATAGACAATTACATTGGCGATCCAACGCAAAATTAAAAATGAGTGTGAAAAAAAAGATGGGTTTTAGGGAAACATGCGTAAATTCCACGTAAATTTCAAAATCCACGTAAAAACATCAAAAATGCCAAGAAGTAAGAAATGTAAAAAAAAATATTTGAGAGCAACCGGTTTTTTGTAGAGCATGTGCACGATTTTAAGCTACAAAATTGCATTCTGTATGGATGATATAATTGAAATACGATACTGATTTCATTCATACTTTTTGTTTATATCAACGGACTTACACCAATAATGCAATGCATATCGATCGGCATAAATCATTCATTATCAGTGCAGAAATTTATACCAATTTAAGTTGATGAGTACATATTCGCAAGCACTATAATTAATGTATAACTCTGCTGCTGAACAAACCATCAGTTATGAAACGGAACCCTTCCGGGTTTGTTCATTTCGAGTGTTTCATTCTACGAGTTTGTTAATTAAATGATTTGAATTTTCTACCAGGCAAATAATCCGTTCCATAGCGGAAAATCATTGCCACCGACAACGCGGCCCGTACCGTGTAGGCGTACGGCTAATAGTCCGGCGCTGTCACCGTTTTAATTGTAAATTGCTGTTAAATCCAATTTCGCGATGTCCGTTGCTATTCCTTTTCATGCAAAAGTATTACGGTATGTCTGAATGCTTGCTTTATCCGATTTCAGATTCATTTGCTGCTGCACGATAATCGGCATCGTCGGATCGACAGCGGCGGATCAGTCGACAAAGGAAAGAATTAGGGTAAGTCCAAACTTGGCAAAACACTTAGAGTCCATTAGACTTGTACTCATTGCGTTACATCGAACTAATGAATACCGCTTCATAATTAGTCTCGAACTGTAAAAAGGCATAAATTACTCCGACCGAAAGTTGGAAAGACCATTTATCACAAACTTTGCATCCCCACTGACTGAAAAAGACCAAAAGCTAAAAAATGTTCTGTCAAAATAGTTAAACATGTAGTGATTATTTTACATAGCATAGTAAGAATGAAGCCATTTCTGATCGAATTAATGCCAGTCGACAGTAAAATTGAAAAGCACGAAATCATAATCGGAGTAGTAACTCCTTCAATTCAAAAGACCAACTATTCCTGATATCTACCAAACACTGCAAGTACCCGATATCCATTGAAAACACATTTTCAACAAACTTTTCAACTGCACGTTCAGCTGGTCGATCTTTTTGTGCACATCCACTCAGGTGCGCGCACACTGCACTGCACTGGGGCAGTTGATGTTCCCATTTCCCAGCAAAAAGGGCAAGCGATATCGAAACGGTTCGACTCGTTCCGTGTTTGCGTAAAAGTTTTTAATTGCTTTTGTGCGAAATTGTTTTCAACATCACTCCCTGTTCTAGTTCCATTTCCGGACGTGAGAACTTTTCCTCCACCGTGAATGACTACTTGTTCCGGTGGCAGGAGCGCACTTTCCGCTGCTTGCTGCACGCTCGCTACTGCACGAACCGGTTGCTGCCTCGCGAGTTGAGAGGTTGCAGTTATACGCAATTGCTTTTTCGACCGATCCATGCTGCCCCGTTGCATTGTCGAACATCTATCGACCAATAATTTTAGGATTATATTTATACGAAGATAAGGCAACTGTCACCGGGCCAAATCGTTACAAAAAACAGCTTCGTTACGAAACGTCATGGGTGACATACGGTACGTGCACCCGCGGAACCTTCATTGTTCCGCACTAATCGACCGGAAAAGCGAAATGAATTTAAAATATATGATGTTCGAACTTGTCGCAGCACAGTGAGGTTAGTGGGTCATCCAGTAGCGTAAGGTTAGTGTAACAATGGAAACTGTCGAGGGTGATATATTTGCTGAGTGTCTGACTTTATTAAGATTGATGAAAATCATTACTCATGGATGTTATGCATGTTCTGTATACACTCTGAAATTCCAATATTTTCGGTACACACTGGGTGCAATTACTGAAAAGCTGACTTATATTTTAAATTGATAAAGGAATTGAAATTGGTAAAACTTAGCACTCAAATGCTTAAATGTGTTTTGTAAATGACATTAAAGTAATTTTACTGTTCAAATTGATCATTCTTGATTTGAACAAATACTAAATAAACAAATTATTTATAATAACCAGAAAATTTATTTCTAAAATTTAGTATTTTTTCCGCACTTTTTAGAGAGTTCATTATCGAGTAGAAATGTATAGTTTAGTTGCATATTTTAACTTCGCTGGCTCGTCATATTTTTCTATTTCACCTCCAGGTGAATTATTTAATATGATAAGGTTAGAATTCAACTATATAAATGCACGTGGACAGAGAAATTGTAATTGTAGACCCCCATGTCGTCTTCGGTGGAGAATGATGAAAACAATTTTAAATTCATCCCAAAACAACTTAGACCAGAAAAACCAAAAATGAAAGGAATCCCGTCAAAATTCAGCCTGAACGGGCTGAGGAATGAACCAACCCAAAATCTTAACTCAAAATTCTTGAAAATAGTCTATAAAATACATAAATGACCAAAACAAAAATTGATTTCTGGTATAGTTGTAAGCCACTCGAGGAAACCAAACAAGAGAGCAAAAACAAAAACTGCCGAATCCAGAACATGTCTCCACATCACTCGATCTTGGGCTACTTCCCATCGGGCGTCCTCATAAACACCACACATCCAACGAGTACGGGGTCTCTCTGCTGAATACTATCTTCGTTGGTCGCTCCTCCGACATTCGTGCCACGTGGCTAGTCCACTGTAGCCTGCCGTATTTTATCACCTTGATGATATTGGCAAGTTGGTATGCTTGGTAACCTCGTGGTTCATGCGCCAGTGCCACACTCCATTCTCCAGTTTTCCGTCAAGTATATAACGCAGGATCCTACGCTCGAAGATTCCAAGTGCTCGCCGGTCGGCCTCCTTCATCTACCAACAATCATGGCCGTATAGTACCGCCGGGAGAATCAGTGTCCTGTAGAGCGCCAATTTTGTGCGGGATCTCAGTTGGCTTTGTAAACTGTAGAAGGTCCTGTTTGCAGCTGCTATCCATCGTTTTACTTCGCGGCTAACGTCGTTGTCAAACGTTACGAGAGCCTACCGACGTACACATATTCGTCGACTACTTCATAGATACCGTCATCTATCACAACCTCAGTACCAAGATTCGATTAACTCCTACGCCACCAGCCACTATGTACTTTGTTTTGGTAGAGCTGATGGTAAGTCCAATTCCTACTGCTTGGTTCTCGAAAGGTACGGTTGATGCCGACTAAGCCAAGAAGCATATGAGACTTGGAGATAATAGTACCGATTTTTTGAATGGCAACTCTCCGTATTGCACCCTACAAAGCAATGTTGAACAAAAGGTTCGAGAGTCGGTCACCCTGCTTCAGGCTGTCTAAGGTCATGAACAGTTGTGAAATTACGCCCGCTATTCTGAAGTATGATGAAAAACCGTCAAGGGTGGCACAAATCAGCTCAATTAGTTTCGTTGGAAAGCCGTATTCAAGCATAATCTGCAATAATTCATTGCGCTTAGCTGAATCGTATGCCGCCTTGAAGTCTATGGACAGATGATGAGTCTGCAAGTTTACTTCTCTGAACTAGTCAAGGGTTTGACGTGGAGAGAACATTTGGTCCGTTGTTGATCGCCCTTCCTGGAAACCGTGCTGGTACTCTCCAACAAAGACTTCCTGCAACGGCCTAAGTCTATTAAACAGGATATGAAGGGAGAAAGACGAGGATGATGGGAGGCCGTCCTTTCTAGCTGCTATGTGGTTTTTAAACTCTTTACAAGCTTCTCTAGCTTCGTCAAAGCTTGACGGATCCACAGCTCCATCCTCCTCCCTGTTTCTGTCTACAATTCTATCCTCTTCGTCGATCAGCAACACCTCGAAACGCTGTTTCCGTCGCAAGGCCACTAATGTCTCATGGGTTATTAGGTTCCCTCCCTTGTCGTTACTCATGGCAGGGATTGGCACCATCCGGTTTCTGATTCCGTTTACCGCATTATAGAATCTTCTAGTGTCGTGTAAGAAAAAGCTATCCTTCGTCGCAGTGCTCACGTTTCTTGCGTTGATAGAGTCTCTTTTCGGCCGCTTTAGCCTTCAATAACTGTCCCCCATTTGGCGATTCACATGATTTGCTGCCACCATTGTACGAGGCACATCAAACCACATGTTGCGTGTAATTCCTGTCATGCGCAACACCTCTCGCGCTGTATTGCTGACCGTAACGTGGATGTGCCTTCACTGTTCGTTCAGATGTCCAACAGGTTCACCAATACGCTCATCAACTTTCCGAGTATACTCAGCAGCTCCTCCGTCAGCTGACAACCAGTCGACCCTAAACCAGAATGTAGTCGATTTGAGAGCAGGCTTCGCCATTAGGATTTCCAGATATCTTTTCCTGCAAAGTATCTGCTACAGGTTGTCATTCCTCTGGCTGCGACAAAGCTCACCAACCTCAGGCTGTTCTCATTACTGGTAGCATGGAGACTATATCCACCAATAACGGGACCGAAGAACGGCTCACGTCCAACCTGTGCATTTACGTCACGATGACGATCTTTATATCATGTCTTGGGTAGTCTCCATATGTCGAATCGATGATCTCATAAAACTCCTCCTTCACATCATCGGGCTTATCCATGGGCGCAACTACGGGGGGGCTAGGGGGGGCTGAAGTAACTCGTGCTGTATCAAGAAGTCGCCAGTTTACTCGGATTTGGGCTGTGTTTCACCAGTTCCCCAGTCTCATCACTCGCAAGTCTCTTTCGATCTGGTCGAGCCATCATGCACGCTGCGCCCCTTAATTTCTTGTGCCGGTAGGGTTGCTGAAGAGAAGTGATTTCACATGGTTGTCGTTCGGCATTCTTACGATGTGACCGGCCTACCGCAACCTATTGTCTTTCGCCAGGTGTGCAATGGGGTTCTCTCCAAGCAGCGCTTGTAGCTCATGGTTCATGCGCTGTAGCTATTATCCGTCGTCCGCTTGTGCTCCACCGTAGATAGTCACCTTCTGTTCGCCGATAGGCACCTTCTGTTCGGAAATATCAAAAGGACTTCCGTAGAGGACTATCGGTTATCAGGGTTTTGTAGTTTTTTTTATCGAAGTGGTCTTGTCCGATCATTACCGTGATTGGTGCGTACGTTTGTAATGTCTGAGAAGAACGGGCCGTCGTTGAGAACGTGGTCAATTTGTTTCGCTGTACGTTGGTCGAGGAAAGAAGGGAATTTGGACTGCTAATCCGCGGGGAGCTGCGAAGTTGGTGCATAGCAGGCTGTGCGGGCCGATAACCGGTTTATATAAGTCTATCCTTCCGTTCATGTCCCCAACGACGATCTTGATATCTCTACGCGAGCAGCTATCGTACAGTTTCTCCAGCTGTGCGTAGAACGCTTCTTTCCCTGCATCAGGCCTTCCTTCGTGAGGGCAGTGCACATTGGGAATAGTGTAGTTGTGGAACCGGCCTTCAATTCTCAACAAACACAACCTGTTGCTGATTGCCTGCCGCTTTGGTGGTACAGTGCCTTGCGGCCACAAATCCACCGTACCTTCTCTCCTTTCAGGCAAAGCTCCTGGAGCGCAACGATGTCGAAGTGGCGGGGTTCTAGCTGATCCAGCAGATTCCGGTCGACAACCGGGTCGTTAAGCGATCTACTGTTACATGTATTGAGCTTCTAATCGTCGTCCCTATTTCGTCGGCTGGGTCATTGCCGATTGTTCCGGTTCGTTTTGAACTCTTGATTCTCCGTAGTATGTTTATTTTAGTATGCTGCCTTACTAGGGCTGCGATGCCTAGTCTCGCGACGGAGCTGCCGCCATGGATGTAGCTGGAGAGACACCGCATTTAATAGTTCAACCGTCCGGTCCGGATCAGTCGCTGTTTGAGCCGCCCCTAGCCTGTGGGGTAGACGCGCAGACAAGCTGCTCTCTAAGGAGAACAACTACTCCACCGGTTCACCGGTTTTTCCTTGGTTGCTCGTATCCCAGTCGGTACCACGTGGAGGTAGGAATAGAGCATTAAGCCTTGAACCACACTGGGGTCTATTTTATTCTAACTAGTACGGGTGAACTGTTAAAAAGCACTGCCCAGCCGTTTACCAAATCTAGCTCTCCTAAATATCGAATCATTGTTGCTGAAAGAGCTTGGCGTTGACGATGTGTTCAAGATATTCAGTACATCATCGGAGATTCTATCCCGAAGTGATTTTTTCTGCTTCTACGATACTATTTTAAGCGTTATTAAATAAGCATATTCAAACCCCTTTTTTCTTTTTTAAAATGGCATACATGAAAACTAGCCCCCCCCCTAGAAATTTTCCTTAGTTGCGCCCATGGGTTTATCATTCGCGTATACATTGATCAGGCTGTAAATTAAGGATCTGCCCTTGATTCTCTGTTTTCCTTGTATGAAGAAACCGGCGCTTCGTTCAACTCTGTCGGCACAACTGTATTAGATGTGGTTTCTCAGCGGTCCTCAACCTTTTTTGTCCGTGTACCCTTTAGCGGTATTTTCTAAATCGATTGTACCCCCTGGCTTGGAATGGAGTGGGAGAGAATAATGGTAGATCATGTTGTGGCAGTCTAGTTAAGGTTCCAAATTAAACTGTAGCTTGTTTGATTGCTACAGTCATGTTTTAGGGGCTAGATTGACCAACAAATGAAGTATTACAGAGAAAAATTGCTTTGTTCGCCGATACTGATTTTTCTTTCGCGTACCCCCTGAAGGCTTTCGAGTACCCCCAGGGGTACGCGTACCCCAGGTTGAGAACCACAGTGGTATCAAAAAGTCGTTCTCGCGTAAGGGTCTACAGCTCGGAACTACCGTTCATCCGTCTTCGGCCTACACATTTCCTGGATAGTTGCGGATAACTCCCTGGCTATGCGTGCTAGTGGGAGTAGAGTTCTGACGTCCCTTACAAACACGCAGAGAATCCTGAATAAGAATCCCCAGGATACCGATTAACACGGTGACGGAATCGTGAAAGGAATCGCAAACACGATCCGGAGGATTCCCACTCACGATTCTTATTCAAGAATCCTAGAGCCATATACAGGGCATTCCTGAGGATTCTTTTTTCAGGAATCCTTTTCAAGGACGCTCATGAACCCAATGTGAGGAATCCTAGAGAATCTACACGAATCGTAAGTGTTCGTCCGGGGTTCCAAGTACCGAGTTTCCAATCATTGTCCCTTTTCATTCGCCTGGATCAATACCGATTATTCCAATTCGTATTACTTTCAGGATTGTTCGTAGTAGGCTTTTGGCATACTGGCTTACTTGGGACGCGATATACCGTACGCCCAAGAAAGGCCGGAAGTTACAATCAAAAGTTTATCCAAAACTAACCTCAAGAAACCATGAAACCTCTGTTAAAGGAAGAAAGAAGGCATACACAAGTTTGTGCTGAAAAATATCCCTAAAATCCAAAACTAGTCGAAAAGAAAATAATCTCGAATATAACTTCAGGTGGCTATAAAATTTTGAGAGAAAAAAAACCTAAAACGCATCTGAAGGTATAAAACCGGTGAAAGTAAAAAATAGTATGCTAAAATTTGATAACCAACCAGTTTAAGGAAAATCAATATATATCTTTATTAAATACATAAAAAATGTTTATAAAGATTTATAGTGATTTCACCGAAGCCCGTCTAAAGGCGGACATGGACACTAGTGAGTTGATAATACTTCCATAAACCGAAAAAGACCATAAAAATTTACTAATTTCATCTGAAGCGCTCTTTTAAACTAGAAGAAAAAGAAAACAGAACCTTTTTATAAGAAATGAAAACCGTTCGAGGGAGCAGAGAAACGCCTCAAACTACAAAAATTAAAAAGCAACTAAATTCCAAATTCAAGGAAAAAACCTAAATTAATCCACCTAGCGGTCAGACCCAGCCTTTCTCGTTCAAACTTTTATTTATAAAAATAGATTTACATGAACGCTTCAATCCAATAAATGTATATTCACTCTTTGGGTTCTAAAATATTGATGTTGTAACTAAAGTATAAAATATGAAATTGGATGTAATGTTAGTGCCTAAGAAATAGCGAAATGACTGTAAATTTTGAACAATTTAATCACGAGCGATACCGGGAACGTTCAAATAGTACGATACCACATTTAAATTATGTTGAGACCATATATATCGATCAAACCAAGTATAGTTTTAAATAGTCTTTGAATTACTTTTCTCTCCATAACTTTTGGACCACATATCAAATTGTCATGAAGTTGTTATTTGTAAGTTTGAGAGATTACTCGCTCGTATGATACTAGCAATGTTCAAATAAGTTGTGTAATCTTTGAGATAATAGACTTTCGTTGTTTTATTAACAATTTAATACATAACGGTTGCTTATGTTCGATTATAATCAAAAGAAATGGGAACGTATAAGGCAGCCAAACTTTGAAACCACGTGTTCAATCATAATTCATCAGTTAACCCTTAAATAGCCCGCTTATCTGATAATAATATTGATCAAATCGGTTGTGTAGTTTTTGAGATAATGAAGTTTCGTGATTTCCACATTTCGGTACATGACAGACGAAGTTACAGTTCGATTACAGTAAAATTCCATCGGGTATTATGAGCTAAACTTTTCATTTGACGCTAATTTTGTGGAAATCGGGTCAGCCATCTCTGAGAACAGTGAGTGAGTCCTAGTAGTCTTCGGAATATGTTCCTTTTCATAGCTGGACTTCACATTTTTAAACATAACAGGCAAAGTAAGCGTCCGATTGCAAAACAAATCAATAGAGTCTTATGGGGCAACTAGACCTTCCATTTGACACTGATTTTATGAAAATCGGTCCTGCCATCTCTGAGAAAAGTGAGTGAGATTCAAAATCTGCACATACACACACACCCACACATATAGAGAATGCTCAGCTCGTCGAGCTGAGTCGAGTGATATATGCCATTAGGCCCTTCGGAGCACTTTTATGCTTTTGGTTTCGCAAGTGATTGCTATACCTTTCTAAGAGAAAGGCAAAAACTATATTAAACCTTATTTAAATGGTTTTCTTTCTTCTCGGGTTTGCATTGTTTTTTTTTGTGAGACTTAATGAAGCAATTAGGCGACATTAATGGACCACGTCATGTACGTCACGCAAATTGTGATAAAATTTTACTCCCCCTCCCCCTCTTGTCACGTTTTGTCACACATTGACGACCCCTCCAGGAAAAATACGTTACGTCACAGCAACTCCCCTCCCCCATTATCAAATTAAACCAACTATAATCCAATGGAACAGATTTGGGTACAGATTTTTGTCGAAAATAATACAGACAATAAGATTTTTGCATCTCCCAGTACAGATGAAAATGTGACAACACTGCTTCAGATTTATTTGGGGAATCAGGACTTTCTACTGATGCCTTGAAACAACCAGTTTCGGAAGAATTTTATTTGCTGTAATTGCTTTTAGTTTCAATTTGATTATTGATAAAGAGGTTGAGAATAGAAAGAAGGTAAACTAAACATTTTTTCCAGTCAACTTTTTATTTTTAAATATTTTTGACGTGACGTCACACAACGTTATACTCCCCTCTCCCTACCGTCACAAATCGTCACGATTTTCTCTACCCCCTCTCCCCCTATAGGCGTGACGTACTTTATGAAAGTCGCCTTACACCATATAGTTTACGTTTCAGCTTACTATTTTTCAGTCATCTCCAGAACTTTATTAAATGCAAAAATATACAAATTGTAAATAAAAATTAAAATGATGTCACATGTTGAATTTCAAACAAATTTTTATTACAAATATGTATAAGGGTAGGAAACATATTCTAAGCAGCTTTAGGAACCGCCTGTGTATTGAGACGAAATACACTAAAGTCGCTTTTTACGCGGGGGATACGTGCCGCGTAAAAAAAACTGCGTAAAAAAAACCGCGTAAATTCCGGAATCCGCGTTAAAAAAACCGCGTAAATTCCGGAATCCGCGTAAAAAAAAACATCGTTAATTTTGAATTCCGAGTGAAGGGGAACCGAAATCCGGGCAAAAAATAATACCGCGTAATTTCCGGAATCCGCGTAACAAAAAACCGCGTATATTCCGGAATCCGCGTAAAAAACGCTTAAATTCCGGAAACCCCGTGAAAAAAAAAACGCGTAAATTCCGGAATCCGCGTAAAAAAAGCCGCGTAAAAAAACCCGTATAAAAAACGCGTAAAAAGCGTCCTTAGTGTACTCGAAATGTGTTAGGTTTAATTCAAACAGGAGTATATCAATCTGTTCTCATTCTTTTTCTCTGTCAGAACTTGTTTTCAGATGGTAAAACTAAGTTAGCAAACTTTAACAATAATCAATTAAAGTTACCAATCGAGGGACACTTTTCCAATCACCCCGAACCTATTTTAAGCAGTTTCCATCTGTTTTGCAGGCGTTTTTTTCAGCACCCGAAGTGGCTCCGAAATGGCTGCAATATAGGTCGATTTGTTCCGAATGGTGATTCCTATGTGATTTCTTTGTGATTAACAGTATTGTTTATATTCGTAGGACAGCTAGACAATCAACGTTTTCGTTTCCATCATTGAAATTGTCGATACTTTTCAAAAGGAAAATGATTAAAATTATGACTAATGGTTGAAGAAGGTATCTACATAAATAAAAAAAAAAGGATAACTTAGTTGAAGAGCCTCTGCTAAAAAGGGAAAACAAAATGAGACGTATATTTTATTTTGTCTGAAACTCTTCAAAAGTTCTCAACATGTCGGGAGAATCTCTAAAAAATGAGAAGATGGCGTGATATAAAATTTTAATAGCATAGTGAAAGCAAACTAACTTTATTACACTGTCGTTCAAACTATGTAGGAATCTTAACCCTATTAACATAACTTTCTCAAAATTAGTACTAATGGTGTCATTTCTGTGTAAATACGTGAGATACATAATCCTCCTGATAAGCTTGTACTTAGATTCCAAGTTTGTCTCAAATTTCTCTAGAACCAGAATGTCCGCAGAATTTTCATTTTTTCCTTTGAAAAACTATCGTGGAACATTACCATCCTCCTCCCGTTGACAAGCGTGAATATTTGCGTTCTCACCTACCTACCCCATCCCTTTAAATTGTTCACATTTTATAGTTTATAGTTAGTGCTCGAAAGAAACCCATTTGTGCAGAAATATGTTTTAATGATTCTCATATAGCAATTCAGAAAGTTATCAGCAACAAGTGTATCGTTACACTTAGTAAAAGTACAAGCTTTTTTTTTTTGTTCATCTATAATTTATTTGACACGGCACAAATAAAGTACAAGCTTATCAGGAGGATCATGTATCTCACGTATTTACACAGAAATGACACCATTAGTACTAATTTTGAGAATGTGATGTTAATAGGGTTAAGATTCCTACATAGTTTGTACGACAGTGTAATAAAGTTAGTTTGCTTTCACTATGCTATTAAAATTTTATATCACGCCATCTCAACATGGATTTTTTCCCAAGCGTTCTGTTGAATCAAACCTGTAAGAGTTTACCTCCTTCTGCATGAGCAATATGGGCAGTGGTGCGCAAATTGACACGATATATACGGACATTAAAGCTGCTTTTGACACGGTAGACATAAGTTTGTCCGATACGCGTTATGAAATCTTCCCTGGAGGCGCCCTCACGACTTGCCTTCCTATGGAGATCGATGTGCATTTATTGGCATCGAAACATTAGCCGATCGTCGGAATGCCAACCAAACAGTTTTTGGAGCTAAAATTTTACAATCTGGGATTGACAGTCCCGCGTTGCTTGGTTAACTTCAAATCTACGCACCTCAACGCTTTCTAAGGTCCAGGCAATGGCAACGACAACAATCGAGGAACACTGTATATGGCGACAACGACCCTATGATTAGTAAAAGCAGACGATTCCGAGATGTTTACCACTTGTTTGATTTCAACGTGTCAACAAAAACCTTCCATCGGCGTATTCGTGGCAGAATGTGATATTTTATGTGTTTTACATTAGATCATTAAGACCATGTGTAGTCAAATGATTTTATACAAATTATACAAATAAACAATAATCAATAAATAAAAATAAGTTGGTCACGGCGTGTATCGTAGAACAACTTTATTTTAAAAAAATGGGCATCGCCAAAATCTTCACCATTTGAAAATATAGCTTTTTACCTTTCATTTGAGACCCTCCGGAAAATCATTCATCGCGGGCTTTCGACCAACTGTTTTTAATCATTAAAAAGTATTCTGACAGCAAAGCGTCTAACTACCGAGAGGATACTACGGTGCTACAAATGAAAATGAAAATGCAAGAGCTTTTGAAGTGAAACAGTGAAGGTTGTAAG
This sequence comes from Wyeomyia smithii, assembly GCF_029784165.1. Lineage (NCBI taxonomy): Eukaryota > Metazoa > Arthropoda > Insecta > Diptera > Culicidae > Wyeomyia > Wyeomyia smithii. Next base: position 51,962,196 of record NC_073696.1, read on the forward strand.
TTAGTCGAGTGCAACTTTCGCTCATACTAGAAATTTTCCAAACACCTCCACAATTTGAAGTTATGGTAAAAATGCCGGTATTTTGACCTCAGCGCATGAAAATTATTTTTAATTCATTAGTTTTTTAACCGATTTTGAATGTTTTAGCCGTTCTGGAAAGGGGAAAAATGGAGTTTTCAAAATATATACAGGTTTGTACTAACTTCATTAAAATATATTGAGTCATTCGAGCGTAAATCTAATTTTTTAAACTTCTCCACGCAAATTTTCAACTTCACTTGAAATTTGTCAGTTATTTTTGTAAGAAAAGTATTAAAAGTACGTTAGCAGTTTGAAACTGTATTCAATAACGATATAAAATAGAAACTTTTTTTTTGTAAATCGGCTGGTAATTCGCTGAGTAACAGGTATTTTAGAGAAATCGGAGTTTTTGACTTCCATCGAACAATAATATTTGGACTGTTTATTCCACGGTGCTACAAATGGAAGAAAATGCAACAATTTCTGATGCCACGTAGTGTAGATTGTAACAAATTATAAAGCATTTAAAGTACATTTTTATAAAAATGTATGAAAATGTGTGAAAATTTGTTCTCAAATTAAAAAAAAAGTATATTTTAATTCTTTTAAAACTACTAATTACACGTACACCTAAGTGAAATCTATAGATTTATCTATATATTTTGAAAGCCTCATTTTTCGCCTTTGGGAACATCCATAAATGACGTAGCAGTCGAGGGGGGAGGGGGGGTTTGCAGTTTTGTGACGAAATGTGACGGGGGTCAAGCCAAGCTACGTAGCAAATATGAAACTAAGAACTGGGAAGGTAAAAAAAAAAGCTACGTCATTTATGGATGTTCCCTTTCTAAAACGATCTATATATAAAGAATTGATGGAAAAATGACAGAGTTGAAAATAAACATGTGAACCTCGGTCCAAAGGCGGAGTTTTGACAATAACTTCAAATTTTAGGGGTATTTGAAAAACTTCAAGTTTGGGTGTAATTAACACACGACTAGAGCTACAACCTACACTTGGTCACATCCTACTTGCATTTTTCCATTTACAGCACCGTAAAACAAACAGTCCAAATATTATTGTTCGATGCGAGTGAAAAATTCTGATTTTCCTAAGAAACATAAAACTCAGCGAAATATCTGCCGATTTACATAGAACAGCTTCTGTTTTATTCGTAATTGAATATAGTTTCAAAGTGTTTGTGTACTTGTAGTATTTTTCTTACAAAAGCAACTGACAAATTTCAAGTGAAGTTGAAAATTTGCTTGGAGAAGTTCAAAAAATTAGATTTACGCTCGAATAACTCACATATTTTAATGAAGTTAATTAAGTTTTAATGAAGTTAATTGTGAAAACTCCATTTTTCCCCTTTCCAAAACGGCTAAAACATTCAAAATCGGTTAAAAAGCTAATGAATTAAAAATAATTTTCTTGCGCTGAGGTGAGAAAACTGGCATTTTGACCATAATTTCAAATTATAGGAGTGTTTGAAAGTTGCACTCGACTAAACTTACAACCTTCTTGCATTTTCATTTTCATTTGTAGCACCGTAGTATCCACTCGGTAGTTAGACGCTTCGCTGTCAGAATACTTTTTATTGAAAAAAAAAAGTTGTCCGAAAGCCCGCGATGGATGATTTTCCGGAGGGTCTCAAATGAAAGGTAAAAAGCTATATTTTCAAATGGTAAAGGTGTTGGCGAGGCCCATTTTTTTTAAATAAAGTTGTTCTTTTTACACGCCGTGTGGTGTTCGTACATCATGACAACCCTCGTGATAGGGTCAACGAATTTGAATGATTCTTCTTGTTTTTTTAGTCTGCATCGAATGTGCATGTTAAAATATATTGAAAGCTTTTTGAAAAAGTTAAAAAATCTTTTAGAACCAATTTTTATCGTTTTACGCCTTCCTTTATGAATCAGATCATCAGATTACTATGATATTAGAAAACGTGCAGTAAAAAACAAATTCAAGTTGTAATAGCATTATTGCCAAGGCGGAAGTCAAGTGAACAAAAACCTGCTAACTTAATAATAATGTTGCGTCTGCGTCAGTTTCACACAATATTGATATGGTTTCGCACAATTCAACTTCAATCAATCAAACTGCAACTAATCGAGCGTTCAATTTCCATGTTCCTAATCATTTTCAGTACTTAAGTTTTGAATACGCATTTGATCTTGTAGTACAAAAACCACGCGAAAAAGAATACTGAACTTTGTCAACTAGTCCTAAATTTATTATTCAAGGTCACGATAATAAACCTAAACCAATTCCCATAACGTTGTCGTCATAAACCAGCCTCAGCTTAACCCTAATGCTTAACCCAACCTTAACGAATTAATCCGCACACATCTAGTAACTGATTCACGGCATTTTTCAATGACTCATAAAACTTCCAAAGTAATCCATCATTATTCCAACATCCCAAACCATGATTTTACAGCAGCATACCCTTGCTTTGATTTGCGCCAGGAGAGCATAGCAAATATTTATTCCTACCCAAAGCCATCCGCTCATTTGCGACTTTGTTCACGCACTTAGCATAAACATATCTTCAAACATCATTATAACGATCGTCGTCAAACTTTATTTTAATGTTGCATACAACCTGTAGCGGTGAGTAAGTACAGATTCGACGGAGCCCATTAAACAAGCGCGAAGTATGGCGTTAGAAATGTTCAGCTCGAATAAAAGTGTGAAGCATATGGGCTTTGTTGTGGTGTAACGTGCCACCCATGAATGATGGATACCGCAATATTTGGGTACACAGCGAACAAAACAACAGGGGCGGTTTTAGGTTATCAAAAAGGAACAGTTTTGTTTATTATGACCGCAATTACAATAGTTTTTTAATGATTTATGTGGCAGACTAATTACCCCACATTCTGTTATGGTTACTCTTTAACCTTGCTTCATCACCTGATGACAGCACTGTAGGCATCTGGCGTTCATCCGTTTGAGCTGTTCATTGAAAAGCATCGGAGTAGATTTACTGTTCGGGGAAGAAAGCAAACACGTTGCAACCTTGCCAAACAATTCGAAGCTATGCGACCCTGAAATAGAGGAAACGATTTTAGCTTGCATCCGATCGTGCGATTCGAACTAACTTAAACGTCGAATCATTTTCACATTTTGTCTTAAAGATTGGCACCCGGCCATTTATTCCCCAGTAAAACGAGACGAGTAAGCGGGAAAAGCCACACGCGAATTCGTTCACGCCTTTTAGATCGGATTAAATTAACTCCATATGCAAAAGGCAACTGAGAAGTTTCCTCTTACCGCGGTTTCGTTTCAAGTGTTTTTCATCGCGCGCCCTAGACCTATTCAATCTAGGAAGTACGCTGTACGGTAAACAAATCCTACACAAAGCTGCTAATGGGTAAACACAACTGTGAACTGGTACATTATGGCTGTATCACTTCCAGCTTGTTTGGATAAGTAGTTTGAAAGGCCTGTGAAAGGATAGGCGAAAAAGTGTGTGACTTTAGGCGTGCGCTTCCTAGAGAGCAAGTGTCTAATTCCATGCGAGATAATTAAAACCTTGTGGTAGGGTCGTAGCTGAGTCAGCTGAGGTTCTGAATTGTAAGTTAGTGGTCTTAGTAGCTCTCAGGTTTTAATTAGGGACATCAGCTTGTGCTTGCGGATTAAAACTAGACGAGGAGTGAATGGATTTTTTTTAATTCAAAGATTGATAGCGTGTTAGACCGGATTTTTTGAGTGTATTGAATTTACTATTACAGGCAAACCTCGATATAAGGTACATTTCGAATTTTGATTTGTACTTTATATCGAATTGTACCTTATATCGAATCATGAAACATTTTCAACTCGATAATCCTGCTTCTGTTTACGTCGCAGAATTAGCTGCAATTCAGTACACCCTAGGGATTATCGAAAAAATGCCCACGGACCATTATTTCATCTTTACGGACAGTCTCAGTTCCATTGAGGCTCTCCGATCGATGAAAGATGTTAAGCACTCTCCGTATTTCCTGGGGAAAATACGGGAACATCTGAGTGCTTTATCCGAAAAATCTACTCAGATTACCTTAGCGTGGGTCCCTTCTCATTGCTCGATACCGGGTAATGAGAAAGCGGACTCTTTGGCTAAGGTGGGCGCAACAAACGGTGATATTTATGTAAGACCAATTGCCTTTAATGAATTTTTCGCATTTGTACGTCAGAATACGATCATCAGTTGGCAAAATTCTTGGACCAAGGGGGAACTGGGAAGGTGGTTACATTCCATAATCCCCAAGGTATCGACGAACCCGTGGTTCAAGGGGTTGGATGTAGGTCGGGATTTCATTTGCGTGATATCCCGGCTTATGTCCAATCACTATAGATTTGACGCGCATCTCCGTCGTGTTGGGCTCGGGGAGAGTGGTATCTGTGCCTGTGGTGAAGGTTATCACGACATAGAGCACGTTGTTTGGTCATGCCCTGTACACCGTGACGCCAGGTCTAGATTAATAGCTTCCCTGCAGGCCGAAGGTAGGCAGCCGGCTGTTCCTGTTCGTGATGTCTTGGCGAGCCGTGACCTATCCTACATGTCCCTTATATACGTTTTCCTGAAATCCATCCACGCCCCAGTTTAGTCCTATCCCCTTCCGCCTACATCCAACCAAACGACAAGAACACGTTAAGACCCCGGATCCGAAAACAGCAATCAGACCCGCACGATACTCTTAAGGCCCGATGGAAACAACCCAATATGTCAGTCCGTAATATCTTGGCCCAGCAGCGGAACAAATTTAATATGCTGCTTACCTATGGCAATGAAAACCATCAAACAGCAAACCTGTGCTTTTAATGCAAAATATTCTAGCTTTAAGTTAGATTTAGTTTCAGCTCGTAGTCGGCAGCGAGGATAAAAAATTTGCTTTTAGTTTTTAAGATACTTTAGAAAGTAAGCTACCAGATATAATTGGCGCCGTTAAACATTGAATTGTATTTGTGCCGTGTCAAATAAACTATAGATGAAGAAAAAAAAAATGAAACATTTTCAACAATAGGGCTTCAAACACTTTATTTTGTTGTCTTTTGTCTACGTATAGTTTATTTTGGAAATAGTATCCAACTATAAGTGTGAACCGACTTGTTTTAAATACAATTCAAATCACTTTTTTTTTTGCTTTTTTGGAGACTTTCAGCCGCGTCCAAAAAAAAGGTAGTCTAGAGCATTAAAAATTGAAAAAAATTCAAGCCATTATGTTATTATTACTAGTTTTTATTTACCATTTATTTACAAAAATACACATTTTTGTATCGAAAATACTTCCTTTTTTTTTCTTGGTTCAATTTTAATTTTTGGTTCAATGAATAAGAACCATGCATATCTGCTTACGGATTGAGATCTTTTTCATTTATTTCTCCGTTCCTTAAGCCTGTATTACACTCTTTGACCAAGCGTCAAATATTTGGCACTTTTTGACAGATGAAAATTTGGTCAAAGATAATTGTTTGCCACTCTCCAATTTCAACATGGGACAAACACGGGCAAACAACAACCATGATGTCAAATAAATTTGACCATTATGTCAGAAGGTCAAATATTTGACCATTAGACAAAGAGTATACTACAGGCTTTAGGATTTCGAAACATGCATTTTCCTCGTTGAATTTTAAAATGACCGTTTGATTTAACTTTTCATTACAAATAAAAGTGGTCCAGAAATGCACATTACGTAGTGGTTTAAAACGTGATCGTCAACCTTTTGAGTGTAAAATTGCCCTTTAAATGCTACAGTGTACTTGAAAAATTTTGTTTATATCTTAACCCTCTCTTTACCATCGTTACTCTAGAGCACCATAGGTTTGGATGCAAAAAATCTTAAGAAATGTTTACCAATTCTACTCAAAATGCATAAATATGTTCTTGAACAATCAGTATATTGTTAAAGAAAATATTCATGCATTTGGACTAGTATTGGTAAACATTTCGAAGGACTTTTCGAATCTGAGCCCATGGTGCTCTAGAGTAACCATGGTAGAGAGAGGGTTAAGGAGAAACTTTTGATGCAAATAGATTCTTGATTAATCTGCCTAAAAGTGAGATAATCATTTTATTTATTTTATTATTTATCAAATCAAAGTAAAATCTCTAGCAAAGTTGTAGGTAATTTTATGTAGAAAAACTTTGCTGAAGACACTTTGGTTCTACCACATACAAGTAGTTTCATAAACGCACAATCTCGAAATGTCTAAAAAACAAATACCAATTAACTTTTTGGGGTGTGATTTAAGAGTCCTACTATGTCCTAGACATTTTTTCATATTTGAGAAATACATTATTCTGCCGAACATACTTTAAGCATATTTTCAACTTTTTCCTAGGTTCTATGACGTTTTTGATAAAAATACTCTTTTTTAAATCAAAACTTGTTTCAGCTGAGAGAGTGTTCAAGTGCGGTTTATGAAAGAAAAACTGGGTTTGGAACTTTTTTTTGAGCATTGTATTTTAAATTTCACACAGATTGTTCAGGGGTCAAACTTTAAGTTAATTTTTTTTATCAGCTCTCCCGTTCCCATCCACACTATATCATGTTTCCTCGGCAAAATTAAATTTTTGTACGTTTTTTCAAACTTCCGCTGAGTGTAACGTAATTTATGGACACTCCCTAAATAATCAATAGTAAGCAGAAATGTTGACAAGATAACCAGTATGGGGCCATCCACATACCACGTGGACAGATTTTCCACGATTTTGACCCCCCCTCCCCCTCCGTTGACAACTGCCCATATAAATTCTACAAAAACTGTATGGACCGTGGACATTAGCCAACCCTTCCCCCCCCTCCCCAAGTTGTCCACGTGGTATGTGGATGGCCCCTATGATGTTTATTGAAGTTTCCATACCAATTTATGAGTTGTTTGTAACATAATATAAATATGTACCTTATGTCGTGGTAAAATGTACCTTATATCGAGTGACGCTATATCGAAGGAACCTTATAACGAGGGTACCTTATATCGAAGTTTGCCTGTATTTTGTGAAAAATAAAATTGCAAGAATGATGATTTTTTCTATGATTCAGGAAGGTTGTGTCGTAAAATTTGTGTTTTAGCAGCCCTGCAAAATATCATTTACGCTATATATAAAAATATATATTTACTGTCAAAGGAAGAAAAATAATGGTACCGAAACCCAATAAGAAACATGAAAGGGCGGAGGAAAGAAAAGTTCGTCAGTTCGTCAGGAATTTTTAAACTAAATGCTATAAATGCAATAATTGTAGTGACAAACACCTAAATGATGCATATTCGTAAATCGAAAGCCGAAAAATTTCGTTAAATCAGTGTTAAAGACAAAAAGATTATTACACATCATCTTCTAAAGTTTTGTATAGTAGAAGAAGTACATAAATTGGTTTCCACAACCGTGTTCTAATCCCATTTATGTTTATTCTTAAGAACCAGATCTCTGTGAAAGTAATTTTCTAAATATGCCAATCCAGGTTTGTGAGAAATTCTGAAGAATTTCAATTACAATCTCTCATAGTTTGCAGAGATAAAACATAACTATAGCACAAGAAGAATTGGCTTCATATACAGCATAGCCAATAAATAACAAGGTTTGTGCAATTAAATTTTCCTTCTCATGGAAAATGCATCTCACTTGCCAGGCGGGCAAACAATGTACCAACCAGCAGCACGATAACCAGACCACTGCACTGATTCTAATAATCGCACCTAAATCCGGCAGCGGAATGCCCCATCGCCACATTCGTTACTATCTCGGTACAAACATTCCGCCGCCTTACTGGCCTTACACTGGATTCGCACTTTCCACCTCTTGATTGTGGAACACCATCAATGTGCGGTTGTCTTGAGGTATAAAACTATACACTACCACCCACCAGGCAGGGCAGAATGTGTACAGCGGATAGAAGTTTTATAGTTACGAGTTATTTACCACCAAACCTTCACCGGAAAGCGTGCGTCCGACGACGCTGCCAGCACCATGTGGCGGTGGAGATTAAATTGTATCTTATCACCTGGCGCAACACAACTTTTTTCCGCTTTTGTTGACTGTAGGCTAGGCTGGACCGAAACGCGATCATACCGGAATCATCTGCGATGTTATTTGAACGGTTTTTGATCATTCCACTTTCCTTCAATTTAAATTACATAAAAAACTTTGTTTCTAATTCAGTTATGAAATTCAACATATAAATCAGAAAGTTCCTCAAACCAGATTCCAACCTCATTTCGTATGTGACGTTGGTAAATGTGAGAAAATAATAGAATTTTTATATTTGGCCCATAGTGAAGCAGCTGGAGCTTACCTGCAAGCTCTGTAGCCCGACGCCGTAATTTGCTGCGCAGAGGCTCTTGCAGAGAGAGCAGGTGAGCATACATCGGAGTACACAGCATAATTCGGGAATTGTTTGCGGATAGCTTGGCACATTTAAGCGGACTCATTCATGTACCACCCCGGCCAAGTCAAGGTACCGAAATGAAACCGAATCTGTACAAAACTAGCATCCGCGATAGCCTTTTTCGTGATAGTCATCGGGAGGCCAAAATAGAACCCAGAGCGAAACCTGTCGTTGTAGAGGGATGCTGCGGCAGCTACACTCATCAACGGGCAACCAAACTAAGTTGTTTATTTGTTTGTACGGTCCGTATATTTATCTACATATTGCCATACGGAAGCGATGTTTTGTTGCATAAGCAACCCATTCACATTCTGGGGCGCTGCATTGCTAGCAATACTTCATCAAAGCATTATCATACCTATATAATTCTTGATTTCAAGACTTCAAATTATGCATTCGTTGTAATTCGATACTCATACTTGCTTGCAAAAATCCAATATTCGTCAAGCACAATTCCCACCAAAAATACTGTTCGAATCTCGGTGAAACGGCTCGCATTCCTTTTAACTCTCTGATTGTCATATTTTGTTTTTGTCATTCGTTGTTTTGCTTTCGTCTCGATTAGACGCAAATTGTTTATCTCCGTTTGATTCGCAAAATAACAATACACGAGTTATCGTACGGGTGTTTTTTTCGATTAGTTTTTTGTGCTGTGCGATAACAATAGACTGCAGTATATCGGCAGAAACATCTTCTGCACACCGGTAGGGGCAGGCTACCCCGCCAGTGATCTGATACGCAGCTGATATATCAGCAAGAATAATTCTCCCGCACCGCTGTTACCCCGCTAGCAGCACGGACCACCATACGATCGAGCGAGTGGAAGTCAACTACAAATGGCATCTACAAGGTCGCGTGTAGGATACGGCCACTGTTTCACAACACGAAGCTGGATCGTCATTGTTTGTTCTGCGGAGACACTCGATTGATCCTACTATCAGCCGTGAGGTCGTGACTTAGACGTTCGGTGAAGTATTCACTTTAGATTTTTTATCATTATTATTAATATTATTACAATCAATATTATTATTATTAATATTATTATTATTATTATTATTATTATTATTATTATTATTATTATTATTATTATTATTATTATTATAATTATAATTATTATTATTATTATTATTACTATTATTACTATTGTTATTAGTATTAGTATTACTGTCTTTTTTTATTTTGATCCATTGTAGTTTGAAAAATTGTTTTTAAAATTTAATATCAACTATTTGATCCCCCCACACATTCGAATATCTATCGTTTGTGTGCGGTAGGGCGTAACGCTCCCACAAAATGGACGACATGCAGGTGCAACTTTTCCTGGGTACCGGAAATACGGGTAAAAGCTTACCCAGATGCCGCTAGCGGTCCCTACGTTGTTTACTTCCGGGCCATAAAAAAACCTTTGAATATAATTCAAATAGGCAAGGACCTGGCAAAACAGTTTTCGGACGTAACCGAAATTACAAAGGTTAGACCGAACAAACTGCGAGTTGTCGTGGGTAGCTTGAAGCAAGCAAACGAAATTGCTAGCTACGAGCTCTTTACAAGGGAGTACCGCGTGTACATCCCTGCCAAGGACGTTGAGATCGACGGTGTGGTAACCGAAAGAAGCCTCACGGTCGATGACATTTTGCGTCACGGGGTTGGCTGCTTCAAGAACCCCCTGATTCAAGATGTAAAGATACTGGATGTCAAGCAATTGCATTCAGTATCCATCGAAGAAGGGAAGAAGAAATTCTTCCCTTCGGATTCCTTCCGTGTAACATTCGCCGGATCCGCACTGCCGAACTACATCTCTTTGGACAGGGTTCGTCTGCCTGTACGCCTGTTCGTACCGCGGGTCATGCATTGCCAAAACTGCAAGCAGTTAGGTCATACAGCCACCTACTGCTGCAACAAGGCACGCTGCAGCAAGTGCGGAGGCAATCATGCTGAGACCGCTTGCAGTGAGGATACTGAAAAGTGTCTTTACTGCGAGGGAACTCGGCATGATCTTTCGGCGTGTCCCGCGTACAAACAGCGCGAGGAAAAAATCAAGCGTTCCCTCAAGGAACGATCAAAGCGCTTTTTTGCAGAAATGCTTAAGAGGGCTGAGCCACCCTCGACAGGAAACATCTTTTCCTTTCTGCCAACCGATGAGGGTACATCTGACGATCCCGTCGAAGGATGTTCTTATGCCATGCCAGAAGGATCTAGGAAAAGGGGATTGATCAACTCTCCTAATCTATCTCGCAAAGGTCGCAAGATAACCCCTAGCGGAATGACCAATAAGCTAACACAGAAAGCAAGCGGTGAAGAAAAACCGAAGCAAGTACCTTCCGGATTTAATTTTAAATCAAACCAGGAGTATCCACCGCTTCCTGGGGCACCAAAAACCCCTCGTGCACCCATTTCTCGATCAGAAGATAAAAAAGAAACAGGGTTCGTAAAATTTTCTGATATTGTGGACTGAATATTTAAAACATTCAACATACCAGATCCCCTACAAAATATTCTTCTTGCCCTTCTTCCTACAGTGAAAACCTTTCTGAAGCAACTAGCAGCAACTTGGCCCCTCATTTCAGCTATTATTTCTTTCGATGACTAATACGGCGAAAGAGGTTAGGAATTTTATCACTGTATTACAGTGGAATTGCAGAAGTATCATCCCCAAGTTCGATCTATTTTCTCATTTAATAAATACACACAACTGTGACGCATTTGCGCTCTGTGAAACTTTTCTCAATTCAAACGATCAACTCAATTTCCACGATTTTAACATCATTCGTCGAGATCGAGACTCACACGGTGGAAGGGTACTTTTAGGGATTAAAAAGTGCTATTCCTTCTTCAGAATCGACCTCCCCTCGATCTCGAATATTGAAGTCGTTGCCATTCAAACGAATATGAATGGAAAAGACCTATGCCTTGTTTCGTTATAGATCCCTCCACCCGCGCGGATTGAACAGAGGCATCTCACTGATATAGCAGAGTTGCTTCCCGCGCCTTTTTTGATATTGGGAGATTTTAATTCTCACTGTTCGCTATGGGGGTCGCTGTACGACGACAACCGATCTTCTTTAATCTGTAACTTAATCGACGACTTCAATATGACACTTTTGATTACTGGGGAAGCGACACGTGTACCTAATCCTCCAGCACGTGAAAGCGTGCTTGACCTATCCCTTTGCTCGACATCACTAGCGTTAGATTGCCGGTGGAAAGTAATCAACGATCCCCACGGTAGTAATCACCTACCAATCGTTATCTCAATTGCTAATGGGTCAACTCCAACGGATCCAATCAATATTGCGTATGACCTCACACGTAAAATTGATTGGAAGTCTTGTGAGACCATAATATCGCAAAGAATCGAGTCCCACGTGGAACTTCCTCCGGAGGAAGAATACGCGTTCCTTTCTGGCTTGATCATCGACGCCGCGACTCAAGCTCAGACGAAACCGATACCCGGGGTAACGATTAGACAGCGACCTCCCAACAAATGGTGGGACAAAGAGTGCTCTGAGCTGTACGCGCGAAGGTCCGCGGTGTATAAGGACTACCGGGAGTACGGCACTGTCAACCTACTTCGAAAGTACGAGGCACTGGGCAGGCAGATGAAGAGCTTAGTAAAGGCGAAAAAACGCGGGTACTGGCGGTGGTTCGTAAACGCGTTGTCGGGGGAAACAGCGATGAGCACTCTTTGGGATACCGCCAGACGCATGCGGAATCGTAACGTTTCGAATGAGTCCGAGGAGATGGATACTCGATTTCGCCAAAAAGGTCTGTCCGGACTCTGTCCCCGAACAGAAGACCTTTCGCGACGCGTTTTTAGTAGCTACGGAAGAGCCTCCATTTTCGATGTTGGAATTTTCAATGGCTCTCCTCTCGTGCAACAATAAAGCTCCAGGGTTGGATAGAATTAAATTCAACTTGTTGAAGAATCTACCCGACTCTGCAAAAAGACGCTTGTTGAACTTGTTCAACAAGTTCCTTGAGCTAAACATTGTTCCGCACGACTGGAGGGAGGTAAAAGTCATTGCTATTCAAAAACCCGGAAAACCCGCCTCTGATCACAATTCTTATAGGCCGATTGCTATGCTCTCTTGCCCCCGGAAATCAATGGAGAAAATGATCCTCTTACGGTTAGAGAGATGGGTCGAAACAAATGGTTTACTTTCAGATACTCAATTTGGCTTTCGCCGGGGCAAAGGAACGAACGATTGCCTAGCGTTGCTTTCTACCGAAATTCAACTCGCCTTTGCTCGAAAAGAGGGCTCCCCAGGGCTCATGTTTAAGCCCTCTCTTATATATTTTTTACGTCAATGACATCGATGAATGTCTTGCAAATTCATGCACGCTAAGGCAACTTGCAGACGATAGCGTTGTATCCATTACTGGAAGCGAAACTGACGATCTGCAAGGACCATTGCAAGATACCTTAGACAATTTGTCTGAATGGGCTCTTATGCTGGGTATCGAATTCTCTCCGGAGAAAACTGAGCTGGTCGTTTTTTCTAGGAAGCATAACCCAGCTCAGCTGCAGCTCCTACTTTCGGGTAAAACGATCACTCAGGTTTTAGTCGCTAAATATCTCGGGGTCTGGTTCGACTCTAAATGCACCTGGGCTTGTCATATTAGGTATCTGACACAAAAATGTCAACAGAGGATTAATTTTCTTCGTACGATTACCGGAACTTGGTGGGGTGCTCACCCAGGAGACCTTCTAAGGTTATACCAAACAACGATATTGTCAGTTCTTGAGTACGGCTGTTTCTGCTTTCGCTCCGCCGCGAACACGCACATTATAAAATTAGAGAGAATACAATATCGTTGTTTGCGTATTGCCTTGGGCTGCATGCAGTCGACTCATACGATGAGTCTTGAAGTACTAGCGGGTATTCTTTCGTTGAAATATCGTTTTTGGAATCTCTCTTACCGGTTGCTAAATCGATGCACAGTTATGAACCCATTAGTAATTGAAAATTTCGAGAGGTTGGTCGACCTTCAATCTCAATCCAGATTTATGACTTTATATTTTGACTATATGGCTCAAGATATTAATCCTTCTTCATACGATTTCTCCAATGTCGCACTTTTAGATACTTCTAATAATGCTATATTCTTCGACACCACCATGAAAGAAGATATTATTGGTATCCCGGATCAATTGCGACCGCAAGAGATCCCTAAGATTTTTTCCAATAAGTTCAAACATGTTAGTTGTGATAAAATGTTTTATCGCCTCCTACAAACTCGATGCTCCTGCTTCCGTGTACGTCGCAGAACTTGCTGCTATTCAGTACTCTCTTGGGATCATCGAAACCCTACCCATAGACCACTACTTCATCTTCACAGACAGTCTCAGTGCCATAGAGGCTCTGCGATCGATGAAGAGTTTGAAGCACACCCCGTATTTCCTGGGGAAAATACGGCGGTTTTTAAGTGCTTTAACAGATAAAAAATACCGGGTTACCTTAGCGTGGGTCCCTTCTCATTGTTCCATTCCGGGCAATGAAAAGGCTGACGCTTTAGCTAAGGTGGGTGCTATTGATGGCGATATTTATGTAAGACCAATTGCTTATGATGAATTTTATAGCATTTTGCGTCAGAGAACACTCAACAGTTGGCAATTATCATGGAACTCAGATGAACTGGGACGGTGGCTACATTCCATTTTTACTAAGGTATCGACGAAAGCATGGTTCAAGGGGTTGGATGTAGGTCGGGACTTCATTCGCGTGATGTCCAGACTTATGTCCAATCACTACACTTTAAACACGCATCTCTTTCGTATAGGGCTTGTAGACAGTAATCACTGCGTTTGTGGCGATGGCTACCATGACATCGAGCATGTTGTTTGGTCGTGTACCGAATACTGTGGTGTTAGGTCCGAGCTTATAGATACCCTTCGGGCCCGAGGAGAACAACCGAACGTACCCGTTAGCGACATTCTGGGAAGCGGTGATCTCCAGTACATGACACAGCTGTACGTGTTTATAAAACACGCTGGTATTAAAATATGAAACTCTTCTATCTTTTTGTTAGATTACCATTCCCGCTACACGCTGAAAGAAGATGATACACTACGCTGGAGACACTCAAACGAAGACTCGGCATCTTTATGTTCACGCAGACACCTCAGTCCAAACTGCTCAAATAGAACATCACTGCTTAGCCATGTACAAATAAATAAATCGTATAACTCAATATAGTTAAAATCAGAATTGTAACTCCCCTCCTCTCACCTTAAATCCCCACTAGCTCGTAGTCGGCAGCGAGATATAAAAAATGTGCCTCCCTCTTTTCCCTGCTAATTTAGAATTTAAAAAAAAAGTAATTGGCTCAGTTAAACATAAATTGTATCGTGCCGTGTCAAATAAACTATTTTAAAAAACTATTTTGTTTTTGTAATTTTGCAAACAAGACACCTACGTTTAAATTAAGTTGAGTTTTATGTACTTTTGAATATTTGTAGCCTCGTTGATCACTAACTGGAGTCCGTTTAGAATATATTTTAGTGAATAATGTTCTGTTAATAATTTGAAAAATATTTATCTCTCTTATATCGCTATTGAGATTCTTACTCTAGCCATTCAAGACGAATATTGAATTTTCAATAATGCCATATAGAAAGCTCAAACTCAACGAAGATATATTGGTAAAGCTTATCTGGCAGCTACGTAACAACACTCGTGGGAACCGATAGCATCGACGGAATCGGATTCCGAACATAAATAACACCCTGCCTGTAAAACACCAACCAGCAAATCTGTCGTCGAAAAAAGCAACAATTTGGTATTTATTACCTCGATGCCAAGCGCGACAGCCTCGGCAATCGGTTCAGCGCGATAAATCACACAGAACTGAAGAAGCATCGTCTCGTCAAGACGAGGAAATTTTCCTGCCATGAATTACCCCACACCCGAACGAAATGAGCCATAAGAAAATAGAATAATAAAACTGAACTGGATAAAACGAAAGCAATTTCTCACGAGCCTTTAATGCCCTTTCCTTCGGTCTCTTCGGATCCTTCCTCCAAGTACACGTTAAACAAATAACAACTGATAATCAGTATGGAATCTGAGAATCTCCATTCTGACCACTTGTTGGCTGCAGTCAGTCTTCTGGGTCATGGGGGCGCACCATTCAGCGTAGCTCCTGATGATGATGATGATGATTACGATGATGGTAATGCAGGTCGTGTAGCCGGTTGACCTTCTACGGAATCGCGTGGGTGCAAAGCGGGCGCTTTGCGGGTTTCAAGTGATGCGTATAAATTTGCTCAATTCGATGGTTTCACATAATCTGGGTCGATGATTGGTAACAATTGATCTTTTTTGAAGTAGAATACTTCTCTCAGGAAGTTCGGCTACATAGGGATGTGAAATGAAAATCTAAAACCGAAAAAAGTGAAAAATATGTCCAATTTCAAATGCTAATAAATCGGTTAGTATTCGATGGATTTCCTTCGTTCTTGCAGCAATAGATTGAAAAATCTTCTAAGATTCTTCCCAAAATATGATAATTGTAATTTTATTATTCACACTATTGTACTATTGAAAATAGTCAAGCCTTGTCAAAACGAAAAATTCGACCTCTGATTGGTCGTTATATGCTTGCTTCCCAAGCACGGTCGACAGAATCATATACCTTGCAATTGAAAACATGCTATTTGGCCTATATAAGAGCCTGTTTCAGCCGGAGCCGCTCATAATAGTTCTAGACAGCGACAATAGCAGTCGTCCTCCCTTAGCAGCAGCACTAGCCCTGTGGTTGGTCACCAAGTCTCAGGAGCAGCGCGGTTTTTCTCAGCGTGTGTCGCCAGACAGCCATTATTCCCCCCGTGTTGGAGCAGCATGATAATTGCCATCAGGAAATCCAATTTCGGAAATCAAAATGCCTTTTTTAAGGCAAATAAACAAGTCATTGAAAGTTAATAATTTTTGTCAACGCAAGCAAGCATTCTGTGTTGCATCCTAGCAATTCAAATTTGTCGCACCCGTCTAATTTACTGAATGTGAAATAGCTTCCACAATGCATGTTGTCCGTGTATCTTAATTACACCAATGTTAGGGCAGCTCAAAGGTTGTAATTAGCAACCGATTTTGAACCGCAACATGCTTTTTTCAAGGCAAATAAAAAAATAATTGAAGGTTGATAATTTTCTGGCATCAACACAAGCAGACATTCTGTGCGGGATGCAATCAAATTCTAATGTAGTTATCTAATTTTCACTTTATTTAGTAAACTCCCCACTGTAGGGGCAGCGCAAAGGCGCGATCAGCATAACCGACATTGAATAATTAACTGCCCTGTTAGTACGCATTCACAAAAGCAGTTAGTTCGACTATGCAGAGCTAATATGAAATAAACAGAATTTCGTCGTCTCCCAGCTGCCAAGTTGCAACATGATGCAACAAGCAACAGCGAGCAAACGAAATCGCTTGATGTTACAAACCGCAATAAGATACGGGTTAAAATCGTTGCGTGTGTGACTGACACGCAAGCAGCCGGGTTATCTTTCTTGTAAAAGTATTCTACTTCAACCTTGCGGTCGTGGCTTTGTATACAACCTTCTTGTGATTTTTTTTCTTACACCGAGACGATAAGGTTTAACGCTGCTGACGGATGCGATGCGGCTTTTCGCTCGTATTAGTATCACAATATTGAATTTATATCGTTATTCAATAGAACATTTTACCGTCGATTTAAAAAGAGGCAATAGATTTTGCTCAGATTTGTGCGATACTGTTTTATTGTACAAAATAATCTGATCAGTTTGGAAGATTACTCGGAGTATACAAACTCAAGTAGAACTGATCATCATCCAGGAACGGCATAAAAACGATCGGTCGTAAACTGTTTGTGTAAGCATTTATTAAATAATTTTTTTTTGCATCAGAAGATTTTCTTTACATGAATGGAAGCAGGCGTCGTGACGGCAAAAGCCGAAACCCCCAAATTCCAGATATTATTTATACTGCGGTTGTATGGGCCATGCCGGGCATGATTTATTGGCGGAACACATATTCCCAAAGTAGCCGGTCTTTCCGTGCGCGGCTTAGTTATATATTTTGCCAATAGATTCTAATGTTTAGCAAGAGTTAAAAGTGGAATTGGAACTTGCTCTATCGTTGATCGGAGAGCGGAGCGCGTGGAAGTCGAGGGACGGATGCGTGTGTTGATATGAACCGTCAACCGTCACGTTCGTCTAAGCAACGGAATGTTCGGCAGCGGAATAGAAAACGAAAGTCGAATACTAAAACTATGTATGTGCTCGTATTCTTTCCGCTTTAAGCAGGCTTATGTTGTTCGGTCTAACATATAAATCGTTGGCGGAGATGATGGATTCGGTTGATTTGAGAAGCATTTATATAATGAGCAATATTTTGATGGTTCACTGACATAAGAATTAGCGTATTCAGCAGCCGTTCAAGTTCACGACTGTTGCCCGGGTGACAGCATACATTGTTGTACATTTCGTCATAGTGAATTATTCAGATATATACAAATCGTGACGTTCGTTAGATTATTGCTTTGGAAATGGTTTGAACGATACGTGTTGCGTGCGCAGAGGTTCTCTGATCATAATATCTTACATTTATCCTTATTTTTTTTTTTTTGATTTTGGAATCAACTGTGATAGTATCTTTTGCAGTTCAGAATGGCATTCTTCATTGCTGTATGATTTCAGAATAGCCTCAAAGTAACCTATGTATCTAATATAAATCATGTACAGAGTTAAAATACGTACGCTATTTTTCATCATACTTTATTTTACTCCATCATATTTGATTGTTGTCAGTTATCAATACATTGGCTTAAGAGGCACGTTCCTCATCTAAATCAAGAGCGTTTCTAAACTCACACTGAATCTTGCCTCATTATACTTTATCAATTATACCTGAGTGAAATTGCAAATGTATGGCGGCTGAACCGAGAATTATATAAAAAAACCAAAACTTGTTCGACTTTACCGTTTAATTAAATATCATTTCACTAAAATCACATGTATTTTCATAGAATATTTAAATCGGCTTATCATTAGAAAGGGGATAAAAAGCGTATTCTTTTAAATTTTTGGTCATCTTTATACAATTGTTTATATAAAAGTTTTGACAAAAAACGAATGGTCCACTCAAAATTGATAATTACAAGTTAACGAGGGGCTCATCAATTCGTTTATCCAAATGCAGTTTCTTTGCTTAGTCAGCATATGCTTTTAAACAAACATAATTTGAATCGTTTCTAACAATTTCACAATTTCGATTTCAACGAGAATTGCTCATAAGCATTCTGTCACATCTGTTCAACTATAGAACCAAAAATGAGACAAAATCTCTTTATTTTAAGTATCGACATCTAGCGGTGGAGAGAATGCATTTTACACTCGGAATTTCATTACGCTTATATTCCATTCATTCAACAAAAGGACTGTATAAGCGCTCGCCGCTTTTTCGCCGAGAAAATCCTTTGTTCTCCCCGGTACTGGTATAGCGAGGGTGCCTTTTCATGATAATCGCACAGTACCACCCGCATACGTGTAACGGTTTTTATGTAGATATATTTTTAATGAATTTCATTGTTGCCCAAGTTGAAAACTGAATATCTTGACTACCGACAATCATTTTTTTTACATTGTACCTTATATCGTAAGCAGTGCTGTGTATAGCGCGTCTGATATGCATTACTTGCAATGTTAGGTATAAAAAACGGTACGAGAAAAAAATATTGTCGTTGGTCGCGAAATTCAGTTTCCAAGTCCAACGAAAATATTCAAGTTAATCAACTAACAGGTTAAAATAGTTTCAACAGTCGCGAGGTGTACGATTCAAGAAAATTTGTTAAACAATGTTTGAATGGTTGAAAGGTTTTTAGTTTAATTTGTTCTATTGACGTTGATTGTGAATTGTCACTGAATTTCCACTTTAAAAATCTCTTGAATGCGGTCCTGTCTTAACTTGATTTTGATGGATTCAACTATTCAAGATCACCTTTTTGCCTGGTCGTTGAAGCAAAAAAATAATTTTTTGGTGCATGCTCAAACTATTGGAGCGAACTGTTCGAACGATGCACTGTAAAATCAATGTAGGATGGAACAGCAAAAAATGAATGCGAAAGCTTGGGCACCGATTTGATGCAGAGTTTTGTTCGAAGTTGCATATCTGTTCTGTGATTCTGTGCTTACCAAAATTTTCATTTCTCACGGTTAAGCATTTTGAGTACCATTATGTTTCATTATACTCCATCATTCTTCTTCGTATTTTATTACATTCAATCACACTGACATTTCCCAATATTTTGACGTCATTTTGAAGACAACGCTTTCCGACAGCCAAAAATGGTCAAATACCGCCAAATACGGGTATTGATGATGATGCCCAGGAGCGGGAAATCAGCATAATTAGCTTGCCAGTGCCTGGAACATAAACTAAATTACTAAAATACCATTCAACATGGAGGCAGGAAATTAGACTAGAAAATTCCGCTTTGAATTTCAATTTAATGACTTTTGGTTGCTGCAAAATAGCCTAAAATAACCAAATACCATTCAATTCCAAGAGGAGCTCGTAGCCGCAAGGCCACACAGTCCACTTTGACAAGCGGGTGGTCGTTGGTTCGAATTCAGTAGAATAAGGCCATTTGGTTGCCAAAAGAATGTAACAAATGTTAATGTTAAAGCTTACCTGTACATTAGGCTGTCCCAAAAAAAATCGATGTTGAAAAAGTCAAGGTGCTCAGCCCTAAATTGAAAGATAATGTTATTTATAGCATTTTTGTAGAACATTTCGACTTTCTAAAAAATTGTTTTCAGGTTGCCCAAACGTGATTTATGAAAAACTAGCTGACCCGGCAAACTTCGTACCGCCGCCTTGAGTTTTATTGACTATTGTATTGCAAAAACTGAAATATCTAACTGCTGCTAAAAACATATTTACGATATGTTTTGGCTCTGATTTGTTTTTAGTTTTTTTTTTTCAATCCTGCGCTCGTAAAATTCTACGTTTTTATTTTATTGAACATTATGAAGCACCTTTCAACCATAATCAAATCATTGCAATACATTTCTGAAAATAATCAGTCATTCTTTAAAATATTCTGAAGGAAATTATAAAATTATTTTTTCAATTATCCAAAAGCTTGGTTTAATGCAAATATAGTAATACCCTTCTGCCTGGCCAATCTCACTGGAACAGATTTTATAAAAAACTTCAGAATTCTAAATAATTCAAGCTTAAAATTCGGAGCATACGAAACATGTGAAACTGGTCAAGGCGGTCCTAGCCACTAAATTCTATATATTCCACAATGTCGGGGTCAGAGTCACGTGAATATGCGACATAGAGCTGTCCATGTGAGAAGCATGAATACTCGGAGTTTATGCCACAAATTTTCAGTGACTGTCCTTGGGTTTTATCAATAGTCATCGCGAATGCGCGACGCACAGGATATTGCAGACGTTTAAAATTTAACGGCAAATCGGTAGGGGTAATCGAGATACGTTTTGAAGGTCCCTGTGACTCCGTGGTTAGCGATGTAGGTCGGCTAGCTCTCCCACACGGTTGTGATATCGGGTTCGATTCCCGATCGAGCCGAGGATCTTTTCGAGCTGAAAATTTTCTCGACTCAGCACTGGGGCACGGTGTATCGTTGTACTTATCCTACACATGCAAAATGTGCCAAAAAACAATATCGATAACGAATTCTCTCAACTAATCTAGTTTTTTTTTTCTTCATCTATAGTTTATTTGACACGGCACAAATACAATTCAATGTTTAACGGCGCCAATTACATCTGGTAGCTTACTTTCTAAAGTATATTAATAACTAAAAGCAAATTTTTTATCCTCGCTGCCGACTACGAACTGAAACTAAATCTAACTTAAAGCTAGAATATTTTGCATTTTAAAGCACAGGTTTGCTGTTTGATGGTTTTCATTGCCATAGGTAAGCAGCATATCAAATTTGTTCCGCTGCTGGGCCAAGATATTACGGACTGGCATATTGGGTTGTTTCCATCGGGCCTTGAGAGTATCGTGCGGGTCTGATTGCTGTTTCCGGATCCGGGGTCTTAACGTGTTCTTGTCGTTTGGTTGGATGTAGGCGAAAGGGGATAGGACTAAACTGGGGCGAGGATGGATTTCAAGAAAACGTATATAAGGGACATGTAGGATAGGTCACGGCTCGCCAAGACATCACGAACAGGAACAGCCGGCTGCCTATCTTCGGCCTGCAGGGAAGCTATTAATCTAGACCTGGCGTCACGGTGTACAGGACATGACCAAACAACGTGCTCTATGTCGTGATAACCTTCACCACAGGCACAGATACCACTTTCCCCGAGCCCAACACGACGGAGATGCGCGTCAAATCTATAGTGATTGGACATAAGCCGGGACATCACGCAAATGAAATCCCGACCTACATCCAACCCCTTGAACCACGGGTTCGTCGATACCTTGGGGATTATGGAATGTAACCACCTTCCCAGTTCCCCCTTGGTCCAAGAATTTTGCCAACTGATGATCGTATTCTGACGTACAAATGCGAAAAATTCATTAAAGGCAATTGGTCTTTCATAAATATCACCGTTTGTTGCGCCCACCTTAGCCAAAGAGTCCGCTTTCTCATTACCCGGTATCGAGCAGTGAGAAGGGACCCACGCTAAGGTAATCTGAGTAGATTTTTCGGATAAAGCACTCAGATGTTCCCGTATTTTCCCCAGGAAATACGGAGAGTGCTTAACATCTTTCATCGATCGGAGAGCCTCAATGGAACTGAGACTGTCCGTAAAGATAAAATAATGGTCCGTGGGCATTTTTTCGATAATCCCTAGGGTGTACTGAATTGCAGCTAATTCTGCGACGTAAACAGAAGCAGGATTATCGAGCTTATGGGAGACAGTTAAATTGTTATTGAAGATACCGAAGCCAGTGGACCCATCAAGAAGTGATCCGTCAGTGTAGTACATATTGTCGCAGTTGATGTTTCGATATTTATTGGAAAAAATTTTAGGGATCTGCTGCACGCGTAAATGATCCGGGATTCCACGAGTTTCTTCTATCATGGATGTATCGAAAAACACAGTAGAATCAGAAGTATTTGATAAGTCGACACGATTTGGAATATTCGAAGAAGGGTTAATATTTTGGGACATGTGATTGAAATACAATGTCATAAAACGGGTTTGAGAATTAAGTTCGATTAACCTTTCAAAATTTTCAGTCACGGGACGGTTCAAGACCTCACATTTGATTAGAATACGAGAAGACAGGCTCCAGAAGCGGTTTTTCAATGGTAGTACTCCAGCTAAGATCTCCAAACTCATCGTATGGGTCGATTGCATGCAACCCAAGGCGATACGCAAACAACGATATTGTATTCGCTCCAGTTTGATCAAATGTGTGTTTGCTGCGGAGCGGAAGCAGAAACACCCGTACTCAATAACAGACAGTATCGTTGTTTGGTAAAGCCTTATAAGGTCTCCTGGGTGGGCTCCCCACCATTGTCCGGTTATTGTACGAAGAAAATTCACTCTTTGTTGACATTTTTTCATCAGATACCTCACGTTACAACCCCAGGTGCCTTTAGAGTCGAACCAGACACCAAGATATTTGTGTACCAAAACCTGAGAAATCGTTTTACCCATTAATTGTTTTTGAAGCTGAACAGGTTCATGCTTCCTAGAAAAAACTACTATCTCAGTCTTCTCCGGAGAGAATTCGATACCCAGCTGTAAAGCCCAAGCAGACAAATTGTCCAAGGTATCTTGCAATGGTCCTTGCAAATCGGCAGCTTTGGCTCCTGTAACATAGATTACACTGTCGTCTGCAAGTTGTCTTATCGTGCATGAATTTGCCAGACATTCGTCGATGTCATTTACATAAAAGTTGTAAAGAAGGGGGCTTAAACATGAGCCCTGGGGAAGACCCATGTAGCTAATGCGAAAAGTTGCCAAATCGCCGTGCGTAAAATGCATGTGCTTTTCGGACAGCAAATTGTGCAAAAAATTGTTCAAAATTGGAGAAAATTCTTGTCGGTGAAGTTTACCCGAAAGAATGTCAATAGAAACGGAATCAAAAGCCCCCTTAATGTCCAAGAACGCAGACGCCATTTGTACTTTGCGAGCATACGCCAGCTGAATATCTGTTGAAAGCAACGCAAGACAATCATTCATCCCTTTGGCACGGCGGAAGCCAAATTGAGTATCTGATAGTAGACCATTTGATTCGACCCAATGGTCTAAACGACGGAGTATCATTTTTTCCATCAATTTCCGGACACAGGATAGCATTGCAATCGGCCTATAAGAGTTGTGATCAGAAGCTGGTTTCCCTGGTTTTTGGATGACGATCACCTTCACTTGCCTCCAATCCTGCGGTACAATGTTTTGCTCCAGGAACTTATTGAACAAGTTCAACAAGCGCCTCTTGGCATTGCCGGGTAGATTCTTCAACAAGATAAATTTGATTCTATCTAACCCAGGCGCGTTATTGTTACAGGACAGGGGGGCAACTGAAAATTCTGCCATCGTAAAAGGTGATTCTATCGCGTCGTGGCCCGGAGACGCATCGCGAACAATGTTTTGCTCAGGAACAGAGTCCGGACATACTTTCCTGGCAAAATCAAATATCCACCGACTTGAAGACTCCTCGCTTTCGTTGACCGTTACGCGATTCCGCATTCTTCGGGCTGTGTTCCAAAGAGTGCTCATCGATGTCTCCCTCGACGTCTCGTTCACGAACCGACGCCAATATCCGCGTTTCTTTGCTTTAGCCAGGCTTTTAAGCTTGGTATTAAGCTCCGAATACCGTATATAGTCGTCGGGTATACCTCCCTTCTGTAAGGCCAAAAACGCGTCGGATCTATGCGTGTAGACATCGGAGCACTCTTGGTCCCACCACGGAGTGGGAGGCCGTTCTTTGATCGTTACGCCGGGATATTTCTTCGTTTGGGCTTGCAACGCGGCGTCGAGAATCAAGCTCGCGAGGAGGTTGTATTCTTCAAGTGGTGGATGATGTTGAATCGACTCGACCGCTTTTGAAATCATTTCCTCGTATAACTTCCAATCGACATTCCGTGTGAGGTCATACGGAATGTCAATTGGTCGCATGCGAGTTGAACCGTTAGTAATTGAAATAAGAATAGGCAAATGGTCGCTACCGTGAGGATCGAGGATTACCTTCCATGTGCAATCCAACCGTAGCGACGTTGAACATAATGATAGGTCCAAAGCGCTTGGGCGCGCTGGAGGTGTCGGGATACGTATCATTTCACCGTTGTTCAAAATAGTCATGTCGAAGTCATCGCAAAGGTTATAGATTAAAGAGGAGCGGTTATCATTGTAAGGGGAACCCCAAGCCACACCATGAGAGTTGAAGTCTTCCAAAATCAAACGTGGCGAGGGAAGAAGTTCTATTAAA
The DNA here is from genome assembly GCF_029784165.1 of Wyeomyia smithii. Classification (NCBI taxonomy): domain Eukaryota; kingdom Metazoa; phylum Arthropoda; class Insecta; order Diptera; family Culicidae; genus Wyeomyia; species Wyeomyia smithii. The sequence continues at coordinate 51,987,004 of NC_073696.1, forward strand.
TCAAAGAGCAGCCGTTGCCCAACCTGTGCTCTGGGAGGAATATATATTGAGGCAATACAAAGCTCTTTACCTTGTATTGTCATTTGACATGCGACAACTTCGATGCCTGGAATCGAGGGGAGGTTAATACGATAGAAAGAATAGCACTTTTTAATCCCTAAAAGTACTCCTCCATATGAGGTGTCTCGATCAAGGCGAATAATATTAAAATCATGGAAGTTGAGATCGATATTTGAAGCAAGCCAAGTTTCACAAAGGGTAAATGCATCGCATTTGTTTTTATTTATCAAAACTTTAAACAAATCAATTTTTGGTAAAATACTTCTACAATTCCACTGTAAGACAGAGATAGAATCCTTCATATACGCAGTTGAATTAGGCATCGAAGGATACAATCGCTGCAAGGAGGGGCCATTGGGCAGTCAACTGCTTCAAAAATGATCTAACTGTTGGGAGGAATGCTGTAAGAAAAATTTTAATTGGATCGGGTACATTGAAAGTTTCAAAAATCCAGTCCACAATGTCAGAAAATTTCACTAATCCAGAGTTTGTTTCATCAACTGGATGTGTAAAAGGAACAACTGGGGATTTAGATGTTCCTGGCAGTGCTGGGAACTCCTTCTGGGACTTAAAATTTGCAAGCCCAGGAGGAGTTTGCTTCGGTTTTTCAGCGCACTGTTTGGTTTGTTCGTACTTTTCATTACACTTTGGGAAATCTTAGGACCTTTACGGGGAAGTTTAGGAGAAGAAACATTTTTCCTCTTCCTAGACTCCCTAGGATTGGTATAAGATGTTCCCGCTGATGAATCGTCAGAATCGGTTTCATCAGAGGACAACAGATCAAAGGGGTTCGATGTTATGGTAGAAGTGGTCACGGTCTTCTTCAGCATCTCAGCATAAGAACGCTTTGAACGCTCCTTAAGTGACGCTTGATTTTATCTCTGCGCTGCATGTACACCGGGCATGTGGAGAGCTCATGCTGGTTTTCCCCACAGTGAATACATTTTTCAGCATTAACACTGCAAGAATCTTCCGCATGAGTCTCCCCACACTTGCTACGTCGTGCCTTATTGCAGCAGTAGGCGGCTGTGTGGCCTAACTGCTTGCAATTGGTGCAATTCATAACACGGGGTACATACAATCGCACAGGCAGACGAACCCGGTCGATCGAGACGTGGCTAGGGAGTGCAGATCCGGCAAACGTAATGCGAAACGAGTCTGACGGAGTGTAAACTTTTTTACCGCCGACGAGAGACATGGACCGCAATTGCTTACAATCCAAAATCTTCGCCTGTGTTTTGGGTTTTTTTGAAGCAACCGGTTGCGCTTTTTAGGATACACTCGACAGACAGACTCGAATCGGTTATGACACCGTCGATCTTCACGTCTCGTGCGGGTATGTAAACGCGATACTCGCGTGTGAAGAGCTCAGAGCAAGCGATAGCATTGGCCTGTGTCAGATCACTGACCACGACACGGAGCTTGTTAGGTCGGACCTTGGAAATTTCGGTCACGGCCTTGTACCCCTTCGTCAGGTCTTTCGAAATTTGCAGTATGTTTAATCGCTTTGAATTCACTCCTGCCTTTGGACGAAAATAAACAGTATAGCTGCCCTGTTGAGATCCGTCCGGGTAAAGCCTGGGGCGAGGGGGACTGGAGAATGAGGGGGTAACAGAAGGGTCAGGGTCAGGGGGGCTCGGGGATGGTGGCACGGGAGGCGAGGGATCTATATCCATCGCGCTAAATGTAGTGCACTAGCGCACTAGCGCCGACAAGAACACGTACCTATTTACTTCTTCCTTCCAGCAGTGGTTGTCAGATCGTTCGAAGCTGCACCCAAAGCAGCCAGCAGCACCAGTACAGCAGCACCAATACAGCCACCAGCAGTGAGCCGGGTGTGAGATCACTCAGCACAGCGACACGACTCGACTGTCAAATGATGGCCTTGAATTAGAAAGATCTATTCACTGTGCACAGATCAAAACTGCAGCTGGTATTTTGCACCAATACAGCCAAAGTTGCGAGCCGGGTACAGAACGTAGCGACACAACTCACAATCTAGTTGGCCTTTAGCGCGAATAATACACTCTCTTGTTTGGCTATTCGTACACACGGACCGGATTGTAATAAAACGACCACTTTGCACGTCCGTTTCTGTCGAGTGTTCGACGCGGAATGAACTAATCTAGTTGATCGAGAACGCATTGGCCCCCAGGCTAGCGTGCGATATTGTTGTTAGAGGCAGCAATGCATCTGTTCGGTGGTAAATTTGACCTTGAATCTATAAAGTAGTAGTATTTAAAAATATTTGATTAGCATTTTTCTCTCAATTGAGTGTTTAAGTTATTATACTTTATTTTTCTATTGTTCAAGACTCGTTTAAAGACTATGGAAACTAAGTGTGTAACTGACGATTTTGAGATATATGGGGTGTCGAACGTCGGCGCATTTCGAGCTCGTCTTGTTCTTAACCGATCAACTTTGCTTCGGGACTCGAATATTTCCTGACTTTTTAATATTCTCTCTTCAGTGTTGCGGAGCCTGACACTTTTATTGACCTGCTACTACTCGTGTCTTAACTCGCAAAACTGGAACAAAAACAACGAATTTAATTTTAATTCAACGGCATGTTAAGTATTTGAACATTCCACTTACAACAACTTCATCTGAACAAATGTTTACTTCGACCACAGCAGAAATTTGTCAAAGTCAAATGGAAGATATGCAAGAATCAGTTTGATCATGTAGATTAGGGAACATTCCTTTTATAAAATACCCTTAGCGGTGTCTTCGTTAGGAAGCATGTGGAAGAAAATTAATCGAAACCAACTGAAACCAGTATGAATACTCCCCAGAATTCTTGCAAAAACACATTATTATTTTTAATCTGTTATGTTTATTACGTACCGACAGTGTCTTCTTCTTTCTTGAAAAACAGTCACAGCACAAATTAAAAGAAACCGACGTTGAATTTAAGTGACATCAACAACAACCAATACGAAAATCGCATAGAACTATTCCATAAAATATAAAAAAAAATGAGGGGGATACTTAAAGTACGCGTGATGAAAACTTATTCTAATTTTTCCGATCAAAGGCAACAAAAAATCTTTACTCACTAAAACTCACAGAAAACCTCTCAGAATCTCAGAAGGGTGGGAAATATCAAGGGTTGGTTTTTAACGTTTTATAACTTTTCCAGTTGATTTTCGTTATTGCCATGGCATAGTGACAATATGGTTTTGTCCTAAACAAAAATTCTCGCAAAACCTAATAACCAACCATTTTTTCGGGTATCTTTTTTTTTTTCAAACATACATGATACCAATTGTTTTTCACGTGACCATGTGACACAAAGCTGTTTATGCGAGAATTTGCATGTTTTAGGTTTAATGCCACCAGTTATCAGGGCTTTGGCAATTATCGAATATCACCCAACTGCGGAGCGCGAAGGTACACACAGACGTTTGAAATTAAATGGTAAATTGGTAGGTACACGGAGCTTCGAAATTTTCGCTTCAATGACAATAATATTTCATCTGCTTTTTGAGGCAGATCTGCTGCCTAAGCACAGTGCAATTGACACTTCGCAACATTATAGGTTTCAATTCAACATTCAACAATTAATTGTGAATCCAGAGATTTGTAAGAATGCAATAGTGCCTATTTAACGAAACATGAACAGAAATCAATGTTTTTTGAGAAGCAAAAACTACACGTTTCTTTTACCAGCAGAATCATTGCAGCATGAGCAAATGTCAATGATCTAAGTCAGTGTGCATTTTAGAGAAAATTGGACAGATTGATTAGATCCGAGCAATGGTGATTTAAATCATCGCACATGTAATGTTATTCTTGTTCTTTCTTTTCATTTATCAGATAAATAAAACGATTATATGCAACTTCGCTCAAATAAGTCAGAAATTTAATTTACATTATCAAGTATATGCCCTTGAATGAAATCAAAGCCACGTTGAGAGTATTCACATGCAGTCGAGTTTGCTGCTACCACGCTATAGCGCTTTTGCATAGAAAAAGTGTAGTAGGCAGCGAAAACGAATATCACCTAATACGTGAATCAATAACAGGTGCTTGTTTACTCAACTACGACGCCTCAATAACGACGCTACAACAACTTGTCTACCGGTCATAGCCTGCAATCATAGTAATCTAATGATGTTGTTCTTGGAGTAAAAGGCGGGAAAAACCGAAAATATATTTCAATTTTTTTCTAACTTTATCAGTTGATTGTTGTTATTTTTATGGCCTTTTAACTCGTCGAAGATGAAGACAAAACAAACACAAAAAGAATCATTCAAATCCGTTGATTCAACTTCGAGTGAAACGCCGTTTTACAAACACCAACTTATTTTTATTTAATAGATTGACTTTTTTCAGCTACAAATCCACTCTTTTGCACTTTTTTCAACTCTGTTCGATTCCTAAATTTTTCCATATAATTTTTTATTTTTGTGGGGTTGTTTTTGAATATTTTGCATGGTTTAGTCCAGCATCGCATTCAATTATTTGACTCACAGAGCTCATTGAACATCACAAAAAAGTGAATTTTTCTCATAATTTTCAGATAAAACCCTTCAAAACACATATAAAAAATTTTTTGGATCAAGAACTGAAATTTTTACTGCAAAACGGGATTCAAGACGAAAATTTACATGAAAAACCTGAATTAATCCACCTAGTGGTGCAGAAACCTTTGTTATACTAACTACCTATTACTTCATACTTATTAGACCAGTAAACCACAAATCGTATACCAACGTAAGCCCAATTCCAATAATGAATGAAACGAATTCAAAAGATAGTTTTCAGAGTGTGAACCAAATACGATAATTGAATTAAAGCTTGACGTGGGTTTCGCAAATATTATGGATGTTGTCACTGAAGTATATGAGTGTTATTTTTTCGATCACAAACCAATTTTTAAATGCTAGTTAGAAGCAACTTCAAATTTTTCTTAAAATAATCGAACGTGAAGAAACAGCAATAAATAATAATGATGCTGATTTCATACTAGAACAGCAAATATGTATGTTAGTTTAATGCAGTTCTTTTTTTTTTAAATCCCCATAATTCAGGTTTGAATATCACTTCCGCTTTATTTTTAGAAATGGCAGGAGCATCTTATATTTTTTACGAATTGAAGCAAATTTCTACAAACCTGTTCCCGAAAAATTATAGTTCAGAATTATCCAGGAAAAAAACTATTCATAAAAGCTGTCAATTTAATTCTATCTCAAATGCATTATCTGAAAATAAAGGTTTTTTACGACATTTGTGAATTTTGATTTTCAGAGTGTAGTGGAGAATATTATTCTTTTCGAAGGTCTAGGCTGTATGATAAATTTCGAAATGAAGACTTTCTAAAACTTGCTGCAATAACGAGAAGCGGAATAACATGGACACTCTGTTTGCACTTAGTCTTATTTATATCTTACATGAGCATAGTGTATCATATCATAGAGATAAGTAACTTTACACCTGCACACACTAGTAAGCGTGTATAGCCATATAAAGTTGCTTCAGTTTCATCCAAACTGTAAATCATCGCATCTCGATGTTCACAATTTCTCAACACTTTTTCCTTATTTTGCCAATTAAGTTCACCATCAACTGTATATTCCTGGTCACGAGTCAAAAGTATATTCAGAACTGAATTCAAAACATAGAATAAGTGTTCTACTGAAAAGTTTTCCAGCTGTTCAAAATGTAGCATTGCAAACGGGTGGCACTAACATATTCGTACGTAAATAGGTCTATATGTACATCTTTGATAAAGCTTCTCAAAATATCTGCAATTGTGTTACATTTGAACTCTAAGAGTTCAGATTTTGCTACAATGTTTGGCTCCAGAAAGCTGTAGAAGATTTTATTCTTCGCAAATCTGGGTTCAACGTGCAATTTAATATATATTTTGAAGAAAGTGAGGACTGAAGCTTCGCAAGGCAGAAAAGGAGCTAAGTGAGCATTGCAGTTTCCTCTGAAATCTTTTCAAATTTTTAAGAAAAAGTTAAAGAGTAATTTATTTACACCAGTTAAGACGCACTACGAAGAGTGTAAAAATTATGCAATGTTGTCGATGATTGTTGTTTTCTTTTAAGAAATAATTAGCGATACGAAAAATAAATAAATTGAGGGATAGAGAAGAACAGAGAGCAGGGAGAGAGAGATGAATTATCCAAAAAGTAAAATATCCCATGTCTGAAAGAAACTTTGGTCAAATTTTTACAGTTTAAGCTACCAATCAAATATCGCACTTAGGATGATTTTTAAAAGCTCTAGGGCGTTCATTTGAGCATGCGAACATTAAAATCGGAATATGCGTTCTGTAAAATGAGCGTTTGTTTTGTAATTTTTTTTGTTTCGATTCTGATATACTATACATATAAACAACATATTTACACATACATACATACAAGCACACATACACATACATACAGGAATTGTTCAGATCGTCGATCTGAGTCGATTGGTGTATAACACATGGCTCTCCATGCCATTCATTTTGCCTTAAAAGTTAAATATCTTATGTAAAAAATACTCTTTGATCAATATTTTGAGAACTAAGCCACTAATCAAAAATCCACTCGGTAGCATTCTGGGGGAGCACAGTAGCTTTCGTTTGCGTATAAGATCATCAAAATCAGATATTGCGTTCTGTAAGAAAGGTGCGTTAGTATTTTGCGGCACATACATACAGACAACATACATACACACACACACATACACACGAACAGACATTGCTCAGTTAGTCGAGCTGAGTCGAATGGTATATACGATTCGGCCATCCGGATCTTGGATCTATTTCGCGTTTTTCGACCGATTTTATAACCTTTGTTTAGTATAACAAAGGTAATAGTATAACAAAGGTAAAAAGATCCTTGATATCTTATCGGGGGGCTGAGATATTGGCGTTTTTACATGTGATGGAAAACTATGCATTTTGTCAAAAATGCCACTAAAGCTCAATATCTCCATTGCACAGTGTTTTATTTTGCCGTTTGTGCGTATAATTTTCTGAATAGTTATTCAAATGTTGATTATAGCCATGAGGTATGTTCGGAGAAGTTCCAGGATATTCAAAAATGCATCTTTTAATGTAGAAAGAAGGGTGATCCACCAATAAGTGAGATAAAAAATTTACTTTTTAATCAGAATGAGATAGACGCAAGGTGTCCTCGACAAAGTTTTAGGTTATCTTAAAACAAGAAACTTTACTGAAGACATCATCTTTCTATCTCTTACATATTACGAGCAACATTGAGTTTTCTATTAGAAGGCACGAAAAATCATAATTTTCGTTCTAACTTTTTTCGCAGATTTTTCCAAATTTTGAAACCTTCTACTAAGTTATCAGCCATCCAAAAATGCATTTGTTATTCAACATATTTGTTAAAATGCATAGTTTTCCATCAAATATATGCCACACATAAATGCCAATATCTCAGCTACCCGATAAGATATCAAGTATCTTTTTGCATGTAAACTTTCGTCGAAAATCCCGCTTTGCAATGAAAATTTCAGTTCTTGATCACAAATTTTTTTTAGTTGTGTTTTGTAGGGTTTTATCTAAAAATTATTAGAAAAAAATTTTTTTTTGTGATGTTTAATGGGCTCTGGGAGTCATAAAACTGAATGAAATGCTGAACCAAACCATGCAAAATATTCAAAAACAACCCCACAAAAATAAAAAAATATATGGAAAAATTTAGGAAGCGAACAGAATTGAAAAAAGTGCAAAAGAGTGGGTTTGTAGCTGAAAAAGTCATTTTTTCATAAATCACGTCTGGGCAACCTGAAAACAATATTTTAGAAAGTCGAAATGTTCTACAAAAATGCTATAAATAAAATTATCTTTCATTTTAGGGCTGAGCACCTTGACTTTTTCAACAACCATTTTATTTTGGGACACCCTCCTGTACATTTAACCACGGCAAGGTTAATCGCTTTGCGACCCTTTTCGCGTTAACTATGTCATCGGCCTCAGGCTCTCCATTACATACCCTCTCTTCAAGCTGAATTCTACAGCGCCCCTGTTGACTCTCCTCCTAACAAAAATAAGTCTCTCTTATGATAAAACTGGTCTGGCACCGTATAATAGTTCTTGTCAGCGAATTGTAATTATGGCGTGATATTGGTTGGAGGAACGAATTTTCGATAAAACTCCTTCCTCTTGACAAAATATAAAGTCCTACTTATAATAAACTGACCAGAGGTTTAGCGCTTAACGGCCAAACGGTATTGAAGCCAAAAATGGCCGACTTTGAGCCATCACTTCGCATTTTCAAAAACACAAGACTCGGTAACTGTTAATACGTCACATGTGAAAATCTGTAAAAGTTGCGTTGAAGCAAACATAAAATAGCGTTTTCATAAGGAGCACGTTATCTATTTTCGAGTCTTGTACTTCTGAAAATTCGAAGTGGTGGCTCGAAATCGGCTGTTTTTGGCTTCAATACCATTTCACCTTAAAAGATTTTTCAGGGAATTTTGATTGTGACGGGGTATTGGCAGGAGGAACGAGGTTTCTATAAAACTCCTTCTTCTCGACAAAATAATTTATTCTTATAGACCGTCCCAGAAAGGAAGTTTCACCATCAGTTCGTTAAAAAAATAGTATTTTATATTTTTTCCTTCAACTTTTCCTCTTACGTATACAGGGGGTGTACAAAACGATTGAGATAGACAAACTTTTCTCAATTTTTAAACGGCCAGAGCTCCACGAGAAATGAATCAATTTTGACGAAACGGGTTTTATTTTACTGGAAGACTATGCTAGTGTTACTTCAGAACTAGACATGACTAACCGGAAATGTTCCGGATTTCAGGAGTGTGTGTCAAAACGTACCTTTTTTACAACGCGTAGCCCTTTTCTTGACATCTTGTTTCTTTTAGGTCAATATGGTGCCCATACACGAGAATTCATTCCGAGTTCATTGGTACCTAAAGGTTGAAAATTCGTCAAGGAACCATCGAGATATGAATTAATAAGGTATGGGTGTTGTTTTTGGCAGTTTTAAACCCCCCTCCCCCCAGAGCCTTCGATCTTTTTTTTTATGTCAGGGTTCTGCATTGAATTGCATATATGGAAACAAAACCTTTGCCTTCTCAAAAAAAAAAAAAAATAGATCCTCATACAATTCAGCTCAATTCTGGACTTCAGGCTGTAAAGCATCAATGTGATCAAAATTTCACATTTTTCACCGATGTAAAAATGCACAGAAAATGTCGATATGAAATTGTCGAAATCGTTTTTTTTCCAAAACCAAGTGTCTTAAAAATGCTTGAAACTTCGAGATCCTATGTTGTCTCCAAAAAAAATCTTCAAAAAAATTTTTTTTCTGGGAAAGTCTATCAGGCTCTCAAAAAGTCGATTCTGTAAAGAAATTTTTTAAGCGACAGCATGCATTTTTAAGACATGTGGCATAAAAATTTCTTTTTTATCGGTTAGAAAAGTAAACAGGGTGGCAAAAAAGTTTTAAAATAAACTCCCTGATTTCCCTGATATTCCCTGAAATATAACATTAATTTTCTTAACATTCAATATTCAGCCTTTTAATTCGTGGCTTTGTTTCTATCACTTATAGTTACCAAAAAAGTAACTACTAACTACTTATTTGACTGTTCTGCGGCCGTCGTTCTTTCTTCCACAGGAAACAAGGTGTCTAGTATCAGCAGGTTATTCCAGCGAATGAATATCAAGAAAATATACTATTTCAGACTACACAACAGAAGGCGGCTTCGAATGTCTGTCTGTCTGTGTGAATGAAATTTTGTGACTTTACCTGGGAAGGTTGCTGCATGATTGTGCTGGAATTTTCACGGTGATTTATTTTTCAAGAAGACAAAACTTTTGATACCTACCGCTACACGAAGATCTGGAAGTCGATTTCCATTGGCACCCTACTGTTTGTCATGCGATAAGCAACAATTCGATTGTTGTTTTCAAATTGAATATTGACTAAAGTACACAACAGTTTATTTAAACAGCACGCGCGTTGCACAGTAAGCGGTATCGCTGAAGATAGCACGAAAGCACTTATTCAACGCAAGTCGTATTTAAGGGTGAGTGGCGTGAGCGCGCGAAGGCACTGTTTTTCTAATCCCGTTTTGCTACATGATAGTCATCGATTTAGATTACTGTCTCTTCGATATTTTCAAAGTTACCATACCACACTACGTCACTGGCAACGATTTTAGACGCTCTTGTTAATTCTCGTTTGAATTTTTCTACGGTATCCGCTGGTTAGAAATGTTGGCGAACATGGAATCAAATGTGATGAATTTCAGGACAATAGGGAATTCATGTTTGTGGGAACAATTATCACGTTTGCCGATTAGTACCAGTCCATGGCCAACTTAGCGTAATAACACGAAGTAAGGTCGAGTCAGAATATTACAGGAGTGTCATGTTGGCTAATCAGTGACAACAAATATTTAGCAAGCATTGATTTACATAAAAAACCGCTTTCATTGATCCATATACGATGGAAGGCTTTATAAATTTACCGCAAGAGCGAATTGCTTGCCACACTATCACCTTTTTCTCAAATTTTTAAGTGAGAGCTGAAGTTTCCACATTGTCAACATCATAATTTTAATGAATTGTGTGATTGTGTGTGCGATCCCGGTAATACTTTATGGTCCAACTTTGAAAACGTTTCGCCGTTGTGTCGTACAGCCTTCGCACCTTTGGTTTCACGCTGGTTACATGCGTAGGGTTTCTTTTTTGCTACTTTTGTTTCTTGTACGTCATGAGCTCCATCCTCCTTTGGGTTGGTCTTCGAGGTGTTCATGATCAGCTTTTTGGACACATCGCGAACTGAGGCACCTTACGCCTTAGAGAAACCTTTTTTCGTCCGCTCCGTGGCAGGTCCGTAAGAGTGATAATCCTGGAACCGTACACCATCTGTGCACGAATGCACGTCGTTATTCAACTGAAATCTTTCCCATCTTTCGATACGCGTATGAAAGTTTGTTGTGAGTTGTGCTTGGTTTGATGTTTAGGTTTAAACATTGAGATGGAGCAGACAGATTACCTGAATAAAAATGTATGTTCGAATATAGGGAATTCATGTTTGTGGGGACAATTATCACGTTTGCCGATTAGTACCAGTCCATGGCCAACTTAGCGTAATAACACGAAGTAAGGTCGAGTCAGAATATTACAGGAGTGTCATGTTGGCTAATCAGTGACAACAAATATTTAGCAAGCATTGATTTACATAAAAAACCGCTTTCATTGATCCATATACGATGGAAGGCTTTATAAATTTACCGCAAGAGCGAATTGCTTGCCACACTATCACCTTTTTCTCAAATTTTTAAGTGAGAGCTGAAGTTTCCACATTGTCAACATCATAATTTTAATGAATTGTGTGATTGTGTGTGCGATCCCGGTAATACTTTATGGTCCAACTTTGAAAACGTTTCGCCGTTGTGTCGTACAGCCTTCGCACCTTTGGTTTCACGCTGGTTACATGCGTAGGGTTTCTTTTTTGCTACTTTTGTTTCTTGTACGTCATGAGCTCCATCCTCCTTTGGGTTGGTCTTCGAGGTGTTCATGATCAGCTTTTTGGACACATCGCGAACTGAGGCACCTTACGCCTTAGAGAAACCTTTTTTCGTCCGCTCCGTGGCAGGTCCGTAAGAGTGATAATCCTGGAACCGTACACCATCTGTGCACGAATGCACGTCGTTATTCAACTGAAATCTTTCCCATCTTTCGATACGCGTATGAAAGTTTGTTGTGAGTTGTGCTTGGTTTGATGTTTAGGTTTAAACATTGAGATGGAGCAGACAGATTACCTGAATAAAAATGTATGTTCGAATATAGGGAATTCATGTTTGTGGGGACAATTATCACGTTTGCCGATTAGTACCAGTCCATGGCCAACTTAGCGTAATAACACGAAGTAAGGTCGAGTCAGAATATTACAGGAGTGTCATGTTGGCTAATCAGTGACAACAAATATTTAGCAAGCATTGATTTACATAAAAAACCGCTTTCATTGATCCATATACGATGGAAGGCTTTATAAATTTACCGCAAGAGCGAATTGCTTGCCACACTATCACCTTTTTCTCAAATTTTTAAGTGAGAGCTGAAGTTTCCACATTGTCAACATCATAATTTTAATGAATTGTGTGATTGTGTGTGCGATCCCGGTAATACTTTATGGTCCAACTTTGAAAACGTTTCGCCGTTGTGTCGTACAGCCTTCGCACCTTTGGTTTCACGCTGGTTACATGCGTAGGGTTTCTTTTTTGCTACTTTTGTTTCTTGTACGTCATGAGCTCCATCCTCCTTTGGGTTGGTCTTCGAGGTGTTCATGATCAGCTTTTTGGACACATCGCGAACTGAGGCACCTTACGCCTTAGAGAAACCTTTTTTCGTCCGCTCCGTGGCAGGTCCGTAAGAGTGATAATCCTGGAACCGTACACCATCTGTGCACGAATGCACGTCGTTATTCAACTGAAATCTTTCCCATCTTTCGATACGCGTATGAAAGTTTGTTGTGAGTTGTGCTTAGTTTGATGTTTAGGTTTAAACATTGAGATGGAGCAGACAGATTACCTGAATAAAAATGTATGTTCGAATAACATAGTCTATACAATAAAACTGACCAGAGGAATATTAACTCTCCCCAGGGAATTGTAATTGGCGACATTGGCACTCCTTCCTCTTGACATAATAAGTCCGTCTTAAAATAAACCTAGCCAAAGAGGAACGTTAGGTGAGATCTCTCTCCAGGAAAATGTAATTTGGTTAAATTGGTAAGATAGAGAGAGGCTCGGTATAGTAAAGCAGTAAGCTTGAAACGTAATGATAAAAATACACGCATACACCGGCACGAATTTAAATAACATCGTATCACAAAAAAAAAAAACGAAGTGCAGAGTACAGAAAACACCTGGGCAATATCACATTAGATCAAATGTCTCTGGTCGCAGTGATATGTCTACACAGAGAAAAAAGGGCATTTCCAGAACCAGGCAGATGTCCTTTCTTTTTCATTAACGTTGCTTTACTGATTGACTGTTGGCATACAACTCTACATTGAATGTAGAGAATTACGTTAGATTTGTACATTCTCTACAATTCTATTGATTTTGAGAGGTTGCTCACTAGCCGATTATGATTTTCAGGTTTCATGGGTGAGATTTATGTTTCAAGTCATTGACGCTCGAAATTATCTAGAAGTGATACATCTTCCCCCTTTGAGAGAATGATGTAATGGAATGAAATCATTCGTTGTAAGTTTTTCTCCAAAACTATTTTTATAAGTTTAACAATTAGCAAAGCCGTGGTGTGCTACATTCCGTATCGGAAATTGACTTACTGTTTATTATACACAGACTTCGCAGCCAACTGTTAGAGTACAGGACAATTACGGGACTAGCGCTACGACCCTACTGAAACCAACAGTCTCTCCCGAGCCGGGCCACGAACGTACGATGACTGGCTTATTGAGGCTAGCTTCGTACTTCAAGACCAGTTAGTAGGTTCAAGTTTAATAATTATTTGTATATAATTTCGCTTCTAGGGGGAACCCTACTCTGGAAGGTCGAAAAAATAATGAATTTTCGTGATTCTTTTTTCGAATGTTTGGAGTAAAGTGAAGTGTTCGGGTATATTGGTTATTAATTAGGGCATACTTGAAGATGTATTTTGCATGCCGTGAATGCATATATATTTAGCATTACGCTGTTGGTAGTGCGGAACGTTAATGCTCTCTCTAAATTAGTACCTAACTGGTGGTAAGTTTTTCTCAGCATCTACTGAACTGATTTGGATGAATTTTTTTAGCATGTAAAAATGGATCATCTAACTTGTTACATAGCCGTTCTCTGAAATGGCGGCCATTTGAACAATCACTATTTAAAAAATCATAAAAAATTGAAAAAGTCAGATGTCGATTAATGGTTATGTAACAAGTTAGATGAACCATTTTTACACGCTAAAACAAAGTTTCAGCAAAATCGGGTCAGTAAATGCCATGAAAAACTTACCTCCAGTTGAAAAAACATAACTTCGTGAAAAACGCTGCCAACAGCGAAATACTAACTATATTTGCTTTCACGATTTGCAAAATAAATCTTTAAATATACCTTGGTCAATAGTCAGAATTTTAATTACCGAAAAAAAATCACAAAAATTCATTATTTTTCAACTTTCCAGAGTAGGGTCCCCCCCTTACTTTTCATATTTTAATTGTGCTCTTTTTATGTATTTATGTTTCCTTCAAAGTGACTCTGTGGCTAGTCGTGCAATTCGGTTCAATAATTGCAGCTACGATAAACGATATACAATATCTTCATTTTTATACTTGAGGAATTTGTTTATCTATTACTTCTTGTCTCTTTCCTTTTATATTTGTGTTCCATAGATGAAGAAAAAAAATATTTGTGTTCCGCATTCTGCATCTTAGTACTTGCAAATATTGACCATAATTCGGGTTTGCAATATTCCCGGAAATTGATTTCCCGGGAAACGGGAATAAAAACTCTCATTTCCCGGGAATTCCAGGGAACCGGGAATAAAAAAAATCTTAGCAAAAAGGGATTTAAAATAAAGCTTATTCATAAAAGGTAACAAATAAATAATCGTAATCGTACAAATAAAGATAACAAATAAATAATAAAAATCGCGGCGTGCTGAGATGCGGGAACACAATAGTAGAGGGTGATTCGACATTGATCTTAGGAAGAGTTACCCTTACCCAGTAGTTTAATTGGCCAAAACACCTTGCCGGAGACAACGGAGATTGCGGGTTCGAGTCCCGTCTGGACGAGGGAAAATTTTATCTAATTCTAGTCACACCTTCTATTCCCGTTCATCTTCGCATTCCCGCGAAACTACATACATTGCCCGCTTTACTAAACTTAAAATAATCGTTTACAATTTCATTACCAATTCGCATAAAAAACTAATTGAAAAAAAAAACGAAGCATATTCAAGTTCAGAACTTTGCGACCGACTTTTGTTACAAATATTTGCAGAAGAAGAGGTTTCAGGATTTTCATGTCGTCAAACAATCGCTTTAGATCCGCTGACGCCTCTGCGTTAAACCAAGATAATGTAATCTCTTCTGTAAAACTTTGATTAAACCTATAAATCACCGGTGGTGTCGCTGGAATACTTCCAAATCACTGATTTCAGCTCTTGTTACATTTTATAAAAAAAACTGAAGTGTCCAATTCCTTCACTTTGTTGAAGAGAAAACTTAGTGTTTGGAAAAGGGCAGCTGGGTTAAATATTCGCTATATTTGGTACGCCTTTTTTTGGGCAAAATATTTCTTCGGGATAATATTTGCAATACTATTACACTGTTACAAATATTTGCTCAAAACTCTGTTTGCTTGAACAGTAGCAAAGTCTCTTTGCACATTCAAACTTTTTTAAAGTTGCTCTCGCCATTGATTAGAGAGTAGGATTCCGTGTAAAAATTTGGATTGATTAACTGGAACGTTATTTTGCCATTTTCTGATTTTCTATGGGTTTCAAAATTGTTCATCAATTTACAGGTATATATTTTATCAATTTAAAAATCCGCTCATTAACTAGCAAAGAATGACATTAGAAAGCAAAAAATGGCCTGATTTTTCGGTTTTTGAATAAAACAGCAAATATTAATGACGAAAAATTGGAGCAATTTACTCTATAATACAAGGCGAACAAATATTGACCATCATTTCAAGCAAATATTTGCTTCGTGTAATGCCCACGTTAGCAGCACTAACTATACAGTTTGGCAACGTCAGTTTCGTGTTTTGAGAGAGTATTTCCTTTAGTGCATTTTTTCATGGAAAACTACAGTGAACTTTGCGGAATTTTTCAAGGGACTCCGGAATCCCGGGAATCAATATTTTTGTTCCCGGGATTCGGGAACCCCGGGAAAAGGTATTTTCCGGAAAACCTTCCCGGGATTGCAAACCCTAACCATAATCATAGAAAGGTTGAGAAATCATAAGGTTATGTTGTAAATCATGCGGTTTCATAGATTTAATCCAAAAACAAATTCGTAAGGAGTGGTATTGAATGAAAATGCGCAAAATTTTAGCCCAATCATCTCAGATGAGCATTAGTGAATTGGTATTTCGTCGTACTATAACATTACACCCGATTCTCTTTTTGCACGGGGGATACGTCCCGTTTGAACAAAACTGTGCAAAAAAATCGAGAAACCGTACAAAAAAGGCATGTAAAAAAGATCATAAAAAATTCTTGTGCAAAAAAAAACTGTTCAAAAAAATCATGTTATTTGGAAAATCGTCGTAAAAACCGCGTTATTTAAAAAAACCTAAATTAATCCACCTAGCGGTCAGACTCAGCCTTTCTCATTCAAACTTATTATTTGTAAAATAGATTTACATGAATGCCTAAATCCAATAAATGTTTATCCACTCTTTGGGTTCTAAAATATTGATGTTGTAATTAAAGTATAAAATATGAAATTTGACGTAATGTTAGTACTTAAGAAATAGCGAAATAAATGCAATGACTCTTAAACAATTTAATCACGAGCGATGCCGGGAACGTTCAAATAGTACGATACCACATTTAAATCATGTTGAGGCCATATATATTGATCGAAGCAGGTAAAGTGTTGAATAGTCTTTGAATTTCTTTTTTTTCTAAAACTTTTAAAAAGCATATCAAATTGTTATGAAGTTTGTTTTTTGTAAGTTTGAGAGATGACTCATTTGTATGACACTAGTTATGTTCAAATAAGTCGTGTAATACTTGAGATAATAGACTTTCGTTGTTTTACAAATTAAAACATAACGCTTGCTTAAGTTTGATTACAATCAAATAAAAAGGTAACGTATGGGGCAGCCAAACTTTGAAACCACGTGTTCAATCATAATTCATCAGTTAACCCTTAACTAGCCCGTTCATCTGATATCAATATTGTTCAAATCGGTTGTGTAGTTTTTAAGATAATGAAGTTTCGTGATTTTCACATTTCGATACATTACAGACGAAGTTACAGTCCGATTACTGCAAAATTCAATAGGGTGTTATGAGGTAGGTAGACCTTTTATTTGATACTAATTCTGTGGAAATCGGGTCAACCATCTTTGAGAAATATGAGTGAGTCCAAGTAAGTTGTCTTGGAATATGTTTCTTTGCATAGCTGGATTTCACATTTTCAAACATAACAGGCAAAGTAATAATCCGTTTGTAGAAAAAATCATTAGGGTCTTATGGGGCAACAAGACCATTCATATGACACTAATTTTATAAAAATCGGGCCAGCCATCTCTGAGAAACATGAGTGAGGTTAAATAGTCTCCAGAACCCGTTTCTTTCCATAACTTCTGAACCACACGTTCAATCTTCATAAAATTTAAAAGTTAAGGGTTTTCAAGGTAGCCCGTTCATTTGAAACTAATTTTAATCAAATCAGATGTGTGGTTTCTGAGATATTGATGTTTCGTGATTTTTACACTTTGATACATAACCTCTAAACTAGAAATCAGATTACAATAAAATTCAATAGGGTCTTATAGGGCAACTAGACCTTTCATTTGCAATTAATTTCATTGAAATCTGTTCGGTCAGACCATCTCTGAGAATAGTGAGTGCGAAAAAGGTGCACATACACACGTACACACCCACACACAAACATATACACCTGTACATGCTTATATGCAGAAAATGCTCGATTCGTCTAACTGAGTCGAGTAGTATATGACATTCGGCCATTTGGATCACTTTTCTACCTTTTAATTAGCCAGTGATCGTTAGGAGGAAGTCAATATGTTTACTTTCATTATGTGATTTCACATTTTCATGAACAACTGACAAAGTTACAATCCGATTGCAATTAAATTCAATAGCAACCTATGGGGCAACTAGACCTTTCATTTGACACTAATTTTGTGAAAATCGGTTCAGCCATCTCTGAGAAAAATGAGTGAATTTAAACAACCTCAGGATAACTTTTCTTTACATAACTTTTGAACCATATGTTCAATCATTACGAAATTCAAAATCTAAGAGTTCTGGAGACAGCCCAATCATTTGAAACCAATTTTATTAAAATCGGTTGTGTGGTTTCTGAGATATTGATGTTTCGCGATTTTTACATTTTGATACATAACCTCTAAACTAAAAATCCGATTACAATGAAATTCAATAGCAACCTATGGCGCAACTAGACCTTTCATTTGCAATTAATTTCATGAAAATCGGTCCAGCCATCTCTAAGAAAAGTGAGTGAGAAAAAAAAGTTGCACATACATACACACACACACACACACACACACACACACACATACACACATACACACATACATACATACATACAGAAAATGCTCAGCTCGTCGAAAGGGGTCGAGTGGTATATGACATTCGGCCATTGGGACCACTTTTATACCTTTGGTTTTTCCAGTGATTGCTATACCTTTCTAGGAGAAAGGCAAAAATGTCGTAAAAAGTCGGCGTTATTTGGAAAATCGTCTTTAAAAAACACTTTACTTTACTATCTTTACTGTCAAATACTTTAAATATGCTTTACACAGGAAAAAAGCGTTTTTTGAGAAAACGTCGTAAAAACCGTGTGAGACTGTATAATGTTACAATCAATGTTACATTATTGAAGTTGTTGATATTGAACAAAATTCAGGAGTTTGAGGCCAGTTTTCATTGACTGATGAAAATAGTGCTTAATCGTTGGTTTACCAAAATCTACAACAAACATTGTCGAACGCCTACAGACATTTATTTACCCATATATCGAGAACGTTTGCAAAAGTATCAAAACTATCAAAATCTATCAGCAGTTATGTTCAAATTGGAAGGATTCTCAAACATTTGCACCCGGTGCTTGCTACATGTCATTTCTTTATTAAAATTATTTTCTCTAGAGCCAACTTGGGAATTTTTTCGCTATTTGCTTCCAATCAATTATGGTTGTAAGTTGTAAGCCCATAGATGTAAAAGATGTCTGTCTGATTAGTGTAATAATCTCTTCTTTAGCCTGGTTTTCAAAAAGAATTTCAAACCGAATTCTTGGAAACATGTCAATGTATCCATTTCTAATGAAATGTTGCCTTTCATAAGCAATGCTATCGAAATTTATTCAACATTTTTTTTGCATTTCTATTCCAGATCCACAAGGAGTGGCTTGAAAAACGTGCCGCCAAGCGTAACTATGGTAATGCCAGTTCCACCCCGAGGACAACCTACTTGCGAAAGCTAATCAAATTCAAAAACGAACACGAGCCTCTGTCGGAGAATGACATTTCCTTTGTACCACAATTCAGCCAACCGAACAAAGAAAACGACGAGTCGAGCAACGTTAATAACAATCATATCAGCGTCAATAGCAGTGCTGTTCAGGACAATGAGTACGGATTAACCCGAGCGGAATCGCCCACTAATGTTGAAATCACTACCGAACCGGAAGGTGACATCCAACGTGGACCGGCTGATCGATACCGCTATGATGTAGCAGCTGATAGTAATTTATTCGGCAGCGGAAAGCAACAACCTCTGCCCCAGGCCCACCTGCTCGACAATCAAACGAATGAATTGGAACCATCCAACGAGATTCCGTTGCTGGGGACACCTGCTTCTGCGGATGGTTTTCTAGTGCAGAAACAACATCAGCACGGTTCACCAACGGAGCAAATTAATTCTGTAACCAGTATAAATTATCCTGCCAAATCTGCACGACCGGGACGCATAAATGATGATTTGCCAAGACCAGTGACGGATAATGTAAGCCACAATTATAATTTAAGCAGCAGTGTTCATAGGAGCACCACAACCAGCAGCTCTGCCGTGCGGAAACCCGAGCGGCATCCGGCCATAATTAATAATGAAACCACCGACGATAAGAGCAGTGCGTCTTTCTCGACAGTGGCAACAGTTTCGACCACGACGTCGTCGGTTTCCGCCGACGTTGTGGAGGAGAAAAATCGATTAGACAAAAGCCATTCGCCCCAGCAGCAGCAGCAGGTGAATGCGACCGTAAGGAGCGTTTTTGGTCCCTGGAGTAATTGGACTGCCTGTTCCAGATCCTGCGGTGGCGGTGTCAAATCTCAGCAGCGGAAGTGCTGGCGACGGGAGTAAGTATTGATATCTGTGGTGATGTTTTAAATTGAAATTGTTTACAATATCAGATGCACTCCGTACGTTTTACTATATATACAAACTTTCCATGACAAAGATATAACTAGATTATAGATTTGTATAATTTGGAGTTCACCTGTTTCACCTCAAAATACTTTGTACCACCAGCTAACCCGCATTAAAGTTAGAAAGCATTTCTACATGAACTTTCACCTTTCAAAGCCAAACCAACCAAAGCAATTCGAATTATCCAATTTTATTTCCTATACTGTACAGTAGTTTAGCTCTAATTTTTTGGATTGTAATTGTGTATATCAAATCGCAAGTTTCAAAATGCCACAGTGTATTAAAATCGAACATACGACGATTGGCTTGAAAAGCAACTAATCGCTTCTCTAAACCATGTAGCCGGTGAAGCCAAGAGAAAAACTTGTTAAATTATTCAGTATTGTTGCTTCGAGCTCCTACAACTTTATTCTTCCACGAGGGGATGCCCCCACCCGTCCGATTCACTAGCATTTACTGTGGGCCCAGGAACAAAATATTCAACAAATAAATTTTGTTGACACAATGTCATTTGCAGATTTTACCACTTCTACTCTACCGAGAATGGGGAGCGCAAAAAAAGAGTGTTCCAGTTTGATCCGTTTATAGGACTAAATTCCGTGTAGTTAGTTTCCATCTCTTGCTTCCCGGGAAACGCAAACAGCAAAGCTCATCATCCCTCTGTCGGGTGGGATTGCGAGTTCACTGTTTTGCAGTTACAAAGTTTTACATACAAAGCACCTGTGTATGGCGGTTTGATATAGCTTTCGCTAGATTTAGAATTGACAGCGTGAAATTACTTGCTGGTATTCGGATGCGATACGGAAAACGATGTGACACTGGAGTAAGCGGGTGCACAAGTTGCTCTTAGCTGAATTGAACACCAGAGAAACAGGTGAACAAATTAATTGTAAAATTTTACAACCGAAGTTGAATCCATGGCCAAGAACAGGGCCGGATTTAAGAACTGGGGGGCCCGGGGCAAATTTGTTTGTGAGGCCCTCTTTTCTTAATACATTCAGAGGTAACGTTCTGGAAGGTGACGAGCAAAAAAAAAGGTCGCCCTAGGACTAGGGGGGGGGGGCCTTCAATCGGGAGGCCCGGGCCATTTGCCCCCCCTCAAATCCGGGCCTGGCCAAGAAATGTGTGCGGGATGGTGTAATTAGACTTTCGTTGTTGCGACTGGTTTGTTTTCTTTACCAAGGAAAGATTATAATTTTATGATTGTCATTTTGTTATTCCTGGCAAAGTGTAGTTATAAGCAAAACACTCCTCTGTGTATATAAAGTTTCACAGAATCTATTCATGAGATTGTTGTAATTTTTTTTTTTTTTTTGGGGGGGATTTGTTAGTAGCTTAAGTATTTATGATAAATATTAGTAAATAATGAGTATTAGTGTCCAATCACAAATGGTGACTTCTCAACACTGTTAGAAATTTGTAATTTTAATTGTTAGGATTTGTTTGCTTCCGCAATTAGGACTTATCATTCGTAGGGATTTAAACCTACTTGTCAGAAAAGGGGAAGTAAACTTACAACTAACTTAATTGCTAACTTATTGGCTATAAAGAGAGCTTATCGTAGCAATTGAGGATTGCAACGATTTTTGTCGAAAATTGTTAATAATTTTATTTGACATAGCTTCTAATGGTTCAACACCAGTAAGTCTATGTAATTCGAGTGTACCAAACCAAGGAGGACGCTTCAAAATCATTTTCAGAAATTCATTCTGAATCCTTTGGAGCGTTTTTTTCCTTGTTGAACAGCAACTTGACCAGATCGGTACAGCATAAAGCATTGCTGGTCTAAAAATTTGTTTGTAAATCAAAAGTTTGTTCTTTAAACAAAGTTTAGAATTCCTGTTAATGAGAGGATATAAACATCTCGTATATTTGATGCACTTGGCTTGTATACTCTCAATGTGCTCTTTGAAAATAAGTTTTTTATCATAAATTAGTCCCAAGTACTTAACCTTGTCAGACCAACTTAAAATAACCCCATTCATTTTGACAACGTGATTATTGTTTGGCTTGAGGAAAGAAGCCCTAGGCTTATGCGGAAAAAATATCATTTGAGTTTTAGAAGCATTGGGAGAGATTTTCCACTTTTGCAAGTAGGAAGAAAAAATATCTAAACTTTTCTCCAATCGACTGCATATGACACGAAGACTTTTTCCTTTTACGGAAATGCTTGTGTCATCGCAGAACAATGACTTTGTGCATCCTGGAGGCAAATCAGGAAGATCTGAAGTGAATATGTTGTACAGGACTGGACCCAAGACTGAACCTTGAGGTACACCTGCTCTGACAGGAAATCTATCAGATTTTGAATTCTGATAGACAACCTGCAGAGCTCGATCAGTAAGATAATTTTTTAAAATTTTGATTAGGAAAATTGGAAAATTAAAAGTTTGCAATTTCGCAATCAAACCTTTATGCCAAACACTGTCGAATGCTTTTTCTCTGTCTAAAAGAGCAGCTCCAGTGGAATAACCTTCAGATTTGTTAGCTCGTATCATATTAGTAACTCTGAGCAATTGATGAGTTGTGGAATGCCCATGGCGAAATCCAAACTGTTCATTTGCAAAAATTGAATTTTCGTTGATGTGTTACATCATTCTGTTAAGAATAATTCTCTCAAACAGTTTACTTATTGAAGAAAGCAAACTGATTGGTCGATAACTTGAAACTTCAGCTGGGTTCTTATCCGGTTTTAAAATTGGAGTAATTTTTGCGTTTTTTCATAACTTGGGAAAATATGCAATTTTGAAGCAGCAATTGAAAATTTTCACTAAAAATTCCATTGTGCTCTCAGGGAGATGTTTGATTAGTATATTAAAGATTCCATCGTCACCAGGTGCTTTCATATTTTTGAAATTTTTAATAATTGATTTAATCTCATTCAAGTTAGTTTCAATTATTTCTGCAGGTAAAAAATTCTGGGAAGAAATTAAATCAAATTGACGTGTGACTTCATTTTCAATTGGACTCACAAAATTCAAATTTGAGTTATGAACACTCTCAAACTGCTGAGCAAGTCTTTGAGCCTTTTGTTCATTGGATACAAGAAAACGTTCACCATCATTTAAAACTGGAATAGGCTTCGAAGGTTTCTTAAGAATCTTCGACAGCTTCCAAAATGGTTTTGAATATGGTTTCAATTTTTCAACTTTAGTCTCAAAATTTTGATTTCTCAGAAGAGTGAATCTATGTTTAATCTCTTTCTGTAAATCTTTATAAATAGTTTTAAAACAGGGTCACGAGAACGTTGATATTGACGTCTGCGGACATTTTTCAAACGAATTAGAAGTTGAAGATTTTCGTCAATTATTGGTGAATCAAATTTCACTTGAGCCTTTGTAACAGAATAATTCCTGGCATCAACAATTGCACATTTTAATGCTTCCAAAGCGGAATCAATATTCACTTCGTTTTGCAAATCAAGCTCATTATTGAAATTCCTCTCAATATGAGTTTTGTATCTTTCCTAATTAGCCTTGTAATAATTAAAAACAGAGCTCATAGGGTTTAAAACTGATTCATGTGATAAAGAAAAAGTTATTGGAAGATGGTCAGAATCAAAGTCAGCATGTGTGATCAAATCACTACATACATGACTTTGATCTGTTAGCACCAAATCAATTGTTGAAGGGTTTTTTTACAGAAGAAAAGCATGTAGGACTATTCGGAGACAAAATAGAATAGTATCCTGAAGAACAATCATTGAATAAAATTTTGCCATTGGAATTATTTTGAGAATTATTCCATGAACGATGTTTAGCGTTAAAATCGCCGATTATAAAAAATTTCGAACGATTTCCGGTGAGTTTTTGTAAATCACCTTTAAAATAGTTTTTGTGCTCGCGTGTGCATTGAAATGGTAAATATGCTGCGGCAATAAATAAAATCCCAAGTTCAGTTTGAACTTCAATTCCCAAAGTTTCAATAACTTTCGTCTCAAGATGGGGAAGAGCACGATGTTTGATTCGGCGATGAATAACAATTGCAACTCCACCGCCGGAACCCTAAATCCTATCATATCTATGAACCACGTAATTGGGATCATATTTTAATTTTATGTTAGGTTTCAAAAATGTTTCAGTAATAATTGCAATATGCACATTATTTACTGTTAAAAATTAAAAAGCTCATTCTCATTGGCCTTTAATGAGCGAGCATTCCAATTTAATATTTTAATTGTTTTATTTAAAATCATTGCTAAGTTTTAAATTAGAAACAATTTTAATAGTAAAATTTGTGCCTATTTGAATGGCTTCAAACATTGATTTTGCCTGCAACATGGCGTTCATAAGATCGAACATTGCCTGTTGCAAAAAAGAAAGTTTACCCGCCGTAATAGGCCCCAGGCAGTTGACATTAGAAAAAATATTTTCGGCAGCAATATGAGCTGGAGTAATAGGTGTACAATTATTTTCTAGCGTGTTTTGCTTACCCATATTAACGGTCATCACTACCAACACTAGGCGGTATAATGTTCGAACTACCTGTAACCTGTGCATAAGTTAAACGGGTATGAAAGGAGTAGGTAAATTATGCGTCACTGGTACGCTTGGAGAATTTTGTTTTGAATTTTGTTTACCATGCCTTGCCTTAACAATTGCTGAACGGACTGGGCATTGATAAAAATTCGACATATGGTTGCCGTTACAATTCGCACAGCGAAAATTTTTACTCTCTTTCACAGGACATGTGTCCTTTTTGTGAGAAGAGTCTTCACAAATCAGACATTTTTGGTCCATGTTACAGAACTTTGAACCATGGCCATAACGTTGGCAAATACGGCATTGGGTGATATGTTTTTCACCTCCGCCAAACTTCCTATGAGCTTCCCATTTTACACGCACGTTATATAAAGCATGTGCTTTTTCAAAAAAATTTAAGTTATTAACCTCACTGCGGTTAAAATGAATTAAATAATTTACAAGGGAAATTCCAGTTCGCTGACTGTTTTCGCCTCGTGATTTTTGTTTCATCAGAATTACTTGGGTAGGGGCTATACCAAGTGATTCTGTCAAAGTAATTTTGATCTCATCAACGGTTTGATCGTTGGTGAGACCTTTCAATACGACCTTGAACGGCTTGGCGCTCTTCGTATCATATGTAAAAAATTTATACACCTTTTCAGTTAAATACTGAATAAGACGATTCCAATCTTTCAATGTTTGGGCCAGTAAACGGCATTCGCCTCTTCGGCCAATTTGATAAGTAACTTTGACGTCGGAAGAAAACGTAGAAAGTTCTTTTTTTTTAAATATTAAATTCAGAAGCAATAGTTACCACAATAGGTGGAACTTTCTCCTTTTTTACAGAAATTTCACTCTGAATAGTTTTACTTCCGAACATTTCAATTTCGCCGGCTTCTTGCTCAGGCAGAATATCATATAAATTTTCACTGCATAAGCTAGTTTCAGAAAGAGATGCCTCTCTTTTCCTCCCCGTAGTGATGCGTGGTTTCTTTCTTCGTCCTGCCATTTCAGGTGATACGAAAAAAGTTCAAAAATAATATCAAATTGCAAGTATTGAGAAAGAAAGAAATAGCTAGTCTTGAGAAAGACTGATGTAAGTTAACTTCCAGGTAATCTTTAAAAGACACACTGACAAAACACAAACTTTGAAGCTATAGGCAGTCAAAGACCACTCCACAAGCAACCGAAATCGGGCATCTGTCGGGCAGCTCAAGACGCACTGAGATTGTTGTAATGATTTTCTACAACTTACTCTGTTTCGTGAGGTGAATATCAAAGTTATTTTGATTTTAATTTTGGATCTACGGCTTTAATACTAAAAGTGTTGAAGATTGTCGCTATGGGACTCATTTCCTTGATTTTATAATGAAGAAGAAAAAAATTACAGATTCATTCTATACAAGCACTTTTGCAGTGCGAACATTGTCAATAGCTTTTATATCGATCCGTACGATTGCATACGGTCTTCCCAACAAATTTGTCGGTGCTCTGAGAAGTTAATTTACGATATACTTATGACGTGAAAGCTTGATTTGGCAGTTCCTAGCTTAAAATTATCTCAATTTAACAGCCTCCCAGGAGGATTGAGCTTTTATCCTAAGATGGGAGCACTTTACGACGAATATGCTTAACTCAATCGCAAGAAAGCGATTTCACTGAGAAATGTTGACTATTCCACCTTCACCCGGCTGTCATCTGTGACGAACTTTACCAGATGGATATTCGCCTGAGTGGAAAGTACATAAAAGCATCTTATCCCAATTCGCTTAATTATGTTGTTTCCATCCACTTACGCCTTGTGAATCGTCCCATCACTGTATCGCGCATTGTGTCGTTTTCGTTTGCTTGTTGAAATGGTTTTTTTTTTAAAAAAGACGCCTCCCGCCCGAACGCTGAAACTTCTTGTAGCTCAGTAAGAATTCGTTACTAATGTGAGTAGATTCGAAAGTAAACAGACAAATAGCTCCCCGCAGTCTGACGCTCCGCTGATGGTATACTTTTAAGTTCAGTTGAGAGGAGTGAAGTTTATAAATCGGATTAAATCAAAGAAAATATCCATCCCAAAAGATGCGAAGGCGTGCTGCTACCGGCAAGATAATGTACTGCCGAGAACGGCTGTTGGGGAATATCGCAGTCCTTAGAGTCGACCGTCAGACGACTGCCGCTGGCTTAGCTAGGGTATTTCCAAGAAAGTTTTTCAATCAAAAAAACAACAATGTAAGTATTGAACACTGGATGGTAATTATTTATTAAATAATGACACCAAGTGATAAGATTAATATTTCAGCGAGCAGCTATTTGCATGGTACCACACTATTATTTGCTATCATCATGATTTGATAATCCTGATGCTTTTCCTCGTTTTACTTAAACATCCCCAGATTTCCACCCGCTTCTACGGGGAATGTTTGCAATGAAGTGCACTTTTCGTGCTTTTCATCCGGTGATGTGGCAGAGGAAGTGAGCGAGTACCCCACTGCTGCAGTCTGCCGCACGTCCGCCAATGTTTGTCACTTCATCGCCGGAACCGGCAGTACGACGAAAGACAAGATCGGTACCCACCTACGATTGTGTGCGGAGAGTAGTTGCTGGCTAGTCGTACTCCCTCATAAATAAATCATATTAACACACTCTTGGCGTTCTCGCTGGTGTGTGGCTTGGCAGAAAAACAGATGAACACACTGCGGACTATATATTTTTGCCTAGTATACACTAAACGTGTCGGGCGTTTGCTGTGCTCTCTCTTGCGTTAGCTACTTCATACAGGACACAACCAGGCGGAATCTTATCGTCAACTCCGTTTCATCCATATTTAATGCTACAAAGCAAGGATTGTGCTTTCGTTTGTTCACAGCTGAAGCGATAAAACGATCTTTGGTTTTAATTTAAATGGCATATACACTGATATGAGCTGGAGAGACATTCATTTGCTTGTGACATAGGTTGTAGTTTGATCTCCTAGCCGTGCGCAGGATTTTTCTTTGGGGGGTGTTTTAGTCAAAGAAATCTTCGGAATATGCGGAACCTCATCAAAATGACTATAAGGCTTCAAACTGGTATGAAAACTCAACACCATTTTATCAAAACGCACAGAATTTACTGAAATCAAATCTGAATAGCGTATAATTGATTAAAAGAAACAATTAATGGTAATTGATTAACACAAAAATTTAAGTGTTGGTAAACTTGAGTGTTTACCTGTAACAAACGTTGATAGTGTTGTATACGAAATTGGGCAGAATTGGGCAGGTAAGAATTTTGTGTGTTGCTCTGACCATAATGTTATTCCGGCGGTGCGACATCAGTCAGCAAACAAAGATTTTCGTGAGGAGGTAGATGATTGACAAGAAAAGGTTTCTTCAGGGCAGTTAGCGCAAATCCATTGCATGAAATGCTTCTGGACGCGCTCAATTCTCCGAATCTAATAATCATAAAACGGATTACATTCAACGCATGTAGTTTAAAACCAGATTGACATAATGCTGCCTAAATGGTACCATTCTAATCACGGTTTATCATCAAATTGTTGCGGAGGCATCAGCCAGTGAATGGATAAGCGCTTGAAGTCTATTGCAAACATTATTAGTTTCAATAATATAAAAAAAATTGCTATCATCCACTCATAGTGAACGTGTGCCAGGTGGTAAAATTTTAGTAACATCATTGATGAACAACGTAAGAGGAGTAGCCTTAGGACACTGCTCTGTGGAAATGGTAATAAATCAATCGGATTGCAACGTGATTAACCTAGCAGTACTAATTGGATCACGAAGACTTGAATCTAACCACTCTGCTATGTGCTATGCAGTAGCAGCTTAAAAATTTTAATCGTATCTCGACCGTATATTAACTCGATTTTGACATGTTTTTTGCATTTTTCTTTTTCAAACTGATTTCATCACCTTAAGGGGTTATATACCTTTTTAGTTTCCAAAAAACCGAAATTTTTTTTATTGTACTATCTTCAAAGACAACATCTTGAGAACATGTTCACAAATTTTTATAAAGATCTGAGCAATAGGAAGAAAGTTAGTGCGATTTGCAGCGCGCCTCGCCACGGCCGCATAAGCTAAACTTGAAACTTTACACGCGATTATCTCGGGATAGTGTTTACCGAAAAATGACTTTGCCGTGATCCTGATTGCGGGAAAACTACTGAACCGATTTCCTTCATCTTTTTTTTTTAATTTTCGTAATTAAATTCGCCGGTCCTTGAACGATCGCTTTTCGAAACATACAGTTACATTTTGCCGCAAAAAAATTTTTAATGCAATTTTTAGAGCTCAAAACGTGCTTTTTTTGGGAAAACGTTCCCATTTGCACTGAAAACAAAATACTCATGAAAGCGATCGATTTCGATTGACCCGCTGAGTCTCCATCTGGATCACCGCAAGCCTCTGCAAAAAAATAGCGTTTCGGGCAAACGGCCATTACTCCAGTAATAATTGGTATATCTCAAAATCAAACGTATTTTTTTGTCGTTGATAAACTGTACTTTCAGAAAAATACCCCTTGATACAATGAAAATGGTGCTATGCACTTAAAAATAGATTCAAACTTCCCTCATTTTTCTCGACCAAAAAGGTATATAACCCCTTAGGCTACTACAAGCCAACATCAGCGCTTCTAAAAACTGTACAAGACTATGCCAGTGCAAATTCTTTCTTTACATTTGATGTAAAATATGTATGAACCATTTGAAAATTATAGGCTTTCAATAACTTTTTCAACTGCTCGAAAACAGATCCAGTCGTAGCACTTGTCAAATGGATTCGCTCCATGATGTGAACCGACTGAAAACGGTGTCATAGACATCAGTCGTTCTAATGGTGCGTAACGCGACGCAGGTAAAAATGAAGCGGAAGAAAAAAGGAAAGGGTTTTAGAAAAGCCAAATCGTTTTTTTTTCGGCCCTCCCAAGGCCTGCAAGCAAGCGAGCCGGATGGCAAATGTAGGACAGCAAGGCACCTTTTCTCTTTAAATAGGACAATTTAATTTGTTATGTTCCAATATGTTTTCCAAAAAGGGGTCGTCCACATTCTATGTGGACATATTAGAAGGGAAAGGAAGTCGGTGATACGTTTATGTCCTCGCTTGTCTACGGAGGAGGGGATGTGGTTATGATAATGTCCACGATATTTTTTCTAAAAAAAAAGAAAATCTGACAAAATATATTGCCCTTCAATG
The DNA here is from genome assembly GCF_029784165.1 of Wyeomyia smithii. NCBI lineage: Eukaryota > Metazoa > Arthropoda > Insecta > Diptera > Culicidae > Wyeomyia > Wyeomyia smithii. The sequence goes on from NC_073696.1 coordinate 52,016,826, forward strand.
AAAATTCTACAGATATTTTGGGTTTAGAGTCGTTGTCAGCTATAATTGCGATAAATTTGGAATCATTTCCTTTGTGCCCTCTTCGCACAAGGGTGCAAACTAAAAAAACGAAACATCGAAAGAAGCTTAACAAAAATTGTTCACCTTCTAATGCTTAAAACCACTCACAGCAATCGATTGGAAAATTAGTTATGCGTCCACCAAAATGAAGAACAGCTTTAATGATTACAAAAAAAATCTCTGTAGTAGCTTGCAGAAAACATTCGGGTGATTAAACTTTGAACGCCAATTGCTCGAAATAATGTTTGTTTGGTTCGGTTTGGTTGCACGCCGATCACTTGTACCGTTTCGACTATAACTTCGAACAGTCTCAAACTTCGAACACTTCAGACCAATAATCGAATTATTATTGCTAGTGTAATAATAAGTATGATTATTATGTTCCAGCCCGTTTCTTGGAATTTCCTTCACCCAGTGATAAATAGCTCTTTACTGTGAGGTCACTTCCAGGGAATCAGCAGGCGTTAAAAAAAGTAAAAGTCAGTGTTCAGTCGGTTTGCCTATCTATCTCTTAGTGATTACGTTGAAGTATTCGGAGTTTGAATCAAAGCCGAGTTCTGAGTTTTCGTTATTTGCATATACCAAACATGTTTATGTATATAAAAAGCACTTAACTACAACAAAAACCAACATGCTAAAACATTACGATCGACGAGAAAACCCATTTTTCGCTGATTTTTTAGTGCGAAAAGTTACATCATAGCTTAAGTGTTCGAAATTTGATACAGTACGGTACTATTGAAAGATGTAGAGCCTAGTAAAATGTTTTTTTTTCGACCAACAATAGCTGTAATCAAGGTCAAATCTCTGTAGCTGTAATCAATCAGTCTAAATCAAACTAAACAACCAATCACTTTTTTTCTCCCCCGGCACAACCGACACTAAGTATACAAACGATTTGACTTTCTGAACGATTTGTTGTTGTTGTTGTTTTGCCCACATGGGTGCATAACGACACGCTCATCGGAAGAATAACACTCAGTAGTTACGTACAAAAACTAGCATGCACAAATTTATTCTTCATCATCTGTTCGATCATTGTTGCAAGAGGAGAATATATTGGAAAGTAGATCGATCAGCAGCAGCAGAAAGTTTTTATCCAGCGTCACTTTTGTCCAGGGAGGGGTTCTGCCTAGCATCCAAGTTGTTCTGATCTCGAAGAAAACTTTGTAAAAAGTATAACAATCCGTCCTTTTAAGGACGACCCGTCTTAATTGAAATAGTAACAATATGTGTACGAAGTGTTCATGACATTTGAACACGACCATCATGGATTTGGGTCAAAGTTGAGGGAATTATTCATCTAGGTTCACTTAAAAAAATCCAAATTTTGATGTCAATTGTCGACACCGTATTTAAGATTGTTTTATAGTGAACCTCGATGAATAATTTTCCCAACTTTAAACCATATCCGTGATGGTGCCAAGTTTGTACTTTCTCGTAGACTGGTGCATGAGTTTTTACCTCCAATTAAAAAATAAAATTTAATGACATTTACATCGAGCAGGACTCAGTACCACCCCCACTGTTTTGTTTTGTGAGTGAAGTGGTATTCTATTTATAACTGTGTTTCAGCAATATAGATATTACTTTTGAATGACTTCAAGTCAATTAAACAACGCTTTTCTTCAAGGTACCGGATCATTCAATGAAAAATAGAGTTGAAAGAGAATTATAACTGCAATTTCCCGCTTTACACCAGCAAATTGATTAACCCCAACCGAATGTATTCTCATACCTATTGCGAGAAATACTTGGACATAAGACAGGCTGTCGTCGTGCTTGAAAAGATGTCAATATTTGCTTGTCATGTAATATCAAATTATTTACAAAAATAATTTGTTAAAAATATTTGCTGTCTTATTTAGTAAGCGAAAAATTAAGCAAATATGTACTTCGTCTGATGTCTTTTTTGCTAGTTAGTTCACTACTAAGCGAATAGTTGCCTGATTTTTTTCTTTGTTCATTGATAAAAATGTTTGAAACCTGTAAATTGATAAAAAAAAATAAAACCTGTAGATCAGCGGTTCTCAACCTGTGGTACGCGTACCCCTAGGGGTACGCGAGAGCCTTCAGGGGGTACGCGGAAGAAAAATCAGTAATGGCGGACAAAGCAGTTTTTCTTTATAATGCTTCATTTGTTGTTTAAGCTTGCTCTTTAAACATAACTGTAGCAATCAAACAAAACAAAGTTCAATTTGAGACCAGAACTAGCATATCACAACATGATCTACCACTACTCTCTCTCGGGCTTGGAGAACATTCCAAATCCAGGGGGTACAATTGATTTCAAAAATTTCGCCAAGGGGTACGCAGACAAAAAAAGGTTGAGAACCGCTGCTGTAGATCAATGGGTCTAGAAATAAATAAATTAATAAAACTCAGTCAGTGTTATCTGGTTCGTGGCCGCGATTTCACATAAAAATCATTTTTGTAGGTAAATTCAAATGCTCTAAGACCTGCACTGCTGCTGTGATATAATATTATGACGTACATCCATTTGATCAGTTTTTGAATACATCCAAAAAACGAACGAGTTACTTGTCACTTTTGTATTGAAATGGTGCATACGTCATTTTGTTTTCTTGATTTCATGCAACGTACGAACAGGGGCGGATTAACGCATAGGCGAAGCAGGCGGTCGCCTGCTCGTCAATTATCGAGGGGCGGCATACGAACGGCTAATACGTGTGCTTATTTTTTAAGCGACGAGGATTTTTTTCTCTCGCTAGCAGGATTTCCATTCACGTGCGACGCGACCAGGCATGTACCATACAATTTTCAGGATGCGCAAGGTGATGTTTTGTCGCTTTATGAACTACATACTTGATAGTAGGGTTTGCAATCCCGGGAACGATTACCCGGGAAATAGTTTTTCCCGGGATTCCCGGATCCCGGAAACAGAAATATTGATTCCCGGGATTCCCGAGTTCCGCGAAAAATTTTGTTAGATTTACTATAGTTTTTTATACATTAGTGGCAAAATCTGTCTTCGCCTGCAGCTCAAATCAGCCTCCGTCCGCCCCTGCGTACGAATAAGTAACAACTGAAAGAAAGGTACCAAAAGATGAGTCTTCGAATAACGAACAAATTGGCATAAGAATCCCATATTTGAAAAAATGGCGCTTACGTCAGTCTGCGAGATTACGGCAGTGAATGCCTAACAATCCGTTTTATCCTCAGCTGAAAGTAGTGGACACTCCAGGCTCTTCACTAGCGGTGATTCAGCGAACTTAAGCAAAGTTTTACAGAGGGAGATTGCATCATTTAGGTCTGACGGAAAATTGTCAGCGGAAGCAATTGTTCGACGACATAAAAACCCTGAAACCTACTCTTCTGCTAACATATGAGACAAAAATCGATTATGAATTTGTAGTGTGAACTTGAATAAGTTTAGTTTTTTAATTCGTTTTCATTATCAATTCGCAATGAAATAGGAAACGATTGTTTGATACCTTTTATTAATAAACTTTATTCAAAATCTCATTTTTGCTAGGGTTTTCTTTCCATTCCCGGTTCCCGGGAATTCCCGGGAAATGAGATTTTTTATTCCCGTTTCCCGGGAAATCAATTCCCGGGCATATTGCAAACCCTACTGACCACCATACGTCTTCATAGTTTTATTTTCAAAAAATGAGCAACGATGTGCAAAACGGGACCCAAAAATCTGAAAAGTTCAATCAATTTCCCATTGACATGTTTTTTGGCTTCCTTTAGTATGTTTTATCTCGATTGAGATATTGGTTGTATTTTTTGCAAGTCTTGAAAGTACAGAAATTTCCCTTCAAAATGAAACTTGTTGAATCAAAATCAGATCAAGACTGAGGGAGTTACAAGTGTTTAAAGTTGAGCTAAAAATTTAGACTTTAAACATGAAAATCGTCGAAATTGCCTGATATAGCAACGTTCAAAGTGCAATTAAAAATCGATATCTCAACCGATTGTCATAAAACTTTGGAAAAAAGGTCATTTACAGTTTGAGAATTTTCGGAGAAATGCAAAACATCAAAAATATTGATATGAAAAATCGAGTGGGACGTGCCGATTAATGCACCTACCGATGAAGTTATGCCGCTACCGCACAAAGACAGTCGACTGTTGCGACTTATTTAGGGCCGTGCTAGCGGCCATGCACTAGTAAACTTTTAAGTTTAGTAAAGCGGGCAATGTATGTAGTTTCGCGGGAATGCGAAGATGAACGGGAATAGAAGGTGTGACTAGAATTAGAAAAAATTTTCCCTCGTCCAGACGGGACACGAACCCGCAATCTCCGTTGTCTCCGGCAAGGTGTTTTGGCCAATTAAACTACTGGGTAAGGGTAACTCTTCCTAAGACCAATGTCGAATCACCCTCTACTATTGTGTTCCCGCATCTCAGCACGCCGCGATGAAACTGCACACACTGCCCTGTGGAAGTTTATTTCTCTCAACTGAGAGAGTGGTCTCTTTACGCACACTATGTATAATGACTTATTATATCTACAGCGGCGCAAGCGATGAGACACGTCAGTTGGTGGCCAACTCCCATGGAAGGCGTATCACGGAAGAGCTCCGTTGTGCTAATTCTACTTTACGAACTAATTTAATTTTTTGTCATATTGACTTACATTTTAAGTTTAGTAAAGCGGGCAATGTATGTAGTTTCGCGGGAATGCGAAGATGAACGGGAATAGAAGGTGTGACTAGAATTAGAAAAAATTTTCCCTCGTCCATTCTAGTCACACCTTCTATTCCCGTTCATTTTCGCATTCCCGCGAAACTACATACATTGCCCGCTTTACTAAACTTAAAATGTAAGTCAATATGACAAAAAATGAAATTAGTTCGTAAAGTAGAACTAGTAAACTGATTAATTTGAATAAAAGCAGGCTCTTATGTACCCACATAGTGTATTCCCGATTAACTAGACAAAATATACTGTAAATCGTTAGAGGAAGCAAGCATTAAAGAACCAATCAGAGGTCGAAATCTACGTTTCGATAATTTTCAATAGTACGCAAAAACGAATAATCAAATTACAATTTTCTGCATTTAGGCTGATGAATTGATGACTTTCCAATCGATTGCTGATTTACTAAATAAATCTGTTGAAAGTTGATCGATATTTAAGCATTGGAAATTGGATCCTCTGCTCCGATTTAAGATTTTCATTTTACACCCCTATTTAACCGAAATTTTTGAGAGATGTAGTTCTGCGTCAAAATTTTGCCGTACTTTCATTACATTGAACTCCAAAACACTGCCTCCCACCCCCCCCCCCCCCTACACACGGCTATGTCCAATCTGCGTGTATTTGCAGAATAAAAATCGTCAATGAGACTCATGAGAAGGATAGTCAAGTGAAATTAATTTGAAACAATAAGCTCATCCATGCCTAATTTAATTCTAGTTTCGTTCTACATGGTTAGGAGAAACCGATACATGACACATCGAATTAAAACGATTTCTATACAAGGCACATTCCCAAAGCGAGAATAACGTACCCCGCAACCGCATCGCGTTTGAATATGGATGAAACATTCTAATTGAGAACTTAACAGGAAAAGGGCTGGGGTGTTACAAAAAGAAATTGCAAACGAGTGCGATATCCTGCAGTAATGCAATCAACATTATAATTACGATCACCGTTATGTGCCGGGGAGGCTGGTTTCCATTTCCAGTCTGCATTCTTAGCTTTTATGTGCACACATTTTCTCATCTAAGCACTGCTTTCAATCAATTAGTCCTGCAATGCAGTAATTGAACATTGCGTTGTGGAGATTCCTTCTAATACTGGCTCAGCAGAGGGATTAGGTGCGGGGCTTACATTGTTTCCAATGATTTGGCTGAAAATGGTTCGATGAGTCAGTCAACAATGAAGATATAGGGCAGGACACAATCGCACTACCTAGTATTTAGTATATACCATAACATAACCAGATGCATCATCCGATGTGCAATAAGCATTATGCAATCTCGTGCTGTTGAAAGGCAACCAGTGGATTTTAAGGCCAGGATAGAGTGTAACATTTCGACATTTTGACATTTATGATGGCAGGAGATTAAGTAGTTATGCTTTCGAATCGAACCCTTCAGAATATATTTTGTATATTTGATTTTGTTTGTGTGTATTACATTAAAGAAATAATAAATTAAAATATTGTGAGTTACGACTACCGACAGTTGTTTTAACGCCAACAGATTAAATTTAACGTGAAAAGATATGAAGCGAGATGTAATTTTACAGAGTAAATTTATTGCGCGATTTGCCTCTGGTGTCTCAATTTGGATGGATTCAAATTGCACCGCGGTTAAATATATAAAATAAAACCATCAAAGAGCAAAAATGTTCTATCACACTTCCAGCAACCAAATTTCTCACTCTAATTCGGCGAAAAAAATGAGCCATAAAAATGTGCCTGCGATGCATGGCAGGTTGAAAAGTGAAGTGACAGTCGGTGGCTCGAACAATTATATTTCTGATTTGCCCATTCACGTTTCGCCACAAGAGATGATTATAAAAATAAGCGCCTTTCAGCACCGGCTGCAACAATACATGTGTCTACCATCCGCTTGATCTCTTCTTTTCATTCACAGAAAATGACTGCTCGTTAGTTGTACCGATTTCTACCTTTCGTGTTTTAAAGGCAGGCACAGACAAGGCGGTAATCTGCCAATTACGTTGCGCTCGAAGCTTCAATGTTTACTCCATTATCATCAGGACGCACGGCAAACCGCGTGCCGCTCGTATGCATAACACTGAAGCACAGCTTAATCTGGAGCAGAATGCCTCGGTAAAGTCACACATAAAGCAGGATGCTACAGTGGTGCGGGTGTAATAATGCCCATACTGTGCCGTGCGGACAGAGATTATGATTATGTTTTTGACCTCCTGTCAGCATCAATTCTACTCTGTTCCATCAGACTCCAACAGCGGTTGGCACTTTTCTTTAACTCCGCGTGTAATAGAATGTTAACGCAAGCAAGCGCAGAATTGAATGTAGACGGGAAAGCCACTGTCTGGCCACATTTTGAACAGCACAATTACCAACGTCGGAGATACAGTGAAATCTGACGAAAACACAGATGGTGGCTCGGTTATCAAATGGTATTCACACGATTGGAAATGTTTTTCTTTGACCAGCGGATGTCCAAAAAGAAGATGTCATGTCAATGTCATGGCTTAATTGAAAGTGACAGATATATTGGCCCCCTGTATATCAAACGGTCAGATATTATTTTAGCAAAATAATAAAGGTTACGTGATGTGGCTACCCAAAAACCTTTCCCCAGAATTGAAAGAATATTGTTCTGTCAATTTTCATGATACGTGCCGAACATTTCTCAGCACAATCAATGTATCAATTATCAATTACAGCATAGAATATTAATTGATAAACTTTATGTCCTATCCTATCTTCAATTTCAGATATATCAATGGGAAAAAGAGCTCCAAGACTGCGGTCGAAAGCCACGACTGCATAGGCATTGTTAGACGCTATCACCTCTGCAACGAACAGGTTAGTAGGTATTCTACTAACCTTCGCTCGATTAAGTCTGTTTGCATTCTACAGCGGTAATAATCTTACGCCTGACTTGTTTCAGGAATGCCCCGATCCGACGGTGGATTTTCGAGAACAGCAATGCACCAGCTTCAACAATCAGGTATTCCAGGATAAACGATACATCTGGGAGGCATTCATCAAAGGTAACTATCGTCGCGATTGAATGTATCGTCTACCGGGCCATAAACGATATGATGATGCAAATCAAACAGATATAGCATCATATACTCCTTTCCTCGGGACGATATCCTTTCACGATTTCACGTACATATATTGGAACGATATACTTATGCTTATGTTTCCCACCGCTCTTTTTTATATCGAAGACGACGCCGAGTGTGAGCTGAACTGTAAACCGATCGGGATGCGTTATTTTGCCACACTAAATAAAACCGTTATCGACGGTACAGCGTGCAGCAAACCAACCGAGTACTTTCGACGGAACAACAGTGGCCGGGGAATCTGCGTGGAAGGAATCTGCAAGGTACGTGTCAATTTATTTTTGAAAAGCCAAGCACCATGGATGTTCTTTTGCATCCATATTCATATAGTTGTACCTGCAAATGTTTTCCATTGTGTGTGCACTTCTGTATGCAGAAGAGATTTTGCTTGGATCGTTCTATTTTCGGTGAAAATTGATTCAATTGTGAGCAGAAATAGATTTTCTTATGATGTTAGCAAACAAATAACCACCCGAACCGTACCGTAACTGAACCCGAACCGTACCGCAACTGAACTCCACCGAGTGTAAAAAAGATCAATTCAAATGGTCAATCCACCACAATCGGCACCAGTTGCCACTTGCAGCGAGTCTAAGATTTGTTCAATATGGACAATTAACACAAATTAGTAACCTAACACTCAACCCGCGTCATGATCTGCTCACTCCGCGTCCCGATCGCAATTCATCAGCGCACCCGTCCTGACCTTATTGATCCCGCGATCGGTTACACAAAGGCGCTGGCAGGAGTTTTATTAATTAGTTGAGCGCCCGGTTCGCTCTTCGGCGATTTCTTTTTAATCCAATTGCTGTTCTGCTGTCTGACGCGCACACTTGCTATAGATTTTAAGCACTCGTGCGCTAAACTCACCCGTCACTGACCATATGTGTAGAAATCCGTTTTATTGGATACTTCAATTACGTCGGAGTCGATTGATAATTGTAGCTGGAAAAGTTTCTATCCAGATAGAAACTGAACTTTTTTGTTTATTAGTTCGTGTTAACTGCCGTGCAAAAGTGCTGTTTGTAAATTTGCTTAAAAATTACATTCTTGGGAAAGTTGCATGTTTTTGAGTAACGTGCCACGATGAATATGTTAATAGTAAATATAACAATAACAGATAATTTTACGGCGAGTTTACATCTTGAATTTGTGCGCGGTAAACCTGATCTAAATAATTTATTTGAAGAAATATTGTGCCATTTTATAGCGTATTAGATGATGACGATCAGAAATTTCCCAAAAATATAGGGAAGTCCAAAAGAAAAATAATATGAATCTTAACTGAACAGAACTGAAGGTCTTGAATTTATACATATGGTTATATCTTATTGAGACGCACAGCGGTTGGAGGTCGGAAAAACTATTGAAGGCTATTTATACATGTTGGTATGGTGATTTTTAACAACTGTGAGTTTCCATAGGTGCTGTGTTTACTGGTTGTCGTTGACTCCCACACTCCTCCTCGACGTAAGTACACCAGCAGCTTCACGAAAACCCTGAAGTTTAACGGACTGTAACGGCTTCGTCATCATATCCGCAATCATCTCATCCGTCGGACAGTAGCGAATATCAATTTCTTTATTCTGCTGCAGCTCTCGGACAAAGTGAAATTTTGTCTCGATGTGTTTTGAACGGCGGCCAATAGTTGGTGAGTTCGTTTGATGATTACTCCTTGGTTATCCTCGAAAACGACCACGGGGTATACTAGCTTCACATCAAAGTCTTCCAAAATTTTTCGAGCCCAACGAAACTCTTGACAACACTCGGCCAACGCAACATACTCTGCTTCAGTGCTGCTAAGTGTGACACAAGTTTGTTTCTTCGAGCTCCAGGTTATGGATCCACCATGAAAACGAAACAAGAAACCGGATGTTGATTTCCTGTCATTTGAGTCTCCTGCCCAATCGGCGTCAACATAGATTTTTAGTGATGAATTATCCACGCCCAGAAATAACTCGTCGTGCAAAGTTCGCTTAAGGTAACGTAGTACTCGCCTTGCTTCCAGCCAGTCAGCATGAGTTGGACAACTGGTTTTCCTACCCAGGATCGATACTGCTGCCGAAATGTCCGGACGCGTATCAACTGCTACATACAATAAACCACCTATTAAACTTGGGTATTGATGATTGTTTGGCAATTTTTCTGCTTCATCCTCCTCCTTTGATTGTATGTGGCCAGGGCTAAGCGGAAACTTTGACGGCTTTGCATCAGTCATTCCAAACCGATCCAACAGCTTCTGGATGTACGTTGTTTGGTTTAGACTGATTCCTCCAGCTGATCGATTAACCTCAATACCAAGGAAATGTTTGATGTCGCCCAATGACATCACATCGAAGTGCTGGTTTAGCTCTCGTAATATTTCATCATATTCTTCCTCTTTTTCACAGGCAATAACTAGATCGTCGACATACACCACCAAATAGACACATTTCTTCCCATCTCGACGAATGTAGAGGCACGCATCATTTTTGTATTGCTCAAATTTAAGTGATTTCAACACTGCATCGAAAGTTTGACTCCAAACGCGGGCAGCTTGTTTAAGACCGTACAAACTTTTATGAAGTAGACAAACTCTACCTCCATTCTCTTCATTAACACCAGGTGGAGGGCGCATGTACACTGTTTCCTCTAGAATCCCGTGCAAGTACGCAGTTTTTACGTCGGCATGTTTAAGTATCATGTTTCTCTGATTTGCTACGGACATCAAAACACGAAAGGTAACTTGCTTGACCACAGGGGCAAATACCTCGTCGAAATCTGTGCCGAATTTCTGCGTGAACCCTTGTGCTTCTAAACGAGCTTTATAGCGCACAACGTTTCCTTCCGATTAGCAGGAAGGTCTGTCGACTCCCACGTGTGGTTTGTGCGGAGTGATTGTAGCTCCTCCTCAATTGCTGATTTCCACAGCGCGCCTTCTGGACCATTAACAGCTTCTTCATACGTTCTTGGTTCAGGTGGAAGATTTTTCACCAATCTGGAAGTCTCTTGTTGCCCGTATCGAATTGGTGGTACACCTTTTGTAGTACGCTCCGAACGACGTGATACAGTGACTAATTCATCTGAAGTATCGCTGAGAAATTCTTCACCCGACTCATATTCCGAGCTTGTATCGGAAAAACACTTCTGTTCATGGCTTTTGTCTGGTTGCGGCTGAATATCTTGCGACAACGGTGACTCGATCTCAATTACATCGACTTGCCTGTCCTGTGGGTGGTGGGTTTTTTCACTTTCCAGGAACCACCGGGACACCAAGGACACCACCGTGTTATTGGATGGATTTATGAAACGATATGCTTTGTGATGATTAGAATATCCTACTAACGTCATCTTTTCAGCTTTCGGCTCAAGCTTGGTTCTTTTCTCGGATGGAATATGTACATACGCTTGGTTACCGAATACTCGCAGGTGAGTGAGATTCGGTTTCTTGCCATACCAGGCTTCGTAAGGAGTTTTGTTGGTTGATTTGGTTGGTAACAGGTTCTGAAGGTAAGTAGCTGTGTTGATTGCCTCGGCCCAATAGCGGTATCCCATCTTTGCGTCCAGCAGCATACATCTTCCCATTTCAACCAGGGAGCGATTTTTTCGCTCTGCAACACCGTTCTGTTGTGGCGTGTAAGCGGTCGTGTACTGCGGAGTAATTCCTTTTGATCGATAGAATCTCCCGAGGCGTTTAGACTTATACTCTCCTCCTTGATCAGACCTGATTACTGTTGGGTACCTACCAAAACGTGTATGCACCATTTCGACGTAATCTTCTCTCTTTTCTGCAGCTTCTGATTTGTGCTTTAGAAAGAAAACCACAGTGAACCGACTGAAATCATCAATCAGCACCATGAAATAACGTGCTTTTTCTGGTGTTACGGTATTCATCGGACCGCATATGTCAGTGTGAATTAAATCAAGCACCTTAGTCGATTGCGAATCAGATTTCTTTAGAAACGGCAACCTTGCCATTTTTCCCAGCTCAACCGGACTTCAGGATGTAGAGCCTCAAAGCGGTCAAAGTTACGGTTTTTTGATCGATGAAAGAAATATTCGATCTGGGAGTGTCTCTTGTGTGCTCCGGTGTAGCTCGAAACTCCCAACGCAAAAGTTTTCATGTCCCTGAATTTAATTTTTATTTTTAAAACAAATTCTTATGAAACAATATCAGATCTCGACATTTCATGCATTTTTAAAAGATATGCTATAAAAAAAAATCGATTTTGGAAACTTCAAGAACTACTCTTGTGTATTTTTAGGTTGGTCAAAAATGTAAGACTTTCACGACTGTAAAAGAAACCTTATCAGAAGTTCGATTAAGCTCAAATTTTGGATGGAGACTTTTTTCGAGAAGACAAAATGTTTGAGCCCTAACGTTTGCATTAGAAAAATGCTGTAAAAAGCCGATTTTTCATGAGAGTACCTTTACACGCACTGACGAAAGTACCCATGCAGCATCAATCATAGTAACCCATGAGTCAGCAGAAAAAAAATGACTCGAACTCTAACCGTAATGGCGAAAACAGTGAAGCTACTCCGTTCAGAAGTGTGTGCGATCAAAGAACGTTACCCCGCCGCGGGGGGACGCCGGTTACGCTTGTTCCGGTATCTACAACATCTTGGCACTGTTGGACTACAATCAAAGAATGCTGAAGAGAAAGACCGAGGGGAAAGTGGCTACATCGCTCCCGACCTCCCGACCGCGTACACTTGATCGGGAGGTCGGTTCAACCGGCCAAACGTGGAAAAGTACCTGGCGAACATGAACATCAGAAAGCGGCAGTCCCGTCTATTGGTCTCGGAGCTGCAGGCAATGACGTAGTGTCAGCGGCTGAATAAGATGGTCGAGTCGATTTTTCCAGTGAATCGTAACGTGATGGTGGTGGTCGACGCCGAGACCTATCTCACTCTAACTGACAACGACTAGCAGGGCACTTCGTATTTTACTTTCCCTACGAAGGAAGTGATCTCTGAGGTGAAATTCATTTCACACACCAAGTTCCCAAAGAAGGTGCTGCTTTGGCTGAAAATCAGTGAGAAGCTCCGTACTGGTCGTGAACGGGGAAATTCATAGTACGAAGTGCCTGCCGGACACGGTGCTCTGGCTGGATCTGGTGTCGGCTCACTATTCGAAGCAATCGTTGGAGGAGATGAAGCGGCTGAAAATCGATGCGGTACCCAAGTCAGTCAACCCACCCAACGTTCCCCAGCTGCGTCCCATCCAGAGTTTCTGAGCAAAACAGAAGCGTAAGACCTACTCCAACAATTTGGACGCGAAAATTGAGGAGGAATTGATAAATAAAACGAAGAAAGAACTCAAAAACATGCCTACACGCATGTTTTCGTACAACATGGCGAACGTTCCGGTAAACTCTCGGAAAGCCACTCACATGGCGTGGAATTGTTTTTGCAAATGAGCCCATATAATTACCTTCCGTAAAAAAAAATCATGGGAAATATTACTACTGAACGAAAGAAAATTGTATTTCTCTTAAACATTCCATTGGCACCTTATTGTTGATGCATTGTCAATTTTTTGTAAAATTATGTTCAGGTATCAGTCGGTCGCGCCCCCCCCCCCCCCCCCCCCGATACGCCTTTGTCACCCACGAACCTTCCCTATTCCTTACTACTCACTCGGGAAAATAATGTGACGCCGGCACTGGAACAAAGTGGATTTTTCAATGCAGATGAAAGAAAATTCGTTTCTCACTTTTATGTAACATTCAAATTTCTTAAAAATGGAGAATACATAATGAAAGAGCTTTCCTGAAGACGCTTTGGCTCTACAATCATTTTGTTTTTGAGTTGAAACAATTTCGATCACATTCATCTTCAGGCAACAGTGTGGCATAATCGAAGCGAAAATAAAAATTTGATCGTAGGAAATGCTCAGCGGCACTTCAGGTGCATGTTCCCCCTTTTTCACATTTTCTGACATCACAAATGAGTTCAGCACCCCCCATATAGGCATAATATGCCATTTCTAGTCATTTCTATAAGACTTTTAGGTTCTTTCTCACACTTGTACAAAGGCCTGCCGCACTGTGAGACGCCTTAAGCAGAATATTTAGTTTACTGAAACAGATAGGAAGGCTTAGTGGAATCAGTGGAAGAAAATTTCTTTTCAATCGTCTTGGTGCAAAAATCAAAAATAACTCTGTTCTTTCAGTATGATTATTTTTCATTAATTACCTTAAAAACTTTCCGCAAATTAGTCGATTCCCCCAGGTCTTTTCATAGTTAATTGAGCAAAAGTTTAAATTTGAATGGAAATGGCACATTGCACTTTTCATACGTAAGTTTACAAATCAAGTTTACAGTTTAAATCTTTTTTTATCAATTGAATTTTTTTTTTCACACGTATTCTGATACTGTTAAACAATCCCGATTGAAGCGACTTAACAAAAAAAAATATTTGCAATTCCGGTTGTTATAGAAATTCTATCACAAATATACAGAACCGCTAGTATGTTTTGATCTAGTTTGAATAAATCTTTCATAATTGCATTAAAAAATTCTAGAATATTTTTTTTTGTTTTGTTACATTTATTTATCTTCAAAAAAAATTACCTATAAGTTATTCAACTTGTTGCTTATCACTAGCTACACCTTTGTCCCTTCTTTCTGGCAAAGCTTGAATACCGTTACGATAAAAATGTTCTCCTTTTGAAGCTATCCACGAATCAAACCATTTTTCGGTGTCTTTATATGAGCAGAACTGCTGATAATTAAATAATGGACTTCCTTTTTTACTATTTCTATGTATGTTTTGAACGACTTTGGCAGTATGAATCCGAGAGTTGTCATGCAGTAAAATCAATTTTTCGTGCATCTGCTCGTATCGTGGCCGTTTTTCGCGCAGAGCTCAGCTTAATCGCGTTAATTCAAAACGAAACTGTTTCCCAGTGATAGTTTTGTTCGGTTTCAACCGCGCATAATTAATAACACTGATCGCAGCGCGTATATTCGACCAACCCGACGGCGTAGAAGCATGAAAAACAACGCCTAAAGTTTCTTGGCACGTCACGTTGTAAGTACATGACGAATTTTATTTATCTTTCAGAATCAAATTTAAATAAGATTCTGAGCTTTACTACATGCATTTCTCGGAATGGATTTGACCGAATAAAACTTAGCATTGAGGGTTTTTTCACCTCTGTAAATTCCTCGGCGGTTCCATGTTTTACAGTATCCTGTAACTTCTGATATTTTGTGTTATTTGTTCAACGTAATCAAGGAATGCAAGTTGTTTCATCGGTTCAAATTAACAGACCATCAAGAAGGTCATGAAAAACCAACACTTGAGATTCGAAGCGGTGCATTCGTTTCGATTGCGTTTTAAAAAGACGTATCACTTTTATTAGCGTATCGTTTGAATTTATCATTTTATGCCTTAGTTGAATATTTCTGGAACGGCATATATGGAATTTCATCACTACTAATCTGGTGAGAGGTTGATTTTTTGGAACCTCTTTCTCTCATGTACTTAGTCTTCAAAGCATTTATGGCTAGTCTAATTTGTCTGGTTTCAGCCGTCAGTCTGCAGTACGTCTCCGTCATTTTCTGAAGAGATCGTACCAAAGCTGACAAAATCATTTCCAAGTTATAGTGACACTTCAACCCGTCGTTTTCAATTGCAAAGTATTTGTTTCATTTCGAGCACTTTGTGTGTCGAATGAAAACTACTCGAAAGCTCTTGCTTTGATTTCGAGAGCTGAAAGGCTTGAAAAGGAAATAAAAACTTTTCTCAACCCTAGAAAGGTAGTCTGCGTCAATTTGACTCCTCGCTTTTAATAACATTGTCCTCAGTTCTCGTTATTTCAACTTATTTGGTATTTGTTTTTATCGATGTGTTATCCAATCACTGACCACTCGTTATTATTTATAAAGAAAAACTTGCATTTTCAATAATTCAAAAGTCATGCATCATTTTTACAACAAAATATGAATATCTTTCTAGGGCTAACGAATTGATGAGAATAACAGTAGGAAAAAATATTGAAAATAAGAAAATAATTTACTAAAACAGGATGGCAATTTAATACATTATACTGTTTGAAAAAATGCTTTACTGTATAAGGGTATAAAAAAAGAAAGTTTTAAAATACAATTAGGCATAGATATTTTCGAAATACCTCATCACGACTATTAAAACAATATGAAACTTTGAACAGAACACATGAACACATGAACAGAACGCAAATCATTTTTGAAGCTTATCCGAGGAACTGCACTCATTATAACATCCTACAGGGCATAGGGTTTATAGCCATAAAGGCGACGAATATTAAGTTTCTATTCCAATTTTTATTGCTCTACTCAGTCTAACACAGTTTACTACTGACTGCTGAATCCATTTCTTACGACTTTTACCTGTTTTTATAGATCACACATTTCGCTCAGTTGTGAATGTCCTCCGATCTTCATGCGTTCTTTTTGGCCGTCTCAGTGAGTTGCTGAATATTAATGTCGAAAAACGATTCTATTAACATCCCTGCAATTGATTGGTTCACAAATATATTTCGTATGATGAATTCCGAAGAAAGAATCCGGTTTAATAAGCCAGCCTTCATACGTTATTAGAGCTGCGGCAGCAAATTGTTCTTTTTCTTGCATATTCAATGCTGAGGCCTACCAGAGTGACACCGAAATCTAAAGGCAATCGTTTGTTTTGCATTGGTTAACATTAATATTTGAGAGGAAACAACAACACAGCCATGCACAGAATTTTTTTGCCGACTTGGAAGCCTAGATCACGAAGTTATTTCCTAATTCTCAAACAAGCAAATAATTTTGCTCTTTTTCTCTGGGACAGATTAAAACACGTAACATAGTTATGCTTCTATGAACAACAACAATCAGTTTATATGAGTTTTCAAATCCGTAGAAAATTATTCTATTAACTAGAAATAAATTATCAATATCATAAGTTACCTAGGGTATCGAACGTCTTCGTCAGTGGTTTTCTTCGGCAGTTTTTCTGCAGCAATCTTGTGCAAAAGGGGGCCGAAGAAAACCACTGACGAAGACATTTGATACCCTATATTAATACATGTATAGGGGAGAAGGGGGCAGTTTCGGACACTTTTTCTATCTTGGTTTTTAATATTATTTTGTTAACTTTTAAAAAAATCTGAATTCATCCTGGCTTTTACCTGAACATTGGAATATCATATAAGCGTGTTAGTAGTGTGCGTTGATGCGATTTCGATTGATTTATTTGAATTTTTCAAAATTGATTTTTTGTCCGAATGTGCCCCATGTGTGGGGTAGTTTCGGATAGTCCTGAGGCACATTCGGACAGTGTTGAAAAACTTTTCTAGATTAATGAAAATTTTGTGTTTTTCAACTCTTTCTGCCATATAAGCAAAGACTGAGATCAGATGCTTCACCAATCTCGAAACTCATCCTTCTATTTCAAATTTAATTCATAAAATAACAACCGAGCAAACTGGCTATGAGAAGGAAAGGATACAAGAACTATGCCATTTTCTCTGCAATATTTAATTGGTTGAAAGTGCAATGGCATTCGTGATTGTTAAACAACAGCAAATTGGTTTACTTGCGCTGCTTTGGAACCTTATTCAAGTGTTCTAGAACACTGTGAAACAATTTTCCAATCGCCTTGGTATACGGTACATCATTCCATAATTCATATGGGAACTTTCGATCAAATATTTGTCTAGAAATGTTTTTTCCATGTTCGTAAATACTTGTTGATCTAAGTTTTTAGACGAGAAGCTCTTTGATTTTACCGTTTTTTAGTTTCTTCGATTTTTCAGACGACAGACCAAGGTACATTTTTAAATTCCGCAGGTATCAGAAGCATGTCTCAAAGACATTGTTCCGTTAGAAAGACATTGTTCCGTTAGAAATTATATATTAGTTACGAACTAAGCTGGTGTACTTGAATTTCTAAATCTATCACAAAGAAATTAGAAAAATCCTTACAACTTTAGGCTCAACCGGTTGAAAACATGAATGAAAAATGGCACTGTGTTGTTTTCGTAAGTAATAAACAATCAAATGCTGTCAAACTATATGGTAGCTGTTGGTGGAAGGGCTGCCAACTCACTTATATTTTTCGTTTGGTTGAAAATTGCACCACGTGTTTTTTTAAGCTCTGTCTGAAACTGCCCCCGTCCGAAACTGCACCCCTTTCCCCTATTATAAAAAACACGAAAATACTCCTGTGCGTATGTTCATGTGTGATCACCTCTAGCTAGTGAAATGTACTAGATGCGAAACCTACTAGAGCCATCTATTTTCGGCAGCCGTTATCTTTGCGGTTGGACTAGCATACGATCAAGTGTGCTCGCACCAACATATATGGGGTCTTCCATTTCATTCCTCTTCTGCCTTCTTCATTCCATTCATCCTGAGCATCAGATCAGAGCACCAGAGCAGTTCACCGTTCGATGGATAACTTTGCACGTGTTTCATTCACTCAAGAGCCTAGATTGGCTTGCCAAGGGGTGATGGACATTTTCGGCATTGTGGCAAAATTTCACAAGCAAAATTCGCGGTGTGCTTAGTTCCGCCACTTTTCCAGAACACATTAAGAAAACTGATAACCACTTGCTCACGATTCTCAACCAATCGCACAGGATAATGCGTAAACGCTTTCGGCTGGTCGCTCTCTGGACAATTAAGGACTATTAGCCACCCATAAGCGGTGATCGATGGGCGAGACTCGATGTTATGAGTAATTGGCGCGAATTACGTCCAACCGGTGTACACGCGTGCTGCATATTAGCGATACGATGCGGAGAGGCTGATTCGCCCCCAAAACACTGCAGCATTTTCGGCATTTTGCAGCCTTTATCAGTGCAATTCGATCCGTCAAATTAAGCCGTTGTTGCCCCCACAACAAACTCAGGTCTCCGTGCGTACCGCACCGAGTTCTATCTATAAGCATGTTAACCAAACTGCAGCTGTGCTGTGGTGCTGTGATAAATGCAACTTTGGGTTTGCTATCGGAAATCGTGAATCGGGTTTTTGCGAATGAAAATTGAGGTACCATTTATCAAAATGGTTTTATAGTATAATTTATCAAACTGAAGTTCTGTTTTAACTTCTATTGTTAAGTTGTGATATTCATATTGGTGCAGCGTTGGTTTTTTTAAACCCTAGTAAGTAGTTATCATTCTTAGGTGTGCTTCACCCATAACAAGCAAACAGAATCCTCTTCATTGTGAACCAACTAATAACCATCTAATATGGGATCCACAATCCGCCCTCCTTAATGTTTACACATAATCGATGAAGCAATTAAATGTCACGACGCGACTAATTGAGAACGGAGATTCAACAGATTCCACTATATGTTATTCAGATAGAACCATCTCCAGCTTTCACAAGCTCGATTGACATTTGAAAAAGTCGTAAGAGGCTTTAGGTATAACCCAACACGTCTTGTTCATAAACTTCGATGGTAAGCTTTCCCATTCAGGTTCGGCGCATGGCGCTTCCATTGAAGTTTCGCTCTCAAATTGAACTATAAACGATATACGGATATGTGTCTGGGAGGGAACTGGGAGAATAGAAACTGTTTCATTCTGGGTTGAACGGTTCCTTATCGGGTTGCTGAATGCAAATTTCCAATCCAGCCAGTTAATCTAGCAGAAAGTGATTCGCGGGAATGTTGTTCACTCCACCCAATGTCGCGCCGCCGTCTGCAGTGGATTGGTTTAGCATAATTTACGCATCGACTCACGAACGTTCTGCTGCAGTCAGCAGTGTGCCGTTCTACTGAAAAAGTGACGCATTTACATTTCACTGTTTAAGATGACAGAGCTGATAACTTCGCGCGTGGCACTAAAAGAATAAAATGAAAATTCCACGTTAACTTATCGACTGAGATGAAAATTGGAATCTGATCTGATGGTTACGGTTGATTAATAACATTTCTCAATAAGCTTCATAATTACGCGTGCCTAATAACACCGAGTTTCAATGCTTCGATAAACACGAAATATGTGTTGTTACCGAAATGGTTGGTACCCAACTTCTAGGGAAACCTAATTACCGTGTTTCTAGTGTTACGCTTCAGGGATAACGGGCTACACAATAGCCCACTAGGCAAACTCACCTGCCTCTCATCATGATAATGAAATTTAGCCCCATGAGCTAGTTTTATGTGGAAAGTCGTTTGCATAGTATAGTCTCTACACCGGATAACGGCTAATTTGGATGCATCGGTACTAGGGTGAGTAAATCCTTGTTTGATATTCGGTTGTATCATTATATAGAGTATGCAAATAAGCTTTGAAAACAGTGAGCTGCTTTACGCACCCACCCATCGGTTTGGTAGGCCGCTGGATTATTTGTTAATTAAACCAATGTAAAACCTACTAAAATGCCTATCATTATCGGATATAATGTTAAAGCCGTAGGTATGCAGTTGAAAATCGATTATTTGGGAATCTGTAAAATATTTAAATTACATATAAGGTTTTTAGAGTATTTATTGTGCATAAGATAGATTATCACGAAAAAATATTCAATTTTTTCATCAATAAGAGCATATGTTTTAGAGTTGGTTTTTAAGCGGGAGATACATGACGCGAAAAGAAACGAGTAAATTTCGCAATCTGCATAAATTCAGAAATTCATGTAGAATAAAACCGCGTGAAACAATCGAGCAGTACTCTAATATAGAGCGAGATAATGAGCAGTCCTGACGATTGATCTCAAATCTCTAGAGGCTCTGTTGACGATGTACGAAATGTAAAGTTTTACAGCAAGCTGAGTATCCCGAATTACTCCCAAATCTTTTTTTTTTGGCTCCCCCAATCTCTGCCCCCAGCAAGGCGTGTTTAAAATGTATCTTATGTTGTTTCCGCGAAACCTAATAACCAAACATTTTGACGGGTTGACATCCATACAGTTCCGATGACACCAAGGAAGCAACCGTGGTCCTTCACTAACTAGGATCACGTCGTTGAAATAACGCAGAAAGATGAGTGGTTCTGGGTGACTTCCCTGCGGTACTGCAGACGTAGCAACGGTTAGGCGGCGACCGGTGAGATACGTTTGAAACCTTTGCAAAATGTCCAAGTTTGTCCAAGTTTGTCAGGTTTAGCGATGGCTATAAAAGCAAAGCCTTGCAGCATCGTACCTGAAGGTTAGCTAGAAGAGCGATGGCTCTACGGTGGTACAATTTATGGAAGGCATTTGAGATGACATCCGTCTGAGCACGACTCGACATACTATCGGTGATGTATGAAGATTAGTGGCAATGGAGCGACCGGCTGTGAATCCATGTTGGTCAGTGCTAATAAAAGGCTTGCAGTGGTCGAGTAATGGTTCCTTAATGACAAGCTAAAACTGTTTGAAGACAGCGCATAGCTTCGATAATTACCCACGTCGTGTGTACTGGAAATACGTAGGCTAACTTCCAACAGGATGGGAAAACACCGAGAGCGATTATTAGCTGGAATACATGCAGTAGCGGAGACAACATTCGTCCTATCTTTACGATATTCGTGCACTGTCAAAGTTGAAGCTAGCGATGGGCAATACTTCGAGTCCTATTTAAAAAAAAGTTACATTTATTTGATTAGTAAAAACAGTGAGAACTTGGTTGAACACCTAATAATTCCAAAACATGATTTTAAACCGAACCCAGATAAAGTTTAAAAAAAGAAAATAGACTGAGTTCAAAATAACTAGAAAATGCTACTAAAGGTCAGATGAAACAACAGAATGAAAACAATAAAATCAAAAGTTATGGAAAAATTGAACACAATATAGCGGAATAAGCTTTTGAATGTTAAAAAATCAAATAATTCAAAATTGAATAGTGAAGTACGCTTTTAAATACTTGAAGAAGCAAAATACTTTTTCTTTTTTATAGACTTTAATAGTACTTAGAATTACACAAAACGCTTGTGTAAAAAAAGTTGGAAAATATTCAAAATTTTATATAAAAGATTTAAAATGAAAAATACGAAGATTGTAATATATAATCGTTCTTTTAGATGTCTTCAAATAAAACTCCGAATGTCAGAAAAACTGCTTCCATATTTCAAAAAACAAAATGATTCCAAACTGAGCTCAGATCAGCAAAAACGCTTCTGAAGGTCAGAAAGGCCGAATCAGAAAATTATTGCAAAATGGTGTGATTCTACAAAAGGAAATAATCGCAATTTGAGCTCAAAATTGCGAAAACGCTGAGTTGAGTTCAAAATGGCGGAAAAAATACTATTAAAGGCCAGATTAGTCCAACAAAATAAATTCAAACTGAGCTCAGATTGAGCATGAGCATGAGCATGAGCATGATTGACCGCCTGCGGTTGCTACTCCGTTATTGCCAGATCAGCTGTAATTACACAGAGAACCAACAGATGATGCTTGGGACCAACATACATCCTCAATGTGTAAAAACTAGTAACCTTAATCTTTGTAATAGGCAATACCAGCACCGGCCGCATCCGAATGCAGGTCAAAGAAGGAATTTGTATAGTAAAATGTTGACGTGATACTCGCTTATTGGAAGCCGAACACACCTCTGCATCATCTGCGAACAGGTTCATTATATCCGCCACGATATCCATAATGCGATTCGAACTTATTCAGGTTGACAATGTAACACCGCAACAATAGATCGTACGAGAGAATACTGAACCTTTGATAAAATTGGGACTACTTCAAATGATATGATATCTTTTCGTAAGGTGATCCTCTTTACACCGAAATCAATTGCGCGTTGTTGATCTATTTGTAGATAATTCGACCTCATGAAGGTATCGACACGGAGTCTCTAGGGGTTCGATCAACCGGACACTTTGTACCTAACAGATCGACCAACGACGTTTCTCGTATACACTTTGTATGCTCTACAAAAAACGATACGTTCCCGCGAAAAACACGCCTGAAAAACAGAATATAACAATGTTGCACGCTTATTACGAAACACTTATTGCCAAACGTCGCGATCCTCTGCGTACAACGCCCGCGATGTAGCCTTTGCTACTCGTAGCCATCAGCTATTTTTCAATCCCGAGTACTTCCAAAGAAACGAATGCACGTCCGCCTACGCGATTCTTTGGAGGGTATACATCGCGTTTTCGTTAATCTCGATATTTATCGACCGGACGAAATCTTCGGTTAAACAGTCACAGTGAAACTTGAACAAGTATCTGGGTATAGCCTTCGAAATCACTATATTCTGAAAACGTTAATATAAGTAAAATTCTCCCGAGCCGGAAACGCGGTTTACATCGAAGCACTATGCACGACTGCTCTATTCCCTCCTACCGACGCAGACAATCGGGGACACGACATTTCACGCCGATTCTCTCCTGGTTGTCGATGCGAATGTTGCCTATTAAATAGAAAAATTCAAACTGAGCTCAGAATGCACAAAAAACTTAAATGCCAACTAAGAAAGTTTTTGAACTTTAATATTGGGTTAATTTGTTTACCTAAAGACTTATTCTGTTGACAATGTATTCGATTACGTTTATTTTCAAGTGATACAATAGAACATAAGAACTGTTTTATTGCAAATTTGAGGAAATGGAAGCCAAAAAAGGTATTATGGTTTGCTGTTCGCCCAGAACACGCCAAAAAAGATTTTCAGGGTAATAGGATGTCAACCCTCCCAGCTGGTCTCGAGGTACGATGCTGACCTAACAAACCAGTCGTCGTATGTTCGAGTCCCGTCTTGGGAGAGACTGTTAGTGTCAGTAAGATCGTAGCGATGGCCCCGCAATTGTCCTGTACACTTAACAGTTGGCTGCGAAGTCTGTGTTTAATAAACAGAAGGCCGAGTTCCGAATCGGCATGTAGCACCAAGGCTTTGGCTTTGCTTTTTAGGAGGTCATTTGGACACAACTTACCACTTCAAAAGTCTCTACAGGATGGTGCAGAGTAGCAGAACCCGGAAAGTTCGCGGTTTGCACGTACGAGAAACGTGATCAAATCGAACCGCACAAATATTCCTGGCAGCCTGGTACGTTCCATCAGGAAACTTGCCAAAAAAGCTAAGATCATAGAAGACATCATAGAAGGCATCACAGAAAACATAGAAGACCTCCACGCATCTTCCAGGGCTAGGATGAAATACCCCTTCATTACAGAGCGGGTAAAGGAGGTACGACTCTTTCGGAGAGATTCCTTTTTTTTTGTTCAAGGAAGAGATAATAATAATTCTGTTCTCTGACGAAGAGTTGTTCTGCATCAATGTTGTGTCCTAAAGCCGCACACACCGGTTCATATTACTAAAGAAACTTGCGGATACTACGGGGAAAGCTATATTTAAGTTCCAAGTCAAACATCCGGCATGTTCCATGATGTTTAGCTTGGTGGTGTCCAATGGCTTGAGCATGCCGCCTGTTTTCATTGATTCTGGTTTCGAAATCAATACCGTAGTGCGTTATTTAAAAAAAATCAAGTACTTCTCTGGGTTAAGGCCAACTTCACTTAACTGCTAAAAATCTGGATTTTTTTTCTACTACTGTCAAAAAAAAAGTGAATGAATTTGAAAGAAAACTGATTTATTTTTCATGAAGATACATTCATTATGAACTAACAAAAAACCGGAACAAAAGCGTTGTAGGGCCTTCACATTCGCTTTTCGAATACATCTCCTGATTCTACCAATCAATTGTTCGCAATTTGTTGATCTCCAGTTATTTTTGCACCAAAGGAACTTAAAATCCAAAAGAAATCTTCGACTGGACTACACTGCGGTACATTCGTTGGGTTGCGTAATTGGGGTACAAATGGAGTCGAGTGGTTGTTCAAGAACGTTTGTGTTTTTTTTGACGTAATGTGATTATATTTTATCTGATCTAACACATTCTTTTTATCAGTATCGCGTTTTAAATGAAATGGAATCATAATTTTGTTTAAACATTATGTTATACGTATTACATATTGATTGATAACCGAACCACAAGGCTTGAACCATGATTTAGACAGAAAGAAAAAAGTACTTTTCTGTCAACTAGTCTGGCCGATCTTCCACTACCTTCCTGGCGAATTATAGAGGTTTGCAGTAAATCGTACAGAAACAGAAAAATTTTTTCTTTCAAAATGGTTTACCGTGAATTTTTCGCCAAAATTGCTGTGCAGTTCATAACGGATTGTGGAATGCTCCTTGTTTCGGTGCCATTTTTAAGGTTGTAGCCTCGCTGTTTGTGGACTTCAGGGCGGCATACGACTCAGTGAAAAGAAACGAGCTATGCAGATCATGCTGGAACACGGTTTCCCTATGATCATCACGAAATCTCGCATGCTTCTTGGTTTTGCGGACGACATCGATATCATCGGTATCAACCGTTAGGCCGTGGAGGGAGCCTTCGTACCTTTTAAGAGTGAAGCAGCGAGATTGGGACTTGTCATTAACTCTGCCAAAACGAAGTATATGGTAACTGGCAGAGAGCGTGGGAGTCCCCGTGGTGTTGGTGCTGAGATGGAGATAGATGGGAAACGATTTGAAGTGGTTGACGAATTACGAAATACGCTTGTGACATGTGACAACGATATGAACCGTGAAGTGAAACGACGAGTTGCAGCTGCGAACAGGGCCTTTTACGAACTACGTAACCAGCTAAGGTCCCGTAGTTTGCAAACTCACACAAAACTAGCGCTGTATAGGACGCTGATACTCCCGGTGGCCCTTTACGGACATGAAGCATGGACGCTGAAGGAAGCTGATTGACGACTGCTCGCAGTTTTTGAGCGTAAAGTTCTGCGATCGATACTTGGTGGTTAACAGGAAGATGGAGTGTGGCGCAGACACATGAATCATGAGTTGTATTAGGTATACAAACATGCTGATATAGTGAAGGCGGGGCAGGCTTTAGTGGGCTGGACATGTAGCCAGAATGCCTGACGAGAGAGCCGTCAAAACTATGTTCAGTAGAGAACCAGGAAGAGGCCGTCGACTCCGTGGTAGGCCTCGCACGCGGTGGATGTGCGCGGTAGAAGAAGATGCACGATCTGCTGGTGTACGAGAAGACTGGAGAACGGCTGCCCAAGACAAAAGAAGCTGGACATCTCTAATTCGTTCGGCCCTAGACCGGTGAACGGTCCGTTAGCCAACAAAGTAAAGTAAGTAAGCCATGTGGAAGCCACCACGTGGTTGACTACGAATTTCCATTGGCACAAGACTTCCAGTTAATGCGTTACTCATGAAAACACAGTGTTATGTTTTCATCACCATAACAAACATGAGGATGTGTTTTCACATGTTACGCATTAACTATTACCGAGTGGTATGCCGTTGAAAATTCGAAGTCGACCACGTGGTGGCTCGAAGTTGGCCATTTGTGGCTTCAACACACTTCCACCAGAACAGAACGGGGCATGCATAAACAAAACAAAAAATACTGGCATAAAGAGGAGAGAAAGAGCTTTCATAGTAATGCTCCCATTTCTCTCTGAGCGTGTTTGTTGTGGAGTAAAAGAACCTCCAAATGTAGTTTAAAATCGTTAGTTATCACCCGTTAGGATCCATACGTTGGAACGCCATATCACGGGTCAAATCGGACCCGACAATGGCTAATGGAAAACGTAAAGTTTTGGTCTAAAGATTTGTATCTTGCTAGAAGTTCGGTAAGTAACCCGTTGGATTATTTAATTTGGGCATATGTTGTAACAGATACCTGGAAAACATTTCATCCTAGTTTGAGGACTTTCAAGTCTGTCGTAAAGCACACGTGATTGTCTATATCGGAGGACTGCGTTTGAGAGGCATACCTACTCTTCATCCGGCATTGTATTTAAAATGTTATCAATGAAAATGGAAGAAACATCGAATACATTTGTTTGAATGAACCTAGTCAAGATAACTTAATAAAGATCTATAATTATTATATTATTGCTTGAGGTAGTTTAAAATGGCAACTGGAAAAATCGAAGTATCACCACGCATTTTCACGTGTTTTAGGACAAAATGTTTTTGAAGTCGAGAAAATGCAAAAAAAAATCGATTTAGATTAGAATAGCGGAAAACCACCTTCGAATGACATAAACATGCATTCATGAGCCACAAATAATAGGAAAGCTATCACAAATTGAGCACAAAATAACACAAAATTACTAAAATCGAAAATGGTAAGTACCGCTCCCAAAGGCCAAAAACTCAAAACGTCAGAATAGTGAAAAAACATCTAGGAAAGCCATGAAAAGTCAAATGAGAAAATAACTTCAGAACAAGCTCAAAATTACATAATAAAAATATGTCCCAAATTGAACAAATAGAAAAATAATAGAATAGCAACAAGCTCCCAAATAGCAACAAGAATAGCGGAGAACGCTACTGGATGCCAGAAAGGGTCAATGAGAAAATGTCTCTCAGTCGGGCTCAGAAGTGTGTGAAAATTTTTAAAAGCGAAAATTGGAAAAGTATTGCAAATTAGGCCCAAATAGCAGGAAAAAAATTGTGAAGTCAAAACAAAAAATTATTTTGAAGGCTTTTAGAGGCTAAAAAAATGACCAGAAAAACATTTTTGAAGTCTTTGAATACCGAAAAATAGTTTTTAAGGTCTTTGGATACTAAAAAAACACTAAAGCCTTTTTTGACGCCACGGATGCGTTCCAAATTTGTATGTGACCGCGCAAGAAAAGACTTTTTTGAGTTGAAAGTATAACGAAGAAAGCCATCTCAAAACGTTTGAACCTTGTTTGGCTATGATGATAGTTAATCTAAAAGCCAAAATGCAATGTTTTAAATTTTCAGTGTTCACACTAAAAATTGCGAATTTTAGCGAACACGGATTTACGATTGCTTGTGGCCTAAAACGGAAAACCGTGATTGTAATGAGGTCGATATCTTGTACCGTTTTCGAGTTATGGTGAAAAGCTACCCGCGTGAAAAAGACCTTAGCGCTTTCAAAGATCTGTTGAAAGAAAGAAAGTGAAAATAGTAAACCAAAATATGCTACAAATTAATAATTAATGCAACAAAAATCCCAAAAAAAAAACGAAAATGATACC
This sequence comes from Wyeomyia smithii, assembly GCF_029784165.1. NCBI lineage: Eukaryota > Metazoa > Arthropoda > Insecta > Diptera > Culicidae > Wyeomyia > Wyeomyia smithii. The sequence goes on from NC_073696.1 coordinate 52,044,588, forward strand.
AAGTTAAGGTCAAGCAGCGATAAAAAAAAGCTTGAAAGGCCAGAAAATGCCTAATGACTCCAAAAAGAACTCAGAATGATGCAAAGAATTCTATATTTAGCTTTGAATGGCGACTAAACGTTTCCAAAAGCCATGAGCTTAAGCTCAGAACGGCAAAAACCCCTTCTGTAGGCCAGAAAGAATGCATAGTGATTACAAAAAGTTCTAATCATTTCTACTTAATATTTTCGTAAAAAAGTAGTACTGTTTCCAGTAGAAAATAATATGGTCTTGTCAAACCAAGATTGTTAATTGGATTGGGGAAACTCTTCCGAAACTTCGAATAAATGATTTTAAAATGAAAAATTATATAACCATATCAGGTGAAATACCTTGTTTATGGAACTTTGCGTAAATAGCTACTTTGGTTTAAATAATTACAATTACTATGACAACAATACAACATTCATCGAAGCTTATAGTCATCAAACATTGAACTCAACATATGAACAGATTTTAATAATTCAATTAATGCTAAGTTACATAAAATATAAAATCCATTACATACTTTCACCTGCATTAGTACACGAGAGTTAAACTGAATCAAGAAACGCAGTCCAATAATAGTAAGCAAATTGAAATTCATTTGCTTTAGAGTGCGTAAAGTGCGGAAAAATTGCAATAATAATATTAATTTCAATGTAGGCCATCTGGATTTCGCAATCATCTTTTTTTTTCAACCATCCATCGTTCCATAAACACACACGGTGTTAACTGATGGAAGACAGAGGATCGGATATTTTTAAGACAAAACAACAAAACCCCATGTCGCGAACTGCGTCGCAAGCGTCGGAAGCGGGGGGAAAACCGGATGAAACCGTACCGTTCGCTCGTGGTACAGCTGATGGGAAAATCACGACGATGTGAGAAAACGCGAAACATGCGCTGCTTAATCTTGCCAAATTCCAAATTTTCGGCTGAAGGAACACACATAGGGAAAAAAGAGTTTGGCCTAAATCATTTACTAATCATCAAGCATGCATCAACGTCATGGTTAGTGTTTTTTGCTCGTTAGTTCCATTTTCATTTCGCGATTAAGACGTTCATTCTAAACTCTTAATGCTCTCTTGACCCAGGCACTAGACCAAAAGGAATGCACGTTTGGTCAGTTTCTATTCAGATCAATCTTCGAGTCTTTATTACAGAATTTATGAGAATCAGCAGCCATAAATTAGAAATTACACCAGCGAATCTGAAATCTATGCCAAATTGATAAGGATAAGTGTTAGCTCAAGGTGAAAAATGTGACAGTACTGTGACCATTACGATAAGTTACTTTTTGCGTTGGAACGAATGAAATTATAACTTTTCTCCTGACATCAAATAAACAAACCAAAAATTCTGTACCGCTCTCGAAACCGATATGCTTCAAATTTAATTTGCCTACAACTTTTAGGACGTGGTACGAAATTCCGAAACATATGTTAATTCATCCGGTCGCCAACTCGTATGCTGCCAATAACTTAATAGATCACACTAAAAACATCACATCCCATTGATCAAGCTCTACAGGGCCACAACAATGTAGGTAATCGGTTTCTTATGTCGCATCCCGTGCGCGGTTTTTTCGTCTTTTTGGTGGGCTCATAAAAAATCAATTTATAATCCTATACTGCTATATTTCCCATCTCTAGACATCAATAGAGGATTTCTAGTTCATGGTCGCGATAACGTGGCGTTAAGCTAGGTGCCATATGCGAAGACTGTGAGGATAAAATCATACATTATGACAACGGAAACTAATATATAGTTAAGTTACAGATTTGTAACAAATACCAATGAAAAGTTTCTTAGATATCAGATGTGGTTCAAACTCCAAAAAATCATGGACCAAAACAGTTCCAAGACGACATAGCAAACTAGTTCGATAATCAATTTAATACAACGGGAATGGCATAAACCTAACAGCATCAGCGATCAACGATGCAAATTTATTCCAATAAGTAGATCATAAAATCTTTTTCAATTCTGATGGAAGTCAATGTTTGGGCGAGTATTTACAACATTGCTAACTGGCGAGCATGTTTCGAGGGTGGGACGAGAGGGCTTTCCGATTTATCATCCATGTATTCACATTGGAGTTACACACATCCGGATCAAATCTGTGCATGTTTGTATCGAACGAACGACTCCGAAAAAAACAGATCCATTTATAACAATATATTTCTATGGTCATAAATAAATGTATTTTTAAGCGACACTTATTGGGTTGGTAAATCTGACTCGTGTTGGGCCCAATTGGAAAACGATCAATCGATGTTACATCGCTAACAAGGTAAAATAAAATCATAACCATAACTAGTTCCTAGCTTAAGTGGGGCTTAAGTTGGCAGAGAGCCAGAGAAAATATTTTTTTCAAGGTGGCTAATTTATTCCTCGGAAACCACAAATCGATCCATGACAACCTTCTGTGATTAGACTGAAAATTTACATATTCATTCACCGTAAGTTGTCAGTTCGCAGTATTGAATCGCTCCTTATTTTTTCAGGTGGCGTATTATACAAATTGGTGGCTTGTTATGCTGTCCTTAGTAACGTAGTAGATAAGAGTTATCATTCCAAATTAAAAGCATAAGAACTGTAATTTATTTATTTTCTCACTATTTAAGGTTAACTATTTTGTCAGCCTTTAATAAGTTACAAATCGGATGCCTGTTTCAAAAACAAACAAATTGTTCGGTTTGAAATTTCTTGCTACTAATACAATTTAAATATATAATTATTGTTATTAATAAACATGAAGGACTCACGCATTTATTTTACCGCGCCAGCAAACCTTTTTTATGCAAAACAAACATGAAAGATGTATGCAAACAAACAAGTTTAATCAGTCGACTAGATAAATAGCGTATCATCGTTTCTAATGTTCGTCATCTGTTATCTCAACAATGGCCTTTAGTCGCATGATAAGCACCTCACTTTTCCGTCCCAAGCACGGCACAAGCGTATAGTTTGAGCTCCCGTTGCATGAATAGCCGTCCTTTGTTTTCGGCTCATTATTTCCGAACACGTTACCCAACGAGAAGCGGGATTAGGAGTCTACCTTCCGAAAAGGATCAGCCCACTATACCGCATCGCCATTAGCGGGTGCGAGCTTATACGGCATAAAACACGTACCGCTACAGCTTCTGTAGGGGCAGGGTAATCAACATGCAGGAAATTTTCACTTCTACACCGAACTGACTCCCACTACAAGCACCCAACAACCACGAAGCTTCAGTTTCGAAATTTTATCTGTATTGCGCTTTCTTCCCGAAAGCCCCTATGGGACCATCGATTATAGTAAATCCCGTGGCTCCATATATCAGCCAGCATGCTTCGTTACACTTTCATCCTTGCCTTTCTTTGTCCGGATTCTCGACAATGGTTGACACAGGATGACCCCAGACAGGTCAGGATTGATGTTGTTCAAAAGTCTGCTGCAATAGCGCTTGGAAAAAGCGGTTCTCGGGCTGGAAAAAGAAACGTACGCCTGCCTTTGGTTTACTACTGTACGACTGAGGATGATTCCAACCCGTACCAAATACCTTCCAGAAACACAGCATCGCATCGAGTCAGTCATTGTCAGTTTAGTACTGCATTTTATCCAGTCTCCGCGTGTTGAAACCTAACACCTAGCACAGGCTAGTGAGAATGAATTCTCCCGTTAGCTCCAATTTATACAACTGTCTGAAACGTGTCAATCCGTCGTCCTTCCTATGTAAACGTTCGTTCTACGGTGGCTTTCCGTGGGTGGGCCGGGTCGGACTGTGTGTATGTGTGACTCTGGTGGATGGGGCATGAATCGGTCAACTTTGGATCGGCAGCATTCCACCCATGACATACCGCTCAACATGTGCACTAGTGGGATGCTGTAGATTCGCGCTAAGCTGAAATCACCGATCTGTCATGGCTCATGGCTCACCTAAGCATGTTTCATTCACACGAGCGAAAATCTCGAATCCTGAACGCGAAGGATTTGGCTTCGTCCGCAGACACAGTGCCGGGTGAAAGTTTTGGGGCAAAAATAACTTTCATCTTGACGAAGTTAGTCCCTCTTATAACAAAACTAAACAGAGAAACATCTTCAGGGGATTAATGTCAGGAAGGAAAGATGCTCGGTATAGTACACTGTAAAAAATCGACACGTTACTGCGAAGTGAATTCCACTCACTTTTGAGCTTATAGATGGAACATTTCATATCTACGTGGAATACATTTGCGTTTCAGTTCACAGCACAAAATCAAGTCTTTACACTTCAGTTTACTATGTCATGCATACCAAAGTCAATCTTTTTACACTCAGATTCCAATTCTCAAACACGTCAAATGTCAAAACATGTTAAAATATGACTTGTTGATGACTTGCACCCGAAAGCCATATTTTCTTGGCCCGAAAGTTATATTTTCTTCAAGCAGTACAAAGCAAAGCCGTGGTGCTACATTCCGTAGCGGAATTCGACCTTCTTTTTACTATACACATACTTCGCAGCCGACTGTTTAGTGTACAGGACAATTGCGCTACGATCTACTGACACTAACTAGCGCTACGATCCTACTGACACTAACAGTCTCTCCCGAGCCGGGACTCGAACATACGACGACTGGCTTGTTAGGCCAGCATCGAACGTCGGAACCAGCTGGGAGATAAGATCGATCGATATCAGCAATGGCAAATATACTGTCAATGCGCTTAAAATCTAGTCGAGATGTGTTGTCATGCGTTCATATGGGAATTTCGCCAATCCTTTCTAAAGTGATATCAAGCGGTGAATGCGGGCCATTTTATTCGACGAAGGGGACAGCAGCTTTAACAGCGACTTGCGGCTCTAGATTACAGAAAATTAAACCGAGATTATTTCCCCAAGGATTACTGACTCTGACCTCTTTGAAACCTATGTTACTCTTTTAGACGTTTGCTAGGGACTTGTAATACATAAGTCCCCGTATGTGCGGAGAAAATAACGACCACCCGGAATTAAGTCTAATTTTATAAAGCAAATACTAGAGAAATTGCTCCATTATTCATCTCATTAAGCCGATATTCACGAAGAATGCACGGATTAAACACCAAATTTTCACGAAATCATTGAACAAATAAACTGAATATGCTTACGTGCTCTTATGGAATCGTTCAGCATTGTATGTTTATTAAAATTAGCTAGATTTATCCTGAATTTCGTAAAACAAACCATTTTTCACAACGCTTCCATATCCATTTCAAAACTTGAATCACTGCTCAATTATCCATCTCACGACGCCCCCATATTCATCACACTGTTAATCATGAATGAATCACATTATCATGAATGAACGTAGCAGCAGACCGTCGTAGTAGGTTACCTAGATATCCGCTGTAGTTGTTTACGTGCAAAATTGGTAACCTAAATAACCACTGCAGTGATGACGATTTATGTCAATTGTGTCGGAATAATTCAACATTTTCAGTATGTTTTTTTCGTATTAATAGGAATTGATTTGGCAACTTTTGATTTTCTTCAACGCAGTGAAAACAGATGAAAATACATACAGTTGAAATTTAGGAATTGTAGAAATTCATCACGTATATTTCTGCTAATTCAAGCTTGTTTTAGGAAATTTGAGGTGAACATTTCAAAGATTAAAGTATTCTTAGTGTAGTGAGTGATTTTGTTTAGTGATCAAAATAAAAAGTATTCCGCTAGTAATGAAAAAAACTTTCGTTGGCTGCTGAACGAGTCCAATGTAGCAATGTAGTTTTTTCTAACATTTAGTGTGAAATTTTGAAAATGCGTGGCCTTTCTCCCGAGCAAAGAAAGCGAATTGTGCACAAATGGGGCACCGTGAGTGGTCTTTCTATAAGAAAATTAGCCAGAGAAGAAGGTATAAGTGTCGGAGCAGTTAAAGCCGCATTGCGGAAGTATTATGAAGAGTGCACATTTACTGATGCCCCAAGACGTGGTAGAAAACCCGGGCCTGTTGATCCCACAATGGACAAAAAGGTTAGGGAATACTACAAGCGGCATCCTTCAGTATCAGTACGAGATGTGGCGAGAAAGCTTGGAACCTCGGCGAGTAACGTTATGCGTGCCAAGGGAAGAATGGGTCTGCAGACCCGTCGGAAGTAGAAGCAGCCAAACAAAATCCAAAACAAGCTGAATCTATGAAACCGAGAGCTCGGAAGCTTTATGACAAACTTCTGACCAAAAAAATGGGATGTGTTATCATGGATGACGAAACCTACATAAAACTGGACTAAAAAACTCTGCCAGGACCGCAATTTTATACATCACCGAAGGGAAAGGATGACCCTGGACCAGTGAAAGCCATTTACACCGAAAAATTCGGCAAGAAGGTAATGGTTTGGCAGGCCATTTGTGAATGTGGGAAAATATCTCGTCCATTCATTACGAATGACACAATGAATGGTAAAATTTACGTGAAAGAGTGTTTGCAGAAAAGGTTGTTACCCATGGTTAAGCAGCATTACAATCCTCCAATCTTTTGGCTCCAATGTCACATGTGTCCCAAAGAAGATGAATTCTCCAAACTGCCCTGAAATTCGCCTCTATTGAAACTTTTTGGGCTTTGGCCAAGGCAAAGCTGAGGAAATATGTCAAACCAGCGGACAATGTTGAAAAATTTAAAAAGGTTGGCTTAAAGTGGTAAAAATGGTCGGAGAACACACTGTGAAAAAGCTTATGAGTAGTGTTAAGAGAAAAGTTAAAACACTTATTATCTATATTTCAGAATAAAATGACCCGAAAAATCCTGTATTTTTTGTTTTATTCAAGAAAGAAGATGTATTTATAATTTTCGGAACAGTCTATAGAACAATGCGCGTATTTTGTTTTCTGAGGTAGGTGATTGAATTAAATGAGTTTTCGAGTGTAGATGCCTGACTATAATATCAAATTTAGAGCTTATAAGTGAGTTTTTGAGGATTATACTTAATGACGAATCTAAAGTGAACTAAGAAGAATCCATTCCATGGATTAGCAGATTGATTTAGTAAGAAAATATGCGTTTTTTCCTGTTTTCAATTGTGTTTTCTTGTTGTATGAGATGAATATATGGGCTGAGATGAATAATGGAGCAGTTCCCCTACATAAGTCCCCGTATGTGCGGAGAAAATAACGACCACCCGGAATCAAGCGTACTAAAAACTGGAGGGTAACAATTTTCAGAAAATTTGATACGCTGCAAATAAAACGATCACGTTTTTCAATGCTTCTAACAGATGTCTGGAATAATAAAAAACGAAGGAAGAGGGAATGAGCATTGCACGATAGTGAAATATTTTCTAGTCTTGGTATCTAATGGTGGCTACTTTTAATTTTCATGCAAAATGGCTAAAAAATATTAGCCCTGCCACTTGCTAAATTTTCTAGTTTGAAAATGTTTAAATAAACTTCTTTAAACATCATTCTTTACTGGCACAAGAAATGATGAAACCAAGTTAAAATAGTGGAAAATTGACGCATTTGTTATAAATCACCTCCACTATGTTTGACGGCAGGTTTTTTAACCCATCGCTATTTTCGTGTAATATCATATGATTGAACTCTCCCAGCTGGTCTCGAGGTACGATGCTGGCCTAACAAGCCAGTCGTCGTAGGTTCGAGTCTCGGCTCGGGAGAGACTGTTAGTGTCAGTAGGATCGTAGCGCTAGCCCCGCAATTGTCCTGTGCACTTAAGAGTTGGCTGCGAAGTCTGTGTATAATAAACAGAAGGTCGAGTTCCGATACGGAATGTAGCACCAAGGCTTTGCTTGCTTTGCTTTTTATCATATGATTGAAATAACACTTTTTTGGTCACGTCTGGCCGAAAGCTCTTTTTAACTTATTGTTTGTCCATAAATATTTCTTGACTCTTTTTCGCCGTTAACCAAGGCTTCTGAAGTGCTACTCTATCCTTAAGAATTTCTGCTTTGATACGACTTCTCACTGTTTAAAGTGTCACATAGACGATAAACAAACTCTCAATTGGTTTGATATTTTTGAAGCTGACAGTCGATAGCTTTCGATCTTGTTTAGTTTATCTCGGGATAGACAGGAAACTTGTCTTTGTGGGTGTGAAAGAAAGTAGAACGACATCTGCAATTTGACAGTAACTTTACCGCGTTTGCATACTGAGCGTTTTTTATATTTTCAGGCAAAGTAAGCAAGTTTTGTTCACGAAACCTTCCAAAGAAAAAAAAATTAACAAAACACTTTTTCAAGAATCAAGAACAGCACCGACCACGTCCTTGCAATCAGGTGGGACGATCAGGTGGGATGTTAGCGTGACCTTTGCTATTTGGAAACCGTGTTGATTTCTGCATCTCCACAAAGGTCACAGGAAGGAGATTTTTGTTACCATGAAAGGGTACTTTGGATCCAAAATTTACCGTGATAAGCGATGCGATCTCACATATGATTTCTACTCATCCTGATTTGGCTATTTTCGATGTACACTCTGTTCGTCCGACTGATTAGAGAAGCACAATTAGGTTATTATTTTGTAATATTTTCGGGTCAGACAGACAGTAAGAATACCGCTGGGACTGCGCACAAATATGTGTGGTATATTCCAATAGCAGGAATGAAATCAGTGTCTGAAACTTTGCTGAAGACATTATAGGAATCAAACGGCTCAGGCTTTAATTTTTTTATTTATTTATGTTTTTTTCTGGGAAATTGCAACTTTTCTGTTTCTTATTTCTCCATGATCAGATCACCTCTAAAATATTTGTAATTTTAACATCAAGTTTTTTCATAAGTAAGTTGTGGTTCAAAATAAAATTCCAATAGCACAAAGTGATATCTTTTGCCCATAGGGACATGTTTGTAAAAATGGCCTCCCGTTTTTTGTGGAATTGCACAGTAGCATTCTAGTCTGTTGACTTAAATTAGGCTCAAATCCGAAAGATAAACAATTGTGCGCGGCCCCAGCAGCATTCTTACTGTCTGTTGATCTAAACCGGTGCCAAACTATATAAATAATCTTATTGGGCCTCTCTACTATTGTTCCAGTTTGAGATCTGAAGCAAATTTTTTATCGTCAGTATTGTTAAATAAGTAGTTTTTTTTAGGAGTAAAATTAAAAGTTCGTTTCAATTGTTTTACCTCCTTGTATTAAACTTTAATTAAACGTCTGAAATTCGATATATGTTTGAAATACACCCTGGCCACAATAGGTGTTGTTGCCCGAGACCGTATAAATTCAGATGAGTCGATCCTCATGAGAGATCAGTTTTATTCCACCCGGTCACCGCGCAGAAGCTCTGTCGGTTAAATAAATAATAATAATTTGTAATTAATACAAGTGTTTAACAGTCAAAAGAAAGCCGCTTGGCCGTTCTACCGTCCACTGTATTGTCGTCTCGGCGAATCGCAATCGTATACATCATCGCGAGAGTCCGCGTTCGTTATTCAAGTCTCGCTTGTTAACAAGTATAATCATTTAAAAACTATAAATTCAATCAGAATCGTCAATAATATGTTAGATAACCAAAAATACACTAAACGAAAATACCTGCTTATTAACGCCATAATTGTTGGTGCGTTGGGTGTATTTTCGGCTGAGGAATCTCAAAAACGTAGAACAACTTTATTTCATACTGTCCGACGTTTCGTCACTTATCAGTGACATCTTCAGGAGAAAATATAAGGGCAAAAAACAAACAAGATATTCATAGCAATCTCCGATGTCCGATTTCAAGTTCCACATAAAGGAAATTTTTTTCTAAGTACAGGTATAGCTCGATTTTACGCACATTCTCGTTTTTGAAATGTGCGTAAAATCGAATTGTGCATAAAATCGAATCAAAATTTTTAATTTTTTTTATAGCCCAAATTTACTTCCGTGATCAGAAATGTACAAGAAAACATGTAGGGGTCATCCAATTAGTATGTAACGTTCGAAAGGGGAGTTGGAAAGCTTAACAACTCATGGAAACAATATTAAGGGTCCAAAATAGAGAGTGACAATGGAGCGGGGTCGAAGAAGGTAATTATTTACGTTACGTAAATAATAGACGGTATCTAATGTGCCGTGGGAAACTCACCCAGAACATATGCAAAATGCTTGAAAGGAATTACTTAAAACAATGAAATGGGCGTGTGTGTATGTGAGTATATATGTGTATGTGTGTTTGCGTGTGCACGTGTGTATATGAGTGTATGTGCGTATATGTGTATGGATGTGCGTATATGTGCGTATATGTGCGTGGATGTGTGTATGTATGTGCGTATATGTGTGCGCGTATATTCGTGCGTATATGTGTGTATATGTGTTTTTTTTTTTTTTTTTTTTTTTTTTTTTTAAAGGCGGCGGGGAAATCTGCAAACAGACACCTGAGAAGAGAACTCAGGGTGTGGGGATGAGACTAGGGGAGAGATGCTGGGGTAGTTGCACTCGCCCAGACACCTACTGATCCCTGTCCCGACCCACTAAAACCCCTCCAGTCTCCAGCCCTGGTCTTCCCGGAACGACGGTTAAGTATTACGTCGGGGAGTGGCTTTTGTGCGTGATGCACCCTCTTTACTCTTATAACCTCCTAGCTAACTACCTGGAGACTGGTAATTAGCTACCACTGGCGTGTTGGTGGTTGACCCGCCACACACGTTGCAGCTCCAGAACAATCTGAGAGGCGGCCGCACAGACCGCGTTCCAGATGTCCGGGTCGTCGCACATCCTCCGGACTAGATTGTCCGGAGTAGTGCCAGGCCCGCTCACAGCCATCATGTTGCTCCTCGCTCTTGCGAAACGGGGGCATACGAAGAAGACATGCTCAGCAGTCTCCTCCTCCTCCACGCACTCGGGACTCATGGGGGACACCGCGTGTCCGAACCTGTGCAGATATTGCCTGAAACAAGCATGGCCTGACAGGATTTGTGTCAGGTGGAAGTTCACTTCACCATGTCGTCTCCCGACCCAGCCGGATATCTCCGGTATGAGTCGGTGCGTCCATCTGCCCTTTGTGGAGTTGGACCATTCCCGCTGCCAGCGGAGCATCGAGAATGACCTTCTGGTACCTCGTATGCCCCTTGTGTCACGTTGGTCGAAACACTCTCTGTCCTCCTTGATGGCGATGCTGATAGGCATCATGCCGGACAAGACACAGATTGCATCGTATGACACCGTACGATACGCACTCGCAACTCTCAGGCACATGAGCCTGTAGGTACTTTCCAGTTTACCACGGTAACTGTTAGTACCTAGCGCTCTGAACCACACTGGCCCACCATACCTAAGTATGGACGAAACCACGCTGGCAAGAAGTCTTCGCTTGCCGCCATAAACCGCTGAGCTATTGGACATCATACGAGATAGTGCTGCAATAGCCGATGAGGCCCTCTTACAGGCATAGTCGACGTGACTCCCGAACGTGAGCTTGTCGTCCACCATAACCCCCAAGAGCTTCAGGGATCGCTTCGAGGTGATGGTGCAGTCTCCGACTCTGACCACCGCCTGTTGCTCCGATTTACGGTTGTTCACAACCGTGACCTCCGTCTTATGATGCGCGAGCTCCAGTTTCCTGGAGCGCATCCAGTCCTCGACCTTGCGTATACAGTGCGCGGCCGTCAACTCGACCTCCTCGATAGACTCGCCGTAAACCTCCAGCGTTATGTCGTCTGCAAAGCCGACGATCACAACCCCTACAGGGAACTTGAGTTTCAACACTCCGTCATACATGACATTCCACAACACCGGGCCTAGGATAGAACCTTGCGGAACTCCTGCGGTAATTGGGACGCACTTCTGACCCTCCTCCGTGTCGTAAACAAGTACTCGATTCTGGAAATAATTTTCCAGAATCTTGTACAGCGACACCGGTACATGGATGCTCCTGAGCGCGAGCGCTATGGAGTCCCAACTGGCACTATTGAACGCATTCTTCACGTCGAGCGTGACGATTGCGCAGTAGCGTATTCCCCTTCTCTTGCGCTGGATTGCTACCTCCGCCGTCTTGATGACGGAAGAGATTGCGTCCAGCGTGGACCTGCCCTTCCGGAAGCCGAACTGGTTACTTGCCAGACCGTGTACACCCTCCGTGTACCTCACCAGTCTGTTGAGGATGATCCTCTCAAGCACCTTGCCCGCGGTGTCCAGCAGGCAGATAGGCCTATATGCCGATGGGTCCCCTGGCGGTTTCCCAGCCTTCGGCAATAAGACCAGTCTCTGCCGCTTCCACCTGTCCGGAAAGAGACAGTCATCCAGGCACCTCTGCATGACTGCCCTGAACAGCCCGGGGGACGTTTTTATCGCCAGCCTGATCGCCAGGTTAGGGATACCATCCGGTCCCGGTGCCTTGCTCACCTTTAGGGATTTGGCGATCTCGATGAGTTCCTCATTCGTAACCCTTGCCTCCTCCCCTGCCTCGACACGGCTGTCGTCGCTCACGGATTGGATGCTCGGCAGGTTGGCCGATCATCTCTGGTCTATGTCTGAGATACTGGAACGTCGGACGTGAGACTCGACTGCCGGAGGCCAAGGACTTGGCTCGTGGCGTGGAAAGAGTCCCTCGATGATACGCTCCAGCATCGCTGGTGATCGCTCTGCAGGCGCTAGCGCGCCTTTAGTCTTGGCCATTACAATCCTGTAGGCGTCACCCCACGGATTTGTATTGGCACACGCACATAGCCTATCGAAGCAGGCCCTCTTGCTGGCCTTTATCGCACTCTTTAGCATCGATCTTGCCGAACTGAATGCTGCGCGGCGCTCTGTCCTCTCTTCTTCGTTTCGCGCACGCTGCATCCTCCGTCTTGCACGGAGGCACGCACTGCGAAGGTCGGCTATCGCGTCCGTCCACCAGTAAACCGGTGGCTTTCCATTCCTAGGTTGGCGAGTCCTAGGCATGGTGGCGTCGCACGCCCGCGATAGCATAGCAACTAGTTGGTCAGCAGTCGGGCGGAGCCAACTGCCCCCCTCGCGCTCCCTTCTCATTGCCTCTTCGAATACCTCGGCATCAAAGTGCGATGTCTTCCACCCGCGAACGGTCGGAGTGTTGGCTCTACCCGTCGCTTGCCGCCTCTCGTTGTTGTCTACACTAAAACAGACCGCCTGGTGGTCGCTATTAGTGTAGCCATCGTCTACCCTCCAGTTCTTGATCAGTCCTGGGCTGGAGAACGTCACGTCGATGATCGACTCCGCACCATTTCTGCTAAATGTACTTTTGTTCCCAACGTTGGCCAGATCTAGGTTGAGCTTTGCAAAAGCCCCCAACAGGACCTGGCCCCTCTGGTTCGTGAAGCGACTTCCCCACTCAACAGCCCAAGCGTTGAAGTCGCCCGCCACCACCAACGGCGTTAGGCCCGTTAGCTCCATGGATAGGAGGTCGACCATCTGGGTGAACCTTTCGGTAGACCAACGTGGCGGAGCATAGCAACTGCAGTAGAACACTCCGTTTACCTTAGCAACTACGTACCCTTCTTCTGAGGTTGAGACAACCTCCTGAACCGGGAACTTGCTCGTCGTACATATGGCCGCCAAACTGGACTTATCCGCAACCCAATTACCGTTTCCGGGAGGGATGCGGTAGGGATCCGATATGACGGCGATGTCCGACAACGACTCAGTGGCTGCTTGGTGTAGCAGCTGCTGAGCCGCGAAGCAATGGTTCAGGTTCAGTTGCGTCACCCTTACGCCCGTGGTTTCGCAGCCGGCTTACCGGCTGGGCACCTGAGGCCTCCCATAAAGTGGCGTCCCGTTTCCCGGAACATACCATGCACTTGGGAGACTCCACACAGTCCTTTGCTTTATGGCCTGCACCTCCACATCGCCTGCACAGCTGGCTCCTATCGGGCCCCTTGCAGGTCCAGGACTTATGTCCGCCCTCAAAGCACCGGAAGCAAATGTCTGGTTGCTGTAGTATGCCCAGAGGACATACAGACCAGCCGACCTTCAACTTGCCCTCTTTCAGGGCCAGGTTAGCGTCCGCCGACGGTAGTCGGAAGGTAGCTATCTGGGTCCCCGCCGGACCTTTGCGGAGGCGGATTGACTCCTTAGCCACCTCCACCCCGCACTTCGCTTTTAGGGCTTGTGCAATGTCGCACCCCTCAGTGACTTCGTCCAGGTTTTTAAGCTGGAGAGTCACTTCTGAGGTGAGTGCCCGCACTTGCACCTCCTTCCCTAGGACCTTTTCAGCTACCGTTTTGTAGGTAGCCCCCTTGTTCTTGGCGTCCTTCCGGAGCTCAAGTATCATCTCGCCAGTGCGAGATCGGCGGATACTCCGCACATCCGCCCCCAGATCCTTGAGCTGGGTTTCCCCCCTCATCTTCTTCAAGACTTCTGAGTACTTCGACCCATCCGTCTTGAGTATGAGGGCATCACCCCTACTCCGCGCTTTTTGACCTTTTTTGGTCCTCTGGCCGCTCCGCCATCATGTCGCGTCGCACCTTCCCGACGCTTCCTACCCTCTACGGTAGTCCAAGGGTTGCCCGTAGCCTCCACCTGTGCCTTTTCCGCGGTGGACCTTGAACCGGTTGGCGTGTGTTCCCGTGGGAGTAGCACGACCAATCGTTTCTTGGTGTTCCCGGGGGCCGTTTCCCCCGGGGACTGCCTCGTTCGCTTAGAGACCTGCCCCGTGGAGCAGACCGACGCGAACGAGGGGGCGTCTGTCTGCACCTCTTTAGATGCAGTCGCCCTCCCGGTCCTGGCCGCTTTCTCGGCCGCCTTCACCCGAGCTACGAGTTCTTCGTGCTCCTTTCTGGCTTCATCAATGGTGCTCCGAAGCAGGAGGAGGCTCTGCTTCAGGTCGCCAGCGATGTTTCGCCTGTTCGCCAAGAACTCTATTATGGCATCGAGTTGTTCAGACAGCGCCGCCACTCTTGGCCGCGTGTCCATACACCATATACTGTTTTCCAGAAATCGGACATTTTTCGACGCTATCCAAAAACCATAAATCACCATTTTGGGTCTCAAAATAGTTCGGTTATTTTCTACTATTTTACAGAAACCGAACACCACCATAGTGAACTTCAAAATAGCATCTGAGATAGATTTTCAGCCCTGACCCTGGTTCTGAAAATACCCATATTGGATGAGTATTGGCCTTGTTTTCAGCTCTGGTTGGTCGAATTCTGCCCCCATAACAAGACTCTGCATTTTTTCAATAGGACAACAGTTAGCATAATAAAATTAAAATTTTCTGAGTCTTAGTGGAACGTTTAGCAAATTTTCAAATCGATTACTGCCAGAATAAAGGAATCCGTAAAAACCGAGTGATTTATTCGAAATTGGAAAGTTTTTTTGTTTTTTAATCACTTATGTTCGAGCGTCTTGATAGGAAAATTTTCACTACACTTTTCACTTTTTATTCACTGTCACTATTTAATTCTATCACTTTTCACTTTTCACTTGCAAATACGTATTTCGGCACTGACATAGTGCCTTCGTCAGTGCTTATTTGGACTGTGGGATATGTGTGTATATGTGTGCGTATATGTGTATGTGTGTGTGTGTGTGGTTGTGTGTGTGCGCGTGTGTGTGTGTGAGATAGAGAGAGAGAGAAAGTATATTTGTGACTCACACATTTATTTTTGCGCACATACTAATGCTAAGGAGGCATTGAAAACAGTTCCTCTATCTTGTAACAGCACACGTTTTATATAAAAGTCTGAGTAAATTACTCCAAAAAGATTGTGTGCATACGACGTCAAATATTTTACGCGTTAGACACGTAAACAACTATGAAAAAGTTCGTTGTTTCGCAAAAGATGTCTTGTTGTTACTGTCTCCCGGTTTTCGGCAGATTTTTCAGTCTATATGGACGGCCCCTTATTAGTGTACCATGTCTAATATATATAACCCTTAATTACGCACTATTTAATGAAGAAAACATAAGAATTTAAAATGTGTTTGAAAAAAGTGTCCGTAAAACCGAAGTACGTAAAATCGAGGGTGCGTATAATCGAGGGTGTATAACTGTATAAGTGTTCGGATTTAGGTCTCATCTGGACAAGGATTTTTTTTTTTCTAAATCTAAGTCACACCATTCATTCTAGTTCATTTTTCGCATTTTCGTAAAACTTAATACATTTCTCGCTCTACTAAACTTAAAATGTAATCATAAAACAAATAAGTGAAGATATATTTTTCCCTGAAGATGTAACTGATCAGTGACGAAACATCGGACAGTATAAAATAAAGTCGTTCTATATCATTGCCCCTAAATGATATTTGTTAATTTTTTATTCACTGATAATTGGTTACTATTTCCTGGCAAGATTAGTTCATGAGCGGACAGTCAGACCGCACATCCGAGAAAGACACCCTTTGCCAAAATTAACAATGTATATCCAAACACTTTCCAACCTTCGTGAGACTGCCCATTACGAAGGCAACACGAGATTGAACATTCCGCAGGCACCTGTCTGCTGGGCTGCCGCTCGCTCCGTCGTACGCTGATTTCACTTGCTGCTCGTCCGTTCGCTTTCGGTTCGTTCGGGTGCAGCAGCCTGTAGCTGTGCCGCGCGGCAGCAGGCACCCTAATGGAATGGAGTCTAGCGCCAGGTAAACGCCACCCACCCAACGGAGCACAAAAGCAAATAATAACCCACCACACCGTCTGCCCCCAAAAAAGGGAGCAGAGAAAAACAGAGAGGAGAGTGTGATCTACCTCTAGCCGAGAAGTGTCGGGAAATCTCTCCCGAAGCGAGACTTTATTCCTGCCTGGTCAACGATGACGAAGGAAAGCATGCTCGTTGGCGCTTTCCAGTCTTTATCTAGATTCGGTTCGGCTCAGTTCAGTTGTGATCGGTACTCTGAGTTGGCTGCGAGGATTTGATCTGTCTTCCTCCTTTCCGGTTTGATCTGCTGTGGTTGGTAGTTTTTTTACGCCGTCTTGTTCCTAACTTCCGGAAACGTTTGACCAACGTAATCGTGTGGAACGTACAAGATGCTGCCCATGGGACGTTAGGTGTGATTTAGGATTTTCCAGAAGCATACACATTAAGGCTTACTGTGAAGTGTTTATGTGCAGGATTTCGCGCCACAAAAAAACACAGCTAAAGCATACCTTTCGGATCGGAATCATGCCTTGTAATGTGAAAAAACCTGCGTTGAAGTATTAGTTCCAGCGGCTCATTGTAGTTCCATATAAAATTGTGCGAATAATTCATTGTAATGTTTCCGTGAAGTGAATTTCCCTTGTGTAAATCACCTTCAGCAATTTTTCATCCGAATTGGATGATCCGGTGTTTTTTTTGCGACTAGGTGGCGAGCTGCTTCTGTACGGTGACTTGTGATAGTGGGTAGTGATAAACTCCGAGATGAGAACAAGCTCAAGGGTTTTTGATAACACAGACAGGAATTGAAATGTGTAGCCACCATTGACCCCATCAGTGGTAGATTCTGATGATAATAAACTATGCCTGTTGGGTGCTCCGAGCGTGGGAGAGCGAGGGCTTACAGGGTGAACAGTACGATGTAGGCTTACGGTAAAACTCGCCTAAGCCCAAAGCAAACTGAGCAGGATAGTGGAATAGAGTATTAAGTGTATCATATCAGCGCCCCATTGTTGATTCTGATGGTGTTGCAGTTAGCATATGTAGATAGATATGCTGCAACAGGGGTAGGGATAAAACGGAAAAATTCATTTCCGAGATAGCTATCGCAATCTGGTTAAAACAACAACACTGAAGTTACAATGCTGTGCCGTCATCGTCATTATCGTAGCCGACGATGGAGGAGGCATACTCGGTTTATAGGCCTGTATATCTCTAAATATGCCTCCTTACAAGCAGACTGTATCACAATTTATCTGCTGCTTTTCTCACCAGCGCAGCGATTTGCCTGGCTTACCTTACCTATCTAGTCAAGCATACTTTACTGGTTCATGCGTTTGGAGATGTGTTTTTTTTTTCATTCGTTTCAGCATTCGGTTGTTCATATCTACTGAGTTTGGCGTGATAATGCCATTCTGGGTGTGGATATTTAAACACAGTTGCGTCACTGCGTAGCTTGTCGCATGTGTGTTATATTTTTTGTTGGTAGTTATTTATTATGATTGCGCGCGAATAAATACTTAGTCTCCCATGTTCACAGTGTATTATGCTGTCAAATAAATTGAATCATATTGCTCGAAGCCGCTTTCAAAATTTTATACCGCTACCGCTTCTGCTGCCGGAACAATAGACGCTGAAGGTGGTTGGATGCTACTCGACGTTGTGTCTTAATTTTTCGTGCACTCTCCCCCATTTTGAGGCGGTATGATTTATTACACAGCTGTCTGCTAGCAATACAACTTGCTCAGTATACTTGCGTTAACAATGGTTCTTAAAAACGCGGCGAACATTTCTGCGAACTTCCGGCAACTCTTGTTGTTGTGGTACTGTTCATTAATCACGGAAAGTAGCTATTTTTGAAGTTATCACCCCAAATTAATTTTTAGTGTTACTCGTAACGCAATTTAACCGCTGACAAGTAAAAATAATAATAATTGATTATCAAAAGTTAGAAGAAGTTATATGTTATTAGCTTTTTATTGTCTTTCTGATGTATGACAAAAAAGTTTTGTATCATTCAACTCGAGGCAGATTTTATGTGCTTGAAGAACTTCTTAAAAACCAAGGTTTTTATATGACTGTTTTTCATCTGCCTGAGAGTAAGTTACTCAGTCTGCTTAGGCATATTCATTACTTAAACGGATATTTACTCACACACGCACACGAAGCTATACAAATACTGCGAATTTCGCTGTGATTTCCCATGAAGAAAATAAATTTTATCAGCATAATTTACAATCACTTATTTCCACCACAGTCTTTTTAAAGTTGATATCAAAAGGACTTTTAATCAAGTGACCAAAGGAATATAATAACAGTTTTATTGTTCCAATACTTAAAGGTAATCTGAATTCTCTGCAAAATACGAGTGTATTTTTGTTAAAAATGAAATAAAATTTAAATAATTCCAGCATTTGAAACACGGCAATCATATTAGAGGCTGTCCACATTTCACGTGGACAAAAAGTTGTCCTTCTTCTTTTTCCCCCGCTAAAAAATGTAGTCAATGCAAGGCAGTTCAGCATGTTTAAGCTAGAGATAAAATAAAGTAATGATCTGCAAAACGTTAAAGTGAGGACCCGAAGCATTCAATCTGTATCAAATTAAACCAAAAATGCTTAAAATGCTCTTAAATGCCAGTAAAAATTGGAACGAAATTCCAAATAAGGCTTTATGTATATTAAAACCACTTCGAGTACTTCGCTCGAAAATTAATTCGAATTGACTTCGATTCAATACAGCAGACAAAAAAAACTTATTTAGCTCACAATACCTGAGAAACGCTTCTAGAGTATAAAAATTTTTAATTCAGTTCAAGCTGGCTAAAAATGCCTTCAAAGGTAACAATAATAAGGTGATCGTAAATTTACCTCAAAATGGTTAGATATTGCTCTAGACGACGAACAAAGAAATTGATTTCAAATGCAGTTGAAAAATTTGTTCAAAAACTCTTGAACTTTAATCGACTTACTAGAACACGCCTGTTTAACACTCAACTTAAGAAACTAAAACAATAACTAATGATTTGGCTGAAGAGGCTTAATACTCAGCATCGA
Source organism: Wyeomyia smithii (assembly GCF_029784165.1). Classification (NCBI taxonomy): domain Eukaryota; kingdom Metazoa; phylum Arthropoda; class Insecta; order Diptera; family Culicidae; genus Wyeomyia; species Wyeomyia smithii. Next base: position 52,064,131 of record NC_073696.1, read on the forward strand.
AAATTTGGAAGCGGTGAATTGGAAGAAAATTTTCAAAATCAACCCAAATATTTTGAAAAACCGAGAAAAAACATTGAATCAATCGTGAGTTCAGTTTGAAAAGGCTCCTGGACGAAAGGAAATTTTAAATTATACCTAAAAAAAAGAAGGATAATAGGAAAACGACTCAAATTTAGCTCCTTTTAAATGCACCCAAAAATACGATATAATAAACTAGAAGCGTATCTTAAAGTAAGCTGAAATGGCTAAAAACCTTTTCTAAAATACCAAAATGGCAAATAAATGGCAATAAGTGAATACAAAATAGATCAATATGTTGGAAAACAACACTAAAAACCAAAAGTTGACGTAAATAACTGCAATTAATGAAATATGAACTTCAAAAAAGAGCAAAAAATAACAAAAATTTCAATCCAAAACCACTTAGACCAGAAATGCCAAAAATGAAAAGAATCCCGTCAAAATGAGTTTGGAATTTTTTCATTATTTTCGACCGTTTATGGAGACGCTAGGTACATTAAAACATTAAAACATATGGAGAGAGAGACTGTACAATAAAGTCTTTTTTCACACGGATTTATTTTACACGGTTCATTTTTATTTTCCAAATAACGCGATTTTTTTACGTCGTTTTCTCAAATAACGCTTTTTTTTGCACGATTTTCCGTCTTCCGGTAAAGTTGTTACAGTAAGTAACAGTAACGGTAACAGACTATAGTAGGCTGTTTTTTACACAGTTTCATTTTTACACGTTTTCTTTACATGATTTTTCACGACGTTTTTCCAAATAACGCGGTTTTTTTTACACGAGTCATTTGCACGGTACGTAGAATCGTGTAAAAAAAATTTACTGCATAGTGTATTGAGTTCAAAAAAAGATAAAGAAATAATCAAAATCTTAATCGTCGACTGCCTGGAGAATATTCTGCTGGTATTTAATAGAGTAGAACTAGCTCGGATGGACCACTTCATGTAGTGGACCACCCTGACGAAATACTGTTTATTCTCTTAATATAAATTGGACTGTGCGAATTATTCTCATGGTGCAGATTAGCTGGATAAGATGTTTCTTGAAGGAAGATTCCTGGAAACGCCTAGAGTTTTCGCATAAATTGAATTAATTTGACTGGTGGTCCACTAGAGAGCGTGGTCCATCCAAGCCTTACCTCCCAAAAAGACTATTCACCTTAGTTTCAATAGTCTTTTTGAAACACTGGTCAAGTACTTTATTTGCTACAAAGTAAAACTTAGTCACATTGAATCTCATAGGGTAGAACTACTTAGGATGGACCACTTTCTTCAGTGGACTATTCTGACGAAAAAACTACTTGTTTTCTTGAAATAAATTGGAATTTACAAATGTTTCTCGTGATTCTGACGCAGATTAGCTGGATAAGATGGAAGTTTTCCACTGAAGTCAAATATTTGGGAATCACACTTGACCAGAAACTAAGCTGGAACACTCAAATCGAACAAACAATTATTAAGGCTACAAACGCCCTATGGGTTTGCAGCAGAGCCATTGGAAAAAGCTGGGGTCTCCAACCCAGCATGATACATTGGATATATAAAACAATAATTAAACCCAGAATCACCTACGCCTCGTTAGTTTGGTGGCCCGAAACCACTGAAACATCCACTTAAGCTAAGCTAGGTAAAATCCAAAGATTGGTCTGTGCATCGATTTGTGGAGCTATGAGAAGCACTCCATCAAAAGCCCTAGATGCAATACTTCACCTTCTTCCACTTCATCAGGTGGTTGAACTAGAAGCGGGAAAAAGTGCTCTAAGGCTAAATCGACAGTACAACCTAAAAGAAGGAGATCTAACAGGACACCTGAGAATACTGAAAGACTTCCAAATAAATAATCTAATAAAAAGTAAGGAGGATTGGCTGGAGAGGAAACCAAACTTCGAAATTCCCTACAGAATATTAGAGATAGAACGAGAAAGTTGGCAACAAGGTGGACCCACAACTCGGGACGGTTCACTTTGCTTCCACACAGACGGTTCCAAAATGAATGGTTCCGGAATGGGATTCACTGGACCAGGAATTAATGAATTTTTCCCATGGAACACTGACCAACAGTATTCCAGGCGGAAATATACGCGATAATAGAAGGCACGATATTTACATTTTCTGTGATCGTCAGCACTTAAAGCCCTGAATTCTCCTTTCTGCCACTCTAAACTAGTGTGTGAATGCATCCTGTCGCTTCGAAAGTTAGCTATGAAAAACCAGGTTAACTTTTACTGGGTTCCTGGTCATTGTGGAATCGAAGGAAACGAGAAAACCGACTTACTACCCAGACAAGGGTCATCCACTAACTTTGTTGACCCAAAACTTTTCTGTGGAGTCTCCCCGAGCGCTCTAAAAGCTGAACTCGGTGAATGGAAGAAAGCGACCATCAAAGCAAACTGGGATGTCATAAGCGGATTACGACAATCGAAAAGATTCATAGAGCCAAATCGCGAGAAGAGCCACGTGCTGCTCAGGTTAAATAAGAAAGACCTCATAGGTCTTATAGACCGTTCCGATAATTATAAATACACTTACGATCAACCGTCAAATGCGTGGCCTTTCTCCCGAGCAAAGAAAGCGAATTGTGCACAAATGGGGCACCGTGAGTGGTCTTTCTATAAGAAAATTAGCCAGAGAAGAAGGTATAAGTGTCGGAGCAGTTCAAACCGCATTGTGGAAGTATTGTGAAGAGTGCACATTTACTGATGCCCCAAGACGTGGTAGAAAACCCGGGCCTGTTGATCCCACAATGGACAAAAAGGTTAAGGAATACTACAAGCGCCCAAGTAGCACACAAAACATGTTAGAAAACAAGTAACAACGAAAGTAGCCATATAAATGTACTACAAGCGCAATTGAAAACTTGTGTTATTATATTGTGTTTGAAGTTGTTTTTCATCAGTAATACAACCGCATTTCGAAAACAGGCTCTTTTTTTCTGGTTTTGGAGATGTTTTTAATAACACGAGTTCAAGAATGACAATCACTATCACTTGGTCTTTTCGTAAGACATTACACCATCTAATAACAACCTTACGTACCTGTAAAATGCTTTTCCTTAGTAAAATAGTCGTAGCATTCAAACCCCCAACTTAAAATTACTTGATCAAATTATTATTTAAATTATACGAACGATTTCTATTTTTATTCGAAGCGGGTCAAAACGCGCCATCAAAAGATAAACAAAACGCTTGCGGTGTAACCAATATCACTTCAGATTTTTGTTATTGTACATCTAACAACGTTTTCTAGTTTTGTTAGATTTTATATCCAGATCCAGATATCTAGATAACGTTGAAACTATGCGAAAACAATTTCAATATTCAAGCGGAAGAAACAACTCTTTTTGAAAGGTTTAATACTATTCTTTGTCATTATTTTATAATCAATTAAAACTGTCACTGATGAGAGAAATTGCCGATCTAGTTGCACTGCGCAGACACAATACATTTGCGCATGCGCTGGTTAACAGTTGTCATAGCAACAGATTTGCGCATTGCCGTATTAGTACTCGAGATGTATTTTGCCACTTAATCATATCAAGTTGGCTTGCTTTCATGCAGTTATCGGTACTTGTTCTACTAGCCTTCATGTTTTGCGCTTTTCTGGTGATATTGATGTCATGGAATAGGTTACGTCAACTATTCTATACCAACGTGTGTTACTTGGGCGGCATCCTTCAGTATCAGTACGAGATGTGGCGAGAAAGCTTGGAACCTCGGCGAGTAACGTTATGCGTGCCAAGGGAAGAATGGGTCTGCAGATCCGTCGGAAGCAGAAGCAGCCAAAACGAAATCCAAAACAAGCTGAATCTGTGAAACCGAGAGCTCGGAAGCTTTATGACAAACTTCTGACCAAAAATAAGGGGTGTGTTATCATGGATGACGAAACCTACATAAAAATGGACTATAAGACTCTGCCAGGACCGCAATTTTATACATCACCGAAGGGAAAGGATGTCCCTGAACCAATGAAAGCCATTTACACCGAAAAATTCGGCAAGAAGGTAATGATTTGGCAGGCCATTTGTGAATGTGGGAAAATATCTCGTCCATTCATTACGAATGACACAATGAATAGTAAAATTTACGTGAAAGAGTGTTTGCAGAAAAGGTTGTTACCCATGGTTAAGCAGCATAACAATCCTCCAATCTTTTGGCCCGATCTTGCTTCCTGCCATTACTCTAAGGATGCACTAGGGTGGTATAAAACAAATAATGTCACATGTGTCCCAAAGGAGGTGAATCTTCCAAACTGCCCTGAAATTCGCCCTATTGAAACTTTTTGGGCTTTGACCAAGGCAAAGCTGAGGAAATATGTCAAACCAGCGGACAATGTTGAAAAATTTAAAAAAGGTTGGCTTAAAATGGTAAAAATGGTCGAAGAACACACTGTGCAAAAGCTTATGAGTAGTGTTAAGAGAAAAGTTAGAGAACTCGCGTATCCTACGAAAAACAATCCCAACTTGAATTGAAACTGGAAAGAAAACACTTATTATCTATATTTCAGAATAAAATGACCCGAAAAAACCTGTATTTTTTGTTTTATTCAAGAAAGAAGATGTATTTATAATTTTCGGAACAGTCTATATTACAGGGCATTGTCCGAGTAAGTATCATCTTAAGAAGATAGGCAAACTTGATGATGATAAATGTCGCCTTTGTGGCATCGAAAGCGAAACTTCAGTACATCTACTCTGCGAATGCCGAGTATTAATACAACGCAGATTGCGTATCTTCGGTAAGGGACACAAAGAACCTACCGAAATTTGGAGGGAATGTCCCGGTGAGGTAATAAACTTCATAGGAAGTGCGTTGCCCAGCTGGGATAAATGTGCAATGTAGCAAGGACATCAACTCGCCAAATAGTGATGTACCTGCTCGTACGCTCTTAGAGTAAGTTGAAGCATACCATAATAGATCAAAAAATGGTCGCAGTGGTTTAGTCTTCTACAAGGGAAAAAAAGATGAAAGTTATCTGGAAATCCCCTGAGCTTTCGCATAAATTGAGTTAATCTGATCGATGGTCCACTAAAGAACGTGGGCCGTCCAAGGTAGTTTTACCCTAATATGAAACTTCGGAGTTATTGTTTATCCAGCTTTCGCAAAAATCATCAATGGATTTACGATATTAATTTATAATTTCAGTTCCAAAGCACAACAACAAAGGAGTCATTAGGTTTGGTTAAACCAGGGTAAATTAACCTAACTGAACCCTTTTGCTTTAATAACCTATAGTGGACCACCAGTCAGATTGACTCAATTTCTCTTAACATAAATCGAAACTTATAAATGTTTGTCATGTAGATTGGTTGGATAAGATGTTACTCGATGGAAGTTTTCTGAAAATCCCTAGAGTATTCGCATAAATTAACCCTCTAGTGCCCATATTAGTTTTAAGACTGCCTTCGAAAAAATCAAGGTGAAACTTTATAAACATTTTTTAAGTTCTAATTGAAGCTTTTTAGAGGTTCAATTGAAGACCGTCTAGAGGCGGCACTGGGCACTAGAGGGTTAAGTTAATCAAGTGGGAGGTCAACTGTAGGTTAATTCACCTTATTTTGCTTTCCACTGATTTTATTCATATACAATAGTTTTCTTGTAACTGGTACTGTCGTAACAAAATCCTGTGGTAACGATGAATGCTAATTGCTGTTTCACTTGAAGACGGTGCTTTCAGGGTTGGCCAACGGCTCACGGAAATGATCTACGGTTTGAGAGCTCCAAAAGAGATCTTTCACCTGAAACCAAATTTTACCGGAACGTCACGTTTATTTGCATAAATTTTCTGAATTCGATTTATGTTAATGTATTCATTGTATTTGTTGTGCGAAATCAGTTATCAGAGTCAGAGTGGCACTGATTAAAACTTGAGCTTTTTCATGGTCCGTGAATTTTCTCCTCAAATTAGTGGAACTTACCATTCATTGATCATCCGTTGACTTGTTTCGAATGGCCTTCAAGAGCAAATGATGTTGATACTTTGCAGCCAGCATAAAAATTCTTGCGCTTGCGCTTGGAGCGCAATGAATCGATATGATTAATAAATCTTGAAGCTCTATTGATAAATATCAAAGGATACTTAAGAAATTTCCTAGAATGAAAGTTACTTATTAAATCGTCGAACTGGCATTTTGTGGTAATTGAAAGCAATTATGTAGATTGAAAAAGGGTTAATCTCAAGCAATTCATGGAATTGCTGAGGAGCTACCGGCATTCCAATAATTAACCCTTTACACTTCCGGGAAGACGAACTGCGTTGTAAGAATTAAGGCCGTTTTTGTAGTCATATACAACTCAAAACGTATTCGAATATATGTTTTTATTTTTATTGGTTATTTAGAAATCAGCTGACAATACATACAAACTATATCTTTAAACGACCTCGACGAACAGTTAAAAAACAAACTATATTTTATTGGCGATAATATTATGCAAAAAAATGGAAGTTGTTGCAAATGTCGATCAATTGTCGGAAAAAAATGTCAAACCAGAAAGTTTTAAAGCACACAACGCAACAAAAAACAGACCCAAAATTAAGTGAACATTCAAACAGAACGAAACGAATGGATTAAAAACTCACAATGCATTGTACGTTTACGGTCGTCCATCGTCAATCTGTGCGATGTGCAGCAGCTACCTTCGAACCATCATCACCGTTGGAAAACATGCAGCTGGACTCGGAAGCGAGCCGTGATTAAACAAATAATGCAGATGAATGGCTGTCAACCGTTAAAATGGGCTATGAAATCGATTTTGTTTTGTGAACAAGGAATAATAGATGCATTGAGAGTATTTGATTGACAACTCGAATCGAATCACATATTACAAATAATTTTATTTCTTTGTTACAATTTTTTGAAGGTAAACTCATTGGTCCTTTGTCGATTGCACAAAAAGTTCATACATAAAGGTATGGAAATGGGAAGAGGTCATCTGATAAATCTGCACACATAACAACTTTATTATTATTATTATTATTGTTGTTGGTTCTGCTGGTTACAATTTCGTCAATCTGGCTGGAATAATTTTCCGAAAGAATTATTTTATCGAGCGATATGTTTGCTTCGTACTGGCACCGAATCCGCCCACAAATATAACATTCGGTCACATAAAAGATTAATGCTTCATGTCCCTAAATGCTCGCATTCCGTGAATCCGCTTATCAGCCGATCAATTCACCTTTGGGCTCATGGTACAGTCGCGTACAGGTTTTTTTTATCGCTTTTGGTGTATGACCACATCTGTTCGAACATCAAACAGTTCCTTTTTCCCACGCCACATTCCTATATGTGTATGGGAAAAAAATTACTACCTACAGGAGTCGCAAAGAAATCGAAGTGAAAATGGAAAACTCAAACCGAGCACGGAACGGACTTTTTTTGCGGTAAATTGTCGTTGACAGGCCACATTCTGGCTCGGGGAGGGGGCGGCGAGTATCTAATCCCATGCTTATGTAGAGAAAGAGAGAAAGAGGGGGAGTGCCAGGCCACACGACAAGGTGTGAAAACGTACGGAAACTTTGCTCCATCTGGATAAAGCAGTTGAATGCTCGCACAAGCTGGTGTGAAGTTCATGGCAAATTGCTTGCAAGTGTAACGGGCGAACGGTTTGGAACGATTTGTAATCACGTTTTAAAAATTTCGTTAGCGCAAATGATAGAAGTTTAGTATGTTGATCGGAGTGACCGCAAAGTTTCGGACTTGAGAACGAATTTACCTCAACTGTTTTTTTGTCACTTGTTTAGCTTCTGTTCTTAGTCAAGCGATTATTTGATGAAAGGATTTTTTTAACTTCTTGTTAATTAGCTAATGTACGTGAAAATCTCCTAAATGGCGCCATTATTGACATGTTATGTAAATAGCACGCGATAATCGTCACAAAGGATTTTTTCAGCACAAAGGTGTAGGTACTGTTGTATTGTTGGTAATGGCAACGATAAAATAAACAAACGAGCGGTACGGTATGTGTAGAAATTTTTGCGTATCAGTTAGCCTCATCCTCGAAACATTCACAAGCGTCTATTTTTTTTTTATTGAAATGAATTTTTGTGGTAAAAAAAAATTTTTTTTTTGCGAAAAGATGTTTCCGGTCGGTTTTTATAGAACCGGTTTTGATTCGGCCTTTTTTTAGGCCACAGATATTCTTATGAACCAAAGAGGTTTTTTATGCTTTTAGTAATTTTGCTTTTAATAACGACTAATTTTTAAAAATGGCTTATGTAAAAATGGTATTGATGAATTAGAATACTTTCAAAACCACTGTTTGTTTGTTTGATTGGTGCGATGTCTTCGGCAAAGTTGTGAAACGTTTTATCCTTCAAAATATGCAAAGTAAAAATAAATTGTAGAAAACCAGTAAAAAAATACGAAAAGCACATTAGCTGCAATGCTACAGTACCTCCGTTCGAAGCATGATTCTTGTCCACAATATTATCACAACTCAATGTCCGGGATTAAATCCACCTCCATTACACTAAAAATGGTAATCCATTCAAAGTCGACCGTCACACTCTAGAAACTTCATCATCAAATTTACTTCCCTCCAATTGCATTATGGATGGCTGAATCCACTCACCCAGTTGACTTTGGAGACATTTTTATCCATTCGATAGCAGAAAACTCTACGGCAATACAATTGCTTTTTAACAACGGAGCGACAAAAAACTGGAATCCAAAATCCTTGCGTGATTATGAGAACCAAAACCTGGGAGAACCACTTGGAGGCTTGGCGCGCTTTTTTTCACTCCGCTCTTCGCCGACAGCAGGATAGTTATAATAAAAAGTAAAATTGATGAACGAACGCACTCGGCAGGAAAACTGAATTTCCCATCGCTTTTTTTGTCTTCTCTACCAAGCCACCACAAAAGTTGGTGCGCGAAAAAACCAGTTCGCTGGCACTAAAGAGCAAACCAGACGAAACAGTACGGTGAAAAGGCGCAACCGAGAAGATGGTTAAGTTTTAATTGAATTTCGGAATGATTCGGTCGAAGAAAATATGCACGTGGTTGGTTGCGCGGTCCGCATAGAGGTTTTTGTGAAGCGAACTATAATCAGTTCTTGGATTTTGGCTAAATAAAGACTACGAAAGTGAATTGATTGCCATCTATAGTATTAAACTTTTTTGTGTGTAAAGTATTTTTCTTATGAAATTTTCGATCAGAAAAAAATATCCATCAAATTGTCTTAAACTGTGTTTATCATCTGAGAAAGACGTCAAAATATGATAATCTCTTAAAAATTACAAAAATTGAGATTCATTCTATAACATCGTTCGAATTTGGGTTCGACACTTTCTTCCGACTAAACACACTTCGCACGTGTAGTACCTAGCATAAAACATTATTGCACCGCACGGTCTGCCACATCAATTTATCAACATCGTGCACCTTGTTTCGACGCCATGCTAAACTATTTACTGGACAAACAACAACAATTTAGCTGATGAATAACGGGGCAGGCTTATAAATAAATAAATCCTTCTTGTGCTAATCAATTATCATATGCTTTGCTGGGTGGCAGCCACGGTAAATTGACTTCTGCCGCTGTCCGTTCACGTTCAGCTTGGCCGGCTCCAAAGTACGGTTCAGATTTGAACCATCACATCAGACCGTCCGCTTGTCTGTCGCGTACCTACAGACCAACGGCTAGTGGGACATGTCCTGATTGTGGGATCCTTCACAGTACAGGTGCTGGCGTAAAACGCGAAACAACTAGTTTCTGATATCTCGGTATAAGTTGAGTTTCCCACAGAAAGCTTTGGAAAATTTTCAACTTCGTTGTAGTTTGTGGCAAAACTGTAACCATTCTTGAGTCCCTAGATATCCACCCTCACCTAGCGGCAAAGCGAACCAACAAGATAATTTATTTGGTAGCGAATAAAGGCCAGGCACACACAAGCAGCGTCGCGCGCGTTTGCTCAAACACAGGCCCCAACCTAGCCAGCAGCCAATCGATGCAGCTGAAGGTGCATACGTGCGTATCCAATCGAATGTGCACATCCGTCGACGGTAGCCACGCCGATGACTCCTGCGGCGTAAGTCAGCGTCGAGCGCAATCGAGTCCAGCTTTTCAACTCTATATCATAATAGAACCACTTACCAGGTACGTCTGCTAAACCGTGGCGATATGATAAAGCCACCGTCAGTCGGGTCAGCAATGTTCAAACGCGCCCGGCTCAGTAACACGACTGAACTAATCCGGTCAGCTGGTGGTTTGAGGCTACCATTCTCGCTCCTCGCCTGTAAAGAGGAGCGTTCTATTCGGTTTTCAACCGGGACCGCCAACGGCTGGCTACTAGCTGCAGTAAGGTGAGTGAGTGAGAAAATATTACCAACAACGTGCAAGGTTGGTTTTGATATATTTCACAATGATGACCGTGTCATCAGCTTCATAAAATCTTCATTGTATGAAATTTCTTTTTTAACTTATGCTTTATTTTAAAAATTTCATTTTAAACAATTGGTTTATTGAGAGGCTTGAGTTTAAATCCCAACATTGAAGTAGGTGTCAATGGTTGTGGGGTGCCGTGGTTCCCTCACCATCGACCCAACCAGGCATCCCGAAAACTTTTTTTTTTGTTCAACTATCGTTTTCCCAGCGACGAAAAAGACGACAATTCCGGTAGATTTTATGTAAAAATGCGACTAGTGGTTTATTCTCACCATTCTGACAAAACCTTCAAACCATTTCTTGAGATTTGCTTCCAATGTTCCAGTGTTGTGAAAAAACATTTGCAGGCTTCATTTTTTCGAATTGCTGAGAAAGTTTCACAATAAATTCATCAACAGACTTCGTTTCTGTGTTGAGTGTTCAATGGATTATAAATAGTTTGAACAGGAAATGTTAGATTAAATATGAGCATTATATTCAAAGTTTTCCTGGAAAATTGGCGATCCTCAAAACAAAAGTCACGAAGTTCTGAGTTCTCTACGATAAAACAAAAAAAAATTTTTTTTTGAACGTCGGAAAATTTGAATTCTTGTGTTTTCTAGATTTTCTTAAAAGACTAAAGATTTTTATTACGAATATTGCGTCGAAACAACAAAAAATTGGGTGAAAAGAAAATAATATTTCATATAAAAATTGATTTTTCGAACTGAATTTCTATTTTTAACAACGGCTTTTTCCCGTTAACACGCAAGTTCATTAAGCAGACAGTATATGGAGTAGAGAGAACGAAAATAAAGCGAACTGGAAATATGATACAGATTTGGAAAAATATACCGCATCCCGACGGGACTTGATCCCGCAATCTCCCTGTCTCCGGCATGGTGTTTTGACCAATTAAACTACGGGGGACGGTAAATAACGCTTGCACAGCAGTGTGTGTAGTTAGGGATGAGCAATAGAATTAGGCGGCAGCGGAATGTGATACGATATAGATTGTGGAACAGTACCACCGTCCCCCGTAGTATAATTGGTCAAAACACCATGCCGGAGACAGGGAGATTGCGGGTTCAAGTCCCGTCGGGATGCGGTATATTTTTCCAAATATGTATCATATTTCCAGTACGCTTTATTTTCGTTCTCTCTACTTCATATACTGTCTGCTTAATGAACTAAAAATTGATTATTGAAATCTTTTCAAGAAAGATTTTTTTTTCAAAAATAATCTTTCACTGTTTGTTTTAAGATAAAAAAAATATTCCGTAAGAACACAGACTGCCAGAACTTTCAATCAAACAGATGTTCTAGGTTATCCAAGAGTGATACAATCAGTGAATGTACGGTGTATATTTGTTTTACAGACAAGTTTTCGGGATCAGTTCGTGCATGTCTGCCAGCCAGAAAAGACGCAGATTTTGTTCAAGTGCCAGAACAGTACACATTCGATACCCTCTTTGTTCGATCGAGTTTCGATCGAGTGGGGTGCATGAAATTTCGGTTTTCGAGATTATTTTCCCAGATGGCTCCAAAATGCATGAAACGTTCAGATCTGGTATCATCTGAAGAAAAAAAAACTTGATTTTGGTGATTTTTCGAATTTTTCAAGGTCAAACTTCGATCGCTTTGCGCCACCGCGTTTTTCGGCTAAAATTTTGCATAGGGCGTTTTTTCGGGTGGATGAACATTTTGTGTAGTGTTTTTTCTTTAAATTTTCTGGTTACTTTTTTTCTCATATAAATGATTGGCACCCTAAAAATGCCATTAGAGTTCTGCCTTATCAAGTAGAATCAAACGCGATCCGCTGCCGATAGAACATATAAGAATCTTCGGTGGCATTTAAAGCGACTTTATTTCGCAACATTGCTTGCATTGAGCAATTCCTAGCTATGTAAAATTTGAAATGAATAATTTTTCGGAGTCTTTTCTGAGCCGTGTTTCATATAGCGGCCAGGGAGCAGCAATTTAGCACTGAGATAGCAAATTTTGGAATATGCTGCACTGAAGCAGCGAGTCGCAATTCATTGTTATTCAGTTATTCTTTTTTTTTTTTTTTTGAAAATTTTGCACCGATTCTATTTAGCTGCTGAATATCACAATTTAAAAAAGAGGCATTTGGTTTAGGACTTGAAATTTTCACCCCTTACGGTACCAAATGGGGTATCCAGGTGCAATTTTTATCCGATTTCGATATTTATTCCTTCAATTCATCGTTAGAGCGGTGCCCCAGCCCCCAATACAATTTTCTTATCTCTAGAAAACCGGTTTTCTGGGAAATGTTCCGAAACTAATATATAATAAATATTCAAACAGAATTTTACAATTATAGGTTAAGAAATTATAAAATTACTTCCACAGCCTGTTTTCATGGTTTTGGCTGTTCTAGTGACAGGCCCCGATCCATTACCTTCCGTAATAGATTCCACTGGGGCTTCTAGAGGCCATAGAAACAATTAAATAGAACAAGGTCAAATACCATCCAATAAATGTATTTTCGGAATCGGAATGATGCCCAGGGACCCAATACACGGTTTCCGGAAAATAATCGTAAATGAACGAATGCCACCAAATATGGGTATTTTCGGAATCGAATTTATACTGAGATCAGATATCAATTCCTAACGCTACATTTTTCGAACTAAATTTCTTTTTTTAACAACGGCTTTTACCCGTTAACATTCAAGTTCATTAAGCAGACAATGTGTGGAGTAGAGGAAGGCGAAAAATTAGCGAACTGGTAAAATGATACAGATTTGGAAAAATATACCGCATCCCGACGGGACTTGAACCCGCAATCTCTCTGTCTCCGGCATGGTGTTTTGACCAATTAAACTACGGGGGACGGTGGTACTGTTCCACAATCTATATGCGTATCACATGCCACTGCCGACTTATTCTATTGCTCATCCATAACTACACACACTGCTGTGCAAGCGTTATTTATAGACTGAAAGGAATGTCTCATCGACCACAGAAGAGTCAGCTGATGCTGATAACTCTTATAGACCTGTGCGATCGAGACCAAAGCCAGTCTGTGTCGTGCTTGCGGGTGCGACACAACAAAGGAAAGTGCTCCGTAGGGCTAAATTTTTCGAACTTAATTTCCATTTTATTAAAGTTTACTTTTTATTAAATACTTTTAATATCGTTTTCAGGTTTCTATACATCATAGTCATTTTGAATTCAAAGATGGTGACTTCCGGTTTCCGGGAAATAACTTGAAATGGCCATATACCACCCAATATTTGTATTTCAGGGATCAGGATGATGCACAGTAGAGTGGCCATTTTTGCAACATCATGCGATTTCGATAAGCGCCGGGTGGAAAACAGTTTTCTTTTTACTCCGAAAATAAGCCATGAAAATTTGAAGTTGATCCGAGTTCATTTAATGAACCCACAAAACGCTTATGTTTAAAAAAATAGATTCTTATAAGAATTAAGTTTTTTTTTTTTTTGAAGTTTTAGCCTTTTTTTTCAAAATAGTAGATGTATATTTTGCGTCGATATACTCGTTGATTATAAAATCATGTCATTACGGACCATCACATATTGCGTAACGCTAAATTTTAGCAATTTTAAATACCTCTAACCCCTAAATAACGCAATTTTGCATGGGGGCCTCGCGCAATGGAACTCTTCGTTGAATATTCCCTTCTTCTGAGTACGTTACGTAATAAATGAATGACCTCTCATATTTGCTAGAGGTTTGAAAGGTGACATTTAGTGATTATATCTTTAATCGTACTTCATTGCAGCAACTGCGTAAAGTGAACCATCACAGTCGGATTAATGAAGCAAAATTATTAAAACTACTAAGAACTTTTTGTATGGATTCAATGTTAATTTTAGTATAGTTATTTTTATTTTTCTATGTATCAGTTTAGCATTTGTGATCTAAATTCACTAGGACGGTGAATTTGATCAATATAGTCGATAGATCTCATGTAGATCGGATTGCAATTCTTATGAGTTACGATGGAACAGCAAAATTCTTGGGCGCGTTTAAAATTGATTCAAGCTCCGGTAAAAATATCGCCTAAGAAGTTCATTATACGCTAGTGAATTGGAATATTTTGGAAAAGTTCCAAAAAGCAACCAATATTATTTGTCCTCTTCATTCTATGAATTTTTTTTTAAAATATATTACAAGGCAAAAGCATCAGACCTTAAACACCTTCCTCCAACCGTTATACAAGAGCATCAAACAAAATCAACTCATTCACAGCCAATCAACTCACTCACTGTTTCAATGATCCAAAAGTTCGCTCAAAATTGTTCGATGAAGATTGCAATCAAATCAAGCAATTTTATGCAATCAAGTTCGCGGCGATTGTAAGAGCTCTTGGAGTTGGCATTCACATTTCTTGGTTGTAAAGCGACCCTTTTCCTCTTATCACACGCAAGATTCATGGTACAGAACATTTATTGCCTGGAAAAAGTATTTTTCTGAGCATTGACTATAAATTACATTCGAAACATGTTTCTTTTTATAGTCAAACTTTACATTCAGGTGTTTTTCGGATGTACGAATGCTATCCAATGTATTAATCAAGTTATGAATTTTCTACGTAATTCTTTCTCTTATGTCGAAATTAATAGTCGTTTCAGACGCTGTAACTGAAAAGATAAAGAATCGCTTGTGGTATTTAAGCCCAGTATAAGTTGGATTGGCTTGATAGCCCGCTTGAAATCAAACAAAAAAAAATAATCAGGCGATTAAAAGCGAATGGTCCTTGAGGTGAACCGGTATTGAAGCCACAAACAGCCAATTTCGAGCCACCACTTCGAATGTTCAGATGCACAAGGTTCGGAAATAGATAATGCATTCCCTGTGAAAGCGCTCGTGTTATTACGGGAGTCACTTCACGGTGAAATATATTTCACTCTCACGCTCACTTCACTTTTTTACACCTATCCCGATTCAACCTCAAGTGAGGTGACAAAAATCACCTCCGTGGAGTGAGATTGACAGTGAAGTGAAATTGAGAATAGCACAAGTGATATAAGATTGTTTCCCAGCTCAAAAATCTCTAAGTCCCAGAAAGTCGATTTTTTCGTTTTTTTTTTTTTGGATAACACCAGATCTTGACGTGTTCTGCATTTCTTAGACATTCGGCATCAAAAAAAATGTTTTTTCGGTATCGAAAATTTCCGGAACAAGTTAGCATTTTTTTCATCAGGCAAAAAAATTAAAATTTGACCGCTTTAAGGCACGGATAAAATTCTGATTCGTTTCGTTACTGAAGAATGAATCCAATATTTACCATTAGATCACAAATCTTAGATCAAATTTTTGGTTTCAATACCGTGTAGCCTTAAATAGCTGTCGAATGTTGAATGTCGCAAGCATTCAAATCCTGAACAGTTACTGGTATGTAATTTATCCCATCTCGTTTTATACAAAATTAATGCGTTATTTTCGAGTTTTAAACTTAATATTGATTTTTTCGACCGTGACCCAGCCGAACAGGAAAATAATGATGAATAACAAACTTCTGTCAAAAATTATCCGCTATAAACGACGCCACAGAACATGGTGTTAAATTTATGAATAATTCTAACCGTGTTTCAACACTTAATGAAAACGAACTTCAGTTTATATTGCATGTTATTGATTCATACTGAAAAAATACCCACTTTATTCAAAATCCGAACTTTTTAACAGATACCAAAAGTTATAGATTAATTTAAACTTAAATTAGGATAAAAATATTACTGTTTTATAAAAATACAAGTGTATTTGAATATGTTTATCGAGAGATACATGTTAGAAAAAGCTCTGTACAATTTTCATGTAAATCAATTTCTAAACTTCAAACGCTTTGTGGGTCCATTAAACAAACTACGATCCACTTCAAATTTTCGTGGCTTATTGTAGAGGTTCATTAAGATCGATAGTTTCAAAAACGGCCATATAAAATATGGCCACTCTAATGCACAGAGACCAGATGCACTTTTTAAATTCAAGATGGTGACTTCCGGTTTCCAGAAAACATCCATAATTGCCCAAATACCACCTCATATGGGTATTTACGGAACTAGAATGATGCCAAGAGACCTGAAAACGACTCCAGCAACCCGGAAGTCACAGTCTAGAATTTAAAAATGGCGACTGGTCGATTTCCGTCGGTCGATCGGTCTCAGGCTCATCATTTGGATTCCGAAAATATACATGTTGAAGGGTACTCGACTATTTTAAGTTGTTTTCTAGAAACCGGAAGTCGTCATTTTGGAATCCAAAATGACGCCTGGGGTAGTTTTCCGGTCTCAGAGCATCATCCCGATTTCGGAACTAACTGTGTCTGTAGTTTCCGAATAGATGAGTCGTAGTTCCTAAAACTAAGAAAATTAGTTCAAAACAGCTCAAAACACAACTTTCCTTACAATACAATAACAATGCAAATTCATACAATGTTGCAATTTATTTTGCTCATATGTTTCGGGAAGGTCAATGCATACTTTTGCACCGTGCGTACTTTAAATTCTAATAGAGTTGATTAATTGAATACTTTGTGCCAAATCTTAAGTGAGTGAAACTATGCTCATTTATTGGCTGATTTAACTTTATTCATAACACTAGTGAACACAGGTTTTCCCTAGAGCTCAAACTGAAAAAAAAAGAAAAGATTATAGCTTTTTAACAGGAATGAATTTTGGCGCCCCTAGTGAAGATAACTTCTTCAGAGACTTGTATGAGTTTGCCTATAAGCCAACGTAAGAATAACGAAACTGGGGAGTGCCCCTGCAAAATTCACATGAATGGTTAAAAAGCTGTAATTTAGGGCAACAAATTCACAAAAAAATCTCAAATGGGCCTTTGCTACTGAAATCTAGATTTACTCGTTAAAAATCCGTTTAGTGGTAGTAACATTATGTGCATTTTCAAAGAACGCCACACTACTAAAGTAAGACGTAGTCCTACGTCAAATTAATAAAAATAAGAAGTGTAACTACATTATTGCACGAAAATATCACATATATCGATGCACTGTCTACTTCAGTTTTTTTTTTTACTTTTAAAGTATCGTTCTGATAAATTTCAAATTAGGAAATAAAATTACCTAGAAATTAAGATAAAATACCATAAAATATTGATTTTAATAAAACACTTACTATTCAAAATATTGAAACGTCTTAAGGAATACGGTTAGATCGACTTCACAGCAGCATTTCCAACTCAGCGCAAAATCATGTTTTCCGCCAACCACAGCCACAGTATGCAACACGCAACAGCGTGGTATACTGTTGCGCAGCTGAGAATCACTCCTGCTACCTAAATCCATCCGACACGAAAATAACTTGAGCCCCAGAAAGCAACACAATACAATGTGATCCGGTTCCTCTGTTTGTCTACATGAAATTAGTATATATAAAATAAAGTTCTTGTAATTAGCGAACCAGAGAGAATGACATAGCATGAAAAAAGGCGGGGCCACTTAAGGATTAAGGATTTTAGGTATACATCACGAACAGAAAGCTTTCAATTGATTTTACACTATGCCATCCTGTTCTCAGTTATACGAGCGAGCTCATAATTGGTTGAAAGCTGCTTAACTAAACCAAATATAGTTGATTTTCAGTTGCTCATTAATTTTCTAAAGGGTGATACAGTCAAAAATTGAAACAAATTCAAACAAAAATGTATGTGAATCGGTCGTTTTTTATTCAAAAATAAAATTATGCTTCTTTGTCAAGTTCAATTCGTTCAGCATAGAGGAAAAATATTGACTCAAGCTTCCTTTTTAGCGAATGCGAGTTGCCGGACCATTCTCTTGACTCCTTCCTCCAAGTTTTGTACAGCCTTCTTAGTCACTTTGTTCGCCACAGAACGCTACGTTAGACTTGAACTGCACCTCTTTGACAACTGTCTTTCGTGTCTTCTTGAGGGTTCGCTCGACGATAGCCCAGCATTTTTCTAAAGGGCGGAGCTCTGGTGTGTTGGGTAGGAGGGCTCATGTCCTTTGCCACCACTTAGACGTTGGCATTCGACTCCGCAGCCTTGGTCCGTAATGGCAAGATATTTCCTTGCAAACAACGACAGCTTAATGTGTTTGAAAATCTACCACCTTTCCTCTTCCAGGTGCCGTATAATATCCTTGTACAGGAAGCTGTTTAGTTTTGACGTGAAAGTCATCATCATAAACCTCGCAATCAAACTTCGTTAACATTTTCACGTATAGCTTTCGCGATCGTTGTCTGGCCGACTTGTTTTGCTCATCGTCACGATTTGGATGTGTGAGTCGACAGTCCGGTTTGTTTTAGCTGGATTTACAGTTGTAGATGACACTCCCAGCTTGCTTGCGACATATCGGACGGAATGGTTGGATTCTGCTTGAAGCTGCTGACCACTCTTTTTGTCGTTTTTGCGGCCATCGGATTTCGATTTTCCCCGATCCTGTTTTTCTGGCAGCCGACAAACGTTCTTCAAACACTTCTATCGCATTGGTAAAGGTTGATTTGAGCACATTCAAGAGATTTGCAAACTAGATGTGCGAGTAGTTCGGATTTTTGTGATGTGCGGGCAAAATTTGGGGGCGTACTTCTCTTGCTCCGACATCATTTCCACAACAGAAGAGCAAATGTCAAAATCAAACATAGTACATGATTAGTATCATCACACACAGCTTTAAAATGAAGAGTGTTTAGGGTTTTTTTTGATAAACGATGAAAATAATACGGCAAATTGAAGTTTACCAAACTTTGACCGTAACAACACCCTTCACTACAACGATTGTTTTTCCAAATTCTTCATGAGCCAGTAATTAGTGTTCAAGTGCTTTGCGAAATTTTCTAATACACTTTTGTAGTGTTGAATTGAATACAAATGCATTGTTTTTCAATAAGAACAAGGATAATTTTTTGATTATATGGAATATTCTTTAATGGCAATAATGAAAATCAGAGTTAGAGAAAATTAAAAGCACACGGTTCACTGTTGAAGGACCGTGTTCCTTTGCCTTTGTCCATTTAATGATCAGGTGGGAAGGGGAGGTGTTAATGGAAAACGGCAGAAAAGGGGCTCAAAAGGGGAAATACAGTCGAGTTTTGCAACAATAGACCCTTTAGCCCAGCTAGTGAAAAACTTTCACTCGTTAGGCAGAGCTGTCAAAGCTACAAACTGATCGGGAGAGACAGATTGTTTCTTGTGGTTAGGGTTGCTATTGGAAACGCAGAACAATTTTGTGAAATGTACCACTCATAAAACCATACCAACCAACCATAAACCATATTTAATGCATCGAAAACTTCCTTGAATAAAAAAAAATTCTTTGAAGAATTTATTTTTGACCACGATTTAGTTGGGCTATAGCCCAACGAGCTAAATTCGACTGTACATTAAAAATCTTCAACTATACATTTATAAATTTGAACATATTCATCGCCAAAAAAATATATATTATGGTCTTGAACCTACAGTTTTCCCCTATTTGTTTTTCACACTTCAATTTCGTGTTTGTTTTTTTTTTCGCTCAGCATCCAAAGCCATATCTAGTGTTTAGAAAATGAACAGCACCATTCTGCTACCCGGTGCCAATTGAATTTGTCTTTTCCGTTTGTTTTTCCCGCTGGTTCAAAGTTTCAAGCAAATACACGCGTCAGCACAAGTAGGTAGTAGATACGATAGTGCGGGTGTCTGTCTACATACGTCTACGAGCGAGGAAGCAAACACAATCCGAACGTTATATGCTGGGAGCATCCACTACTGCCGAGATTAGGCAGCGATCCAGAAAACATACAGAGGACTTCAGTTGCCGTCGTACGCGCAGCAACTGTACAATAGAGATACTTCCTGGTAAATATAGCAATGAAATGAGAAAATTCCAGCTAGAAAAGCTTTTCGAATGTATGAGCATTTTGCGTTCACATTCCATTATTTTGATTTAGGTACACTCGGGGCCCAGTATATATCTAGTACCTACTGCCACTACTAGCAGATGGAGTTGAAATTGAAATGTAGTTTTTCTTTCTTGGCAGGGACACTTGATGGTAAACATGTGATTGTTACGTAAAGGCACATTTTCATCATCATGATGCTACCCCTACTCAAAATCGAACATTACTTTAGGAGTTTAGTTGTCTCAGGAACTAACCAATTTGTAGCATTGTTTGATGTCTTCCAAGCGGAATATGTAGGACTTCAAAGGTGATTAATCACCAATGTATTTATGTACTTTACAAGCGGACTCATTCTGCTGAGTTAGGAAACCCTCGTCGTTTTCTAAGGTCTAGGCACTTAGCCAACGGCAATCTGACGTAAACTGTACAGTTGTATCCTGCTTGCTCATAGAGCCCTGAAACAATAGAATACTATTTAATATTTATGACTTGTTGACACTCGCCAGCTGCACTCTGACTCGGAGACCGAAGACGTCTTTGTATACAATCACAGTGTCTGCCGCTGTTTTGACCCTGTCGAAGACGAGCTTCCCTGGAGTCGAAAAACTAACGCAATTGAAAATCATCTTAAAACAATCTGAAAACATGAATGAAACATGAAACACCGAAATGAAATGTCAGGTTTATATCAGAAATAGAGTCGTTTACCCTGTCAAGCACTGAAACTACTGTAACGTGCACATAGAATGTATAACATACGAAGTCTATTGTTTCCTACCTTTTTGCCTGGAACTGTCAACTTCTATGTTGCTAAAAGTCTTTTTGTAGACTTGTATAGTTTTCCGCTAGCATCTGTGCAAGTACGAAGGAAAGAAAAGTTCAATTAATATTTCAGATGTGTCTTCATATTTCAAAACCGGCTTCACATGAGAAAGTGTTACGTACTTCTTTTTTCAGCTATTTTTTACGAAGGCTGTACTGATTATTTTTCGCTTGTTTGTACTACACATGTAAAATGTAATCTTTCGAATGCAACTTGAGCATTGCCAAACGTTACGCTATTTCAGCGAAAACAATTGATATTTTTGTCCAACTTTTTTCGATTTTGCTGACATGCTGCACAGCTGCTTCCTATCAGCAAGCATATTATATTTCGCTGTCAGTTTTTTGTTTTGTAGCATGACTGTCGCGGCTGGAGGAGGAAATAAAGTTCTGCTTCATTGCTTCGAAACTAGACAAGATATAACTTGACAAGTTTGTTTGCAGTTTGTGTACATACAGGGTACTGCATTATTTCTGTTTTTTTTAGTTCAATTTTGGACTTTAGCTCCACTTTTTAAGTAATCGTAAAAACTTAAATCATGCAACTAAGCATTATAAATTAACAAAGAAACTACGCTTCCAATGTTTTAAACAACCAGCAGCAGCTTCAAGTAATCAATTACATGAGACATCTACCTTCACGAAAGTGACAAACACACAAGTCCGGAGGAAGACCGCAAAATAACTGACGATAAAGCAGCCATCCTAAAATCTGAAAAACAGCTGTCTCGTACTGAACCGGAAGCTGCAATCAAAAGTTTTGCTGACAAATTTACCGCATCGTGGGACAAGAACCCCGTAAACACAAAGGCTCACAATAGCTTAGGTTTCCGTTGCACCGGTCGGTCGGTAGGTACGTTTTGCTTTGTCCACTATTTCATCGAGAAAGCTCCTCGGGGACCTATCACGGACTGCGCTATGCTGCGCTTTCTTCAAGTTTTCATGACCCCCTCGTTTATACCTTTTCATTGTTTATCCGCTCTGTTACTTCTACAACCGGTCAAAGGAAGTGTTGAGGCGTAGCATCTACATCACAGCTGCAGGAGCGATGGCCCCGAACCGCCCGGATCGGGTGGAAACTTTTCATTATTGCCCACAGTCAATTACACAAAATGCTAATTTTTATTTTTGTTTTTCAAAGTTGACAGCTGGCATACAGTTCAAGCGGAATGAATAAAAAGCGCTTTTTCACGTCGTTCTCGCTGACTGAGGACGGACCAATTTTACGGGTTTCCCGAAAGCTCAGTTCGGCTGTGGTTTACAGCAGTGAAGTAAAATAAATAAAGTTGTTGGCCTAAGCCGCCCTGCAGCCAATTTGATGCCAACCTACGCAAATGCTTTTTTTTATGACGAATAAAACTCGATTCCCCGGCTCTTAGGTAATGAAAAATTATACCCTCCACCTGTCGCACCGAAACAGGAGTTCTGTTACGGTACGAATGCAATGATGATTCATGCTGTGTTAAGGTCGTGAGTTCATTTTATTAATCGGTTGGGAGTTGTTTGCAAAGCGAGCATTTTTTTGCCTTCGACAGAACTTTTAAAAAATTAAGCGTAATCCGGCTTTTGCAGAATTGTGAAAGTAAATTACATGATACTATACAGCAAAAACTTCAAAAAAGGCGTTCTATGGGAGATCTTTACCCACTTGAAACTTCAGCTAGATTTCGGCTTTAAAATTGATCCCCAAAGATCTCTTTGTCACCAGGTGGTGTTTTCATAGTTTTGAAATTTTCAATAATTGATATTAATTCTCATTTAATCAGTTTTAATTACTTCTGTCGGCAAAAATTTAAATTCGAGTTATAAACATTTTTGAATTGCTGAACAGTTTGTTGTTCTTTGGTTACAAAAAATACCGTCCCAGGCTGTTAGAAGGTTTACCTTTTTACCTTTGTTATTTTATACTAAACAAAGGTTATAAAATCGGTCGAAAAACGCAAAATAGATCCAAGATCCGGAGGGCCGAATCGTATATACCATTCGACTCAGCTCGACAAACTGAGCAATGTCTGTTCGTGTGTATGTGTGTGTATGTGTGTGTGTATGTATGTTGTCTGTATGTATGTGCCGCAAAATACTAACGCACCTTTCTTAAAGAACGCAATATTCGATTTGAATGATCTTATACGCAAACGAAAGCTACTGTGCTCCCCCAGAATGCTACCGAGTGGATTTTTGATTAGTGGCTTATATTTTGAAATATTGATCAAAGAGTGTTTTTTGTATAAGAAATTTAACTTTTAAGGAAAAATTAATGGCACGAAGAGCCATGTGTTGTATACCAATTTACTCAGATCGACGAATTGAACAATTTATGTATGTTTGTGTATGTGTGCCTGTACGTATGTATGTGTAAATATATTGTTTACATGTGTAGTATATTAACATCGACCCGAGAAAGAAAAATAATAAAAAACACTCTTTTTACAGAACGCTTATTCCGATTTTGATGTTCGCATTCTCAAATGAAAGCCCCAGAGCTCTTTGAAAATCATACTGAGTGCGATCTTTTATTGGTTGCTTAAACTGTAGAGTTTTGACCAAAGTATATTTTAGACATGGGATATTTTACTTTCTGTATAATTTTTCTCTCTCACTGCTCTTTCTTCTTCTCTATCCCTCTTTTTTTCGTATCGCTATTTATTTTTCAAAGGAAACCAACAATTATCGACAACTTTTCATAATCTTTACACTCTTCGTGGTGCGTTTTAACTGGTGTAAATAAATTACCCTTTAGCTTTTTCTTGAAAATTTGAACCAGATTTTAGAAGAAACTGCAATGCTTACTTAGCTCTTTATCTTCCAAAGCTTCCGTGCTCACTTCTTATAAAATATATACTAAAATGTACGTTGAACCTAGATTTGCGAAGAGTAAGAAGCATTTACAGCTTTCAGGAGCCAAGCATTGTAGTAAAATCTGACCCCACAGTGTGCAAATGTAAAACAATTAGCGATGCAGATATTTTAAAAAGATGTATAGACCTATTTACGTACGAATGTGTCAATGCCACCCGTTGAGAAAAACACAAATAAATCGCTGTTTTTTTTTGCAATGCTACGTTTTGAACAGCTGGAAAGTTTTTCAGTTGAACACTTATTTTATGTTTTAAATTTGTGACCAGGAATCTGAAATAGCTGATGAACGTAATCGGCAAAATAAGGAAAAAGTGTTGAAGCAACTCTACATGGCGCAGGTGAAAGGTCACTTATCTCTATGAATGATACAATATGCTCATGTAAGATATAAATATTGCTTTCTTATTTAAGACTAAATGCAAACAGAGTATCCATGTTATTCCACTTCTCGTTATCGCAGCAAGATTTAAAAAGTCTTTATTCCGGATTTTTCCATACAGCCTAGGCCTTCGAAAAGAATAATGTTCTCGCCTACACTCTGAAAATCCAAAATTCTCAAAGATTGTGGAGAGCCTTCATTTTCAGATAATGTATTTGAGATAGAATTAAATTGACAACTTTCATCAATAGCTATATTTTTTCCTGTTTAATTCCGAACTATATTTCGAGAGCAGGTTTGTAGAAGTTTGCTTCAATTCGTAAAAAAAACTTGATGCTGGTTCATAAATGTAGGTCCTGCGATTTCTGAAAATAAAGCGAATAAGTAGAACCGCATTGAATTAACATACATGCTTGCTGTTCTAGTGTGAAATCAGCATCTATTACTGTTTCCCCACGTTCGATTATCTAAAAAAAAAATTAATTGCTTCTAGCCAGCATTCAAAAATTGGTTTGTGATCGAAAACCCAAATTAATCCACCTAGTGGTGAGACCCAGCCTTTCTCATTCACACTTATTATATGTTAAAATAGATTTACACGATTCAAGAGAAAAAATACTCCTTGAAAATTTCTGCTGGTTTCATTTTTCTCTCTAAATAAGGAATTTCTGATAGCCAACAGCACAACTATACCGAACATTAAAAACCTAACATTCTCACATATGAGCATACATTGAAACATACAAATGCAAATACCATGAAATAAATATGTTTCAAATACATCACGCGAAAAATCCAGATGACTACTTCTGGTACACCCTAAAATGGCCAAATTTTGCCTCATCCGGGAATTTCAATGGCGAAGACGCCGACTTTCAGTTTCTGGAAAACAAATTAATATAACCAAATATCATCTATTATGAGTATTGCGGAAGCATTACACCCAGAGGCCAGAAATCAACTTAGGACGTCGTTTCAAATTTCTAAATACATAGTAGCTTCCGATTTCTGGAAAACAACCTTAAAGAGACAAACATTACCCAATGTTTTTTAAGAACATTAGCCCGGGCCCGCAAGCCGGGAGTAAACGCCATATTTCACTTTGAAACCAGATTTTGCAGCTTCCGGTTTCTGGAAAACATCCTTAAATTATCAAATACAATTCAATGATGGTACATCCACTTTTTGGGTACTAGAATATAGATGTTATATATACAGTAATAATTTAGGTATAGTATGTGATATTTGACGTAATATTTGTGCTAAATAAAAAGTGAAATGATAGAAATGACTTTTAATTGCAACTTCAATCCCGAGCAAGGCCGCAAACATTGAAATAGTACAATACCAAATTTAAATGATGTTTAGGCCACGTATTTTGATCGTAGCTATAGTTTTAAACAGTCTCCGGGTTACGTTTCTTTCTATAACTTTTGAACCACATGTTTAAACATTATGAAATTCATTGTTTAAGGGTTTTAAAGCCCATTAATTTGAATTCAACTATGTTTATGGTTTCTGAGATATAGAAGCGATTTTCACATTTTGCCGCAGCGCCAAAACTGAAAATTTGATTACAATGAAATTCAATAGTAACCTAAGCGGCAAATAGACCCTTCATTTGACACCAAGATAGGAAGAATCGGTCAGACCATCTCTGAGAAAAGTGAGTGCGAAAAAAAAAGTGCACATACACACGTACACACCTACACCCACACACATGTACACCTATAGATGCATACATGCAGAAAATGCCCAGTTCGTCGAACTGAGTCGAGTAGTACTCTGTTTACTTTCATTATCTGATTTCACATTTTTATTAACAACGGACAAAGTTACAATCCGATTACAATGAAATTCAATAGCAACCTATGGGGCAACTAGACCTTTCATTTGACACTAATTTTGTGAAAATCGGTTCAGCCATCTCTGAGAAAAATGAGTGAGTTTCAACAACCTCAGGATAACTTTTCTTTACATAACTTTTGAACCATATGTTCAATCATTACGAAATTCAAAAGCTAAGGTTTTTGTAAAGAGCCCGATCATTTGCAACCATGACATCGGTTGTGTGGTTTCTGAGATATTGATGTTTCGTGATTCTTACATTTTGATACATAACCTCTAAACTAAAAATCCGATTACAATGAAATTCAAAAGCAATCTACGACGCAACTAGACCTTTCATTTGCAATTAATTTCATGAAAATCGGTCCAGCCATCTTTGAGAAAAGCGAGTGAGAATATAAAGTTGATCATTCACACACACACACACACACACACACACCCACACACACGTACACACACACGCACACACACACACACACATACATACATACATACATACAGAAAATGCTCAGTTCGTCGAACTGAGTCGGCCATTCGGCCATTGGGACCACTTTTATACCTTTGGTTTTTACAGTGATTGCTATACCTTTCTAGGACAAAAGCAAAAATAAGACTCATGTACTCCAGTGATAACATTCATGTTATTTGCGAAAACCACGTCAAGCTTTGATTCAATGATCGTCTTTGGTTAACGTTCTGAAAACTATCTTTTAAATTCATTTCATTCATTATTGAAATTGGACTTACGTTGGTATACGATTTGTATTTGACTGGCCTAATATGTATACAGTAATAGTTAGTATAACAAAGGTTTCTGCACCACTAGGTGGATTAATTCTGGTTTTTCTTTTGTTTACCAACGTTTTGCAAATAAGTAAAACTTTTGACCTACCTATTACAACGTCAACGTATAAGTTTGTCAAATGTGCTTGAGCAGGATTAGAAGTTGCAAGCGGTACAATTGGTTTAGGAGTATGAGAAGAAGAACCTTATTGATGAATAATTCAGGAAACCATCGAATCGTGATTTCTATTTTATGAAACTTTGAATTTTTAATCATTCATTTTCTCAACTTTCGATGTAAGACTTTTCTGCTTTCGACTTTTGATCGTCGACCTTACGATGCCATTTCCTGCCTTTTCAATATGCAGTTAATCACTGAACTTTTATTTTATATATTAAATATTTTATTCGTTTTTATTTTTCAGATTTCAGTTATTTAAAATATTTAATTCTTCGACTTTTTTGTCATTGTTGGTGATCGGCGATAAAATCTGTTATAAACATTCGATCTTTTTCAGCGTGTGAGTCAACTTCGTCTCTCAGTTGATTGTGACAATTATAATAATCCAAGTGCACGAAATTGGAGATTCGCTAAGCTAATTTATTATCTCTCAAAATTGAATTTGCAATAGCTTTACGAACCGAAGACTCACTCTTCTCTGATAGAAGCGAAATGTGAATGCAAGAAAGAAGAATCACGAGACAATAATTATCGGAAGAGAGCATCGATCGCGATCACTTGAATTCTTATCACCCATTCTGTTTGAGACGCAGGTGTTGACAGTAATAGGTATTTTGCTTTTATCCGTCGGTTTTATTGTACTTTTGTTCGTTGGTCTAATTTAAAACGAAGCTTTGTTTACTGTTGTGTGTTCACCGATGTCGAAAATATCGTAATTGAACAGGCAAATATCTGCACATATTTTAGGAAAATTCGCGCAAATCTAGAGAGAATCTGAAAATATTTGCTAGCTCTGCAAAAAGTAACAACAAATATTTACAAGCAAAAAAAAACTCTAAGCAGGCTGTGAATTTTTTTATTTTACAGACAAATCTGTAAATCTGATATCCCTGGTTTTTGCCGTTTCTAGTTGTTTTACCGTTTGCAGTTTTTTAGTGTTAAAGCAATAAGTATGGCAGCTCTTTGTTAATACTATTCTAAACATCTCTGGCAACCTAATTGATGAAGTGCAATGTAATTTCGGAGCTTTGTAAAAATATATTTCTAAATTTTTTAGATTATACTACCGCATACTTGAGATATTTTCAATGCATCACTCGTAATATTGAGCATGACATTTACAGGGTATTCAATAAGTTCGAATACAACCTTTCATAGTTTTGTAGGGGCGCACCATGTGCATTCTGTGTATTGGTATTGTTGTCAGATTTGGCCTCATACATAGGCTAACCGACGCGAAATGGTGTCGACTTACTGACATTTGTTGTTAGTTTAGCGCGCACAATGTCCAAAACGGTCAGCTGTGGGCGCAGAAGTTTTCCCGTCCAACATAAACATCCAAGCACCGCGTCAGTGACGGTTTGGGGGACCGTATCCAGACACGGGAAGCTCCCACTGGTATTTAACAAAAAAACGTGAAAATCAACGCCACGTACTATGAGGCCGATTTTCTGGAGAAGGTTGTGCCCTCGGCATTTCGGGACCTCTACGGAAAAGATCATTACGTTTTTCAACAGGACGGCCCACACGGCGAAAATCGTCCAAGCGTGGTGTTGATTTTCTCAATAAGACTTTGTAGCCTCCCAGCTCCCCGTACCTTAATCCCTGAACTTTTATGTATGGTCGTACTTGCTGGCCAAGCAGAGCGAACATAAAGTGAGCACTATGGACCAAATTTAAAGGTTATTTCCCAGATCTGGGACGAATTGCCGATGGGTCAGGTGCGTCGCATGGGGTGTGCTTCCAAGTAATATGCCGTAAAGGTTCTCAAAAATGCTTCAATAAAAATAGATTTAGGCAAGAATATCTTGTATTTTCGTATTTTGATAACACTTTTAGAGTGTATTCGAATTTATTGAACACCCTGTATACTGGTTGCAACACTTATTCTGTGCGAAAAGTACCACGCATGAGTTTGTTTACTTTATACACTGGGAGCCTCAATTTGACAATTCATTTGGAGTTTTTGACCCTTACTGTTTGTGTTTCTGTATATAACATCGTCTATGATATGTTTTCCTGTCTGAGAATTCAGCTCGTGTGTGATACAGTTTCATGGTTATCGCGACACTCTCACTCACGAAAAGGTTCAATTAAAAAATTTCCGTTGCACTGCTAAATCGGATAGGAAAACGGTAGTGAATTATCGATAGGACCTGATGAGAGAATTAAAACAGCGTATAAACAAGCAGTGGTAACCTCGCATATAGTAGACTATGAAGTTCACGGTCTACTTTTTCGATAATTCACTTGTCTCATAAGTTCCCTCCTCGAGAGACAATAAAAAATATTACGTTGTATACGTGGTTTGAATCCAGAAGGATTTTCTCATTAGAATTTTCTGATACGATTTGGATCATACTTGTTTTCAATGTATGTATTTTAAATTCCAAGGGAAATACGGTTTTTTCAGTCTTAAGGGGTAAAATCCACTAAAAAAAATTTTTGTCACATATTTTTATTGACTTAAATCATGCTAAAACTGTCCTAAAATAAAAATCTACATCGCCCAAATACCTACTGATCTAAACTCAAAGTTCGTTAAAATAAATTTTTACCAACCAACTTGTATGCTCCAAAATCACCTTTTTCGTTTACTTTGGCGACGCTCGTTTTTTATGACGACGCGCGTTTTTTTAATATCAGTGACGAATTTGAATTTTGCGTGGGAGCGGACGCCAATCGCGTCAAAGTCGCTGAGCACGTCCGCATATTCGATATTGCGAAAGAGACTAGGTGCAGCCTTACATCAGACAACAACAAAATAAAGAGGAGGAAAACAAGGCCCTAGAAGTACAACTTCAAGGCGCAGTGATAGCTGACTGAAATATTAGGGGCTTTATTATTGCGATTCTGGGGATTTATAGCATTTTGAAACTTCAAACGCATTTTTCTCAAAACCATGTTTTTAAAATCGGCGAGCAGTTGAACTGAAAAAGTTTACATCCGATTGACTTGAAATTTTAACTGCAGCTTCTTCATTTGAATATCTAGTTAAGTACACTAAGGTCAGAGAGCTTCGTAGCCGCAAGGTTACAGAGTCCGCTTTGATAAGCGAGTGGTCGTGGGTTTCGAATCTTAGTAGAATCAGGCCATTTGGTTGTCAAAGGACTTTAACATGGGTTTATTCTCAGGCTCTCCACCACATACCCTTCTTTCAAGCTGAATACTATAGTACCCTTGCTGACTTTCATCCTAACAAAAAAGTCCCTCTTATGATAAAACTGTTCTGAGTAACGTATAATAGTTCTCTTCAGGGAATTGTAATTATGACGCGGTCTTGCCTGGAGGAACAAGGTTTCGATAAGACACCTTCCTCTTGACAAAAATACAAGTCCTACTTATAATAAACCTGACCAGAGGTGAAGCATTGAGTGCCCCTTCAGAGAATTGTGATTGTGACGCGGTTGTTGGTAGGAGGAACGAGGTTCGATAAGACTCCTTCCTCTTGACAAAATAAGTCCTTCTTATAATAAAACTGATTTCAGAAATATTTTAGGGTGGGGAATCGTTATATGGAAAAAACGAAACTTGATAGTAGAAAGCCAGAACCAGGATTTTTTTGTTCTATTCGGGGCAGAGCTGCGGAAAGTCAATATCATACTACTGACATTACGCCAAAATGATGCAACACCAGAATCAGCCAACTACGATGCATGGTTCATTACAAAAGAGTTTGCGATGTTACAATGATTCTCTTAGCGTCAACTCTCACACTAATTTTTTTCTTGCCATCTTTCTCGATCATTCGGGTATGGCTGTACTGAGATTGAACCAGCAGAAATATCAAGTTCATTTCGACAGCATGATGTTATGAGGATAGCAAACATAAAATCAATGATTTTTCTTCAATTGATATGTATGATATTGATATATGGTCGGCGTGCGATCAGATCGAACTAAGCGCCGTTTTCTCAGATTGAGTTATTGACACCCAGTGGATATGAGAAATAATAATCTATCTATTATGAAGTAACGAAATCGTTTGAGCATTTGATAACGATATCATAACAAAAATTCTCTGTAACAGCTTGTACACAGCAATTGCGGCGGTAAATGTTTTTCGGCGCTTGGTTCGGTTTGACTGCTCGCCGACTAAAAGCATTGTCAATAAACAACTATTATTTCGTATGGTAACTGAGCGTATTTTAGTTTGGTACATATTGAATCTGTATGATCATTCATTTTTATTTTCAGTAGAGAATATGCTTCTTCATAACACCAATTGTAATAAAAAGAATTCTATTAATATTTTTCAAATGATCTCATATCTGAAAAATAATATTGCATTTTTATTTGTTTTTTTACAGCATGAGTTTATTAATTTGATTCTTGAATATTGTGCTTGTTGTAGGTTAAACTAAAGACAGTGTTAGTTCGCGGCAAAAAATAAATCGCGGGTGGTAAAACAGAAAAAAACTTTTAAATATGTATGGGTATGTATATTTATATACAGATCCTGTCAAATTTTGGCACGGTTCAACTTTGAAACTGTTCAATTTCGGTTCGGAACGGTTTTGCTTTTCTCCTAGTTTTCATTAATATTTTCTTTTAACGAAGAGGATGGCCGGAGTTAATCGACTGGTAACATGGTAACGATATCAAAGCAGTGCTTAGAAGTGCTTAAAATCCTACCATGCCTCTCATTGAAAAATGTAAAAATGCGGACCTGTTCCGGTTGTGTTCCGTATACTCGGGGTTGTTGTGCCAGCCCATCAAGCGACACCTATAACCACTGGTTTGAAATTATTAACCTAGTTCATGGTGGCCATATCTTGAGTTGGGATCGTCACGGACCGCAAAGCAGATCAAATTTAAAAAATCCTGATAGCAACAAACTTCAAGCTGGCACTGACATAATCACGCTACTGAAACGATTTTTGATATTCCAAAAATCACCTTGATTTGCATTGCAGTGATATTTCCGAGTGAACTCTGTATATTCACGACGATTGACAATGAGAACCCGAAAATGGCAACAAAAGAGACAAGATATTGAATCACTTATCGGATCTCCACGCTTACTGTGATGGTTGCTGGCTATTCATGAGAAAAAAACGAGTGCAATGATATTTTCTCTCTCGTCATAGTCAGCATGTTTCTTGAATTAATCGCAGCTCTGATTCGGGGCCCCAAACGATCCTAAATTTATCGGAAGTCGATTGGTTTTGTCTTCGCTTGGCGCATTGCACTTCAAATTTATATGGAGATTTGTATGGAAAAACAAACTTTTTTGCATTTTCTATTCTAATAAGCTCAAAATGGCTCAAACCATAGATTTCATAACTTCAAATGGTAGGTTTTTTGATGCCTAACAACTTGGCCGAAGACACTAAAGAGCTAGGGTGTCCCAAAAAAAATGCTAGAGCTGTTCAAAGTTGAGTATGTCGAAATTTATGTTGCAAATCATTTTTTCTGCCAACACTGCCAGTGTACCGGTGTCAGTCAGATTTCCATCTGAAGTAATCTCTGAAACACGTTGTAGACTTTATCTACGCCTAGAATATTGACGTAAATTTGTTTGCTTGATCCAGTTGAGTAAATAAACTCGTTACGACAGGTTACTTCTGATGGGAATCCTACTGACACCGGTGCATTGGTAATGTTGGCAGAAAACAAGATTTTCTGCATTTAAATCGACATACTCAACTTTGAACAGCTATAACTCTTTTTAGGGACATCCTAGCTCTTCAGTGTCACTGCAAAGTTGTTAGGCATCTTAAATACTATACTTTAACATAATGTAGTGCATTATTAGAGCATTATTGAGCTTTCTAGAAAGGTAAATGCTAAAAAGCGGGTTTTCCCATATAAATTTTCATACAAATTTGAAATGCAATGCGCCAAGCGGAGACAAAACCAATCGACTCCCGGTAAGTTTGGGGTTGTGTGGGGCCCCAAAAGGAACAAAAAAAAATTTGGTTCTGGAAAATCGATCATTTTTCCCCACCCTAATATTTACCCTCTACAGGGAATTGTAATTGGCGATATTGGCCGAGGCACGAGGGTTCGATAAGACTCCTTTCTCTTGACATAATAAGTCCCTCTTAGAATAAACCTGGCCAGAGAGGAACGTTAGGTGTAGCCTCAGTTCAGGGAATTGTAATTTGGCGATATTGGTAGGATAGAAAAGAGGCTCGGTATAGTAGAGCAGTAAGCTTGAAATGAAAGGGTAAACTCTCACACACAAGCACGGATATAAATAAAAAAAAGCGTATCATTAACTTCAATAGTGATACTGCCAATAATATGAAGTGCGGAGTACAGAAATCACCTGGGCAATATCATAATAGATCTGGTCGCAGTGATGAGTCCACACAGAGAAAAAACACTAAGGTCGCTTTTTACTCGGTTTTTTACGTGGGTTTTTTTTACGCGGCTTTCCTAGGCGGATTCCGGAATTTACGCGGTTTTGTACACGAATTCCGGAATTCACGCTGTTTTTTACGCGGATTCCGGAGTTTACACGTTTTTTTTTATACGGATTCCGGAATTTACGCGATTTTTTTACGCGTATTCCGGAATTTATTCCGGAATTTACATAATCATGTGTACTTTACTAGCTACACTTATGTAGATAATGCAAAAAAAAATGTTTTGGCTGTAGGTGGAGTTGGACACGAGCCGCGGAAGAACTTTAAAAAAACGGTTCACAGCAATCGCTGCACAGCCGCCATTTTGTGAAAAAATATCAATATTTTTTTTCTATTCTCCAAGAGTTGCTTAATCTAATGATATTGTGGCGATCTTAATTGGTAACCCTACCAACTCGCCTCGTTGTAATCACCGACCAGGTAACTCATTCTCGACATCACAACGTAACTCATTCTCCACACTAAAAATGCCCGTCCACGGTAACCTCACACGATCTCTCGATCTCTCGATCTTCGACAATCGATCTATCTGTCAACCATCTCATGTAGATATTATGTAAAATATATTTAGTATTAAACTTCCTACTAACGAGAGCACACGCGTTATATTATTCGTACGCAGGAACCGAAAAATCCCCAAAATATATTATTTATATACCTTACATCTCAAATGTCCTTAAAATATCATGAAAAAGCCTTGTTTTTTGAACATTTGGTGGATATTACCCCTTAACGGTGGATCAAAACGCTACTATGTTTTATATCCGAAGTATCGGTCTTTGAATTCGGCCTTCCTCAGGGTATTCAAAGTTGTACCGTTTTTCGATCAGCGTACAAAGCTTCCCGAAGAAATACACACTTAATTTTTTTTGGTAAACCAAAAATTAAAAATAATTATTTATAGATAGCTCATTTTTGAAAAATTTATTTTTTTATAAAAACTACAAAAGATTAACTTAACATTGAAAGCGGTCTGATCATGGAGGGATCAAGAAAAAAAGTTACAATTTTTTGAAAAACATTTTTTTTCCACAAGGTATTTTTTATAAGTACAAAATTTTTTTTCAATATTTCCAAAGACACTATGCCAATCAAACGAACCGTTTTGACTGTAAAAATATTTTTAATCTCCGATAGAGCACTCTATCGTCTTCGGCAAAGTTGTAGATAAAAATTTTATCCTTCTAAAAAAAGTATGCCCTGTAAAAAAAAAATTTTTTTTTAATTCGCTATGATCGAACAGTTTACATCATTTAGTTTTTGTTTTGACTCTTGAAAAAGAATTACAGAGCGTATTTGTTTTATTTTTTGAAAAGAAAAAAAACTATTACTTACAACTTTGCCGAAGACGTCACACCGATTAAACAAGTCGTTTTGACTCTGAAAATATTTGTGAGTATCTACACCTTCTCAAAAAAGCTTTAAATAGCTTCTCAAAAATGAGTCGTGTGCCAAAAAATTAAACCAATAGCACAAAATAGCATCTTTTGCCCATAGAAATATCTATGCAAACTTTCATTCAAATCAAAAATACTCGATTCGTTTTTTTTGTGGAACTGCACTCTTGTTTTGATGTAGGAGTATGTCTTTCCGTAAGGGTCCATTTTGAGATTTTTCTCGCATCTTGTGAAACGCTTTTATTTGTAACATTTCACTCGTGTATAAGGATACAAAAATCAACACATATGCTCATTTCGGAAAGTGACTAATGTAATATGTGTCGACTGTGACTAATGTATAATATATTAGGGATTTTCGGCTCATCACTGACTGATGAGCCGAACATCTCTAATACATTATACATATGCTTATGGTGTTTGCATCATGCGATTCCTTTATTTTCTATTTATTTTTTCATTTAAGCATTGTTATTATCATAACATAATAATTATTATTTTGAAAAAAAAAAAAAACAAACAGACAACAAGTCCAAATTCATTATAAAATCAATATCATTCAACCAACCACTTGCATGCTTCTCATACACAGATATCGCAAAAATGTACCAAATATTGCCTTTACACCTCGCATCTTAATCGCTACCACGTGATTGGTTTCCGTGGTTCCAACTTTAACTCTCACCTTTAACTTCTGTGGTTCCCGTGGAAGAGATGATCTCTTTTTCATGCATAAAAGTAGCACAGCCATGCGGCACGCGTTCATTTCAAATTTGGCTTATGAAACAGAAGCATCGGCAGCAGTTCTTAAAAATCTTCCGAGAGATGTTACATATGAAGCACATACCATTATACAGCTATTCCAAGTTCCGTCAGTTACAGCTCTTTCAAGTTTCGGCGTTTACGATGCTGCATATGAAGCACATACTTTTTCAAGTTCCGTCATTCTCGCTTCTGCGGTTACGAAGCTAGTCGTTTTTTTCTCTAAGGCAGCTTCATTCTGCCTAGTGCATTCTCGTCATTCATCAATTGGATGCAAAAGAAGTAACATAAGCCAGCAGCAACAAACAACCAAGAGTTGAATTTTCTCTTTAGTCAAATGTATTTTTATCATCAATGGACATCAATTCGAGATTGAGCAACCATCTTCTACTGTCGATCGCGACACGGCAGAAGACAGTTTTAGGCTGTAAAATAGACAGAGTGGATGGTGGCTGCTGGGAAAAAAGCAGAAAAAGTGCCCAATAACTATAAACCGAAATAAAATTTAGTTTACGTTTAATGATTGGAAGCAGTGCGAGGGTTTAGCGTAGCTGGTAACGCCTCCGCCAACCATGCTGGTGACCCGGGTTCGAATCCCACTACCAACATAGGTGTCGATGGTTGTGGGGTGGCGTGATCCCCTCACAACCAACCCAACTTGTCTAGATTCATTTCTAGCCGACACCGGGAGATTTTCTGTGGCGAAAAATCTCCGGGATCACGCCTTCCATCGCATGAGGAAGTAAAGCCGTTGGTGCCGGTTGGTTAATCAACGGGTCGTGAGTTGGGGTCCTAAGTGGAGTCGCCTCCCTGGGCGTCGGTGATTGGTACAACAAACAGAGGCGGAACTAGACCGACGGAAATAAGCGAGAATTAAAAAAAATAATAATTGAGAGCAATTGTTCCAACACAAACACTGTCCTTCTCATGACAAACAAATCTACAGTTAAAAAGTTAATGATTTTTTTCCTTCGGTTACACACAAAGGGGTAACTAAAGACCAAACTGACACGAGCTCGAAGAAATATTCTTTCTTTTTCGGTCGTTATAGCTCGTGCACTGGCATACTGTCCTCTTCCACGACATATAAAATTGAGAATTAAAGAGTTGATAGCCTCTTTTCTATAATATACGCTGTTTTTGCCAAAATGCAGAAATGCTCACAAGAAAGAAAATAGCTCTAAAAAATGGTAGTTATAGCTCGAGTATTGGCACACCGTCTGTTCTCTACTCTACAGGATAAAACTCAATTTATGACAAAACGAGACATGAACGATGCCAACATTTCCGTTCGCCATGAGAGTGTAGGGGAAAGATATGTGCTTAATATGTCATTACAATGAGACCGAATAATACTGAAGCGGTGATGCAATTGGAATCAATAACTTTTGCAAGTAACAATTTTAGGACTTGGTAATTTTAGTTTTCTACTAACTTGTTCACTGTGCTGTGTATCAATGAATCATAGCTCCCTGTTGTCCTACGTCAATAAAGCGGTTGTTTGTTAGCTATAGCCTAATACTTTTTCTTTTTCTATACATTTTTTTCTGTTTCAGTTTTTTCTCACATTTACGTTTTCGAATTTTAATTTTTTTCGGTTTGCGTATATTTTTGGTTTTTAGGCTTTTGATGTTTTTTGTTCTTTTACTCCTTTCTTATTTTTCTTGTTCTTTTGCTCCTTTCTTATTTTTTTTTTTTAATATTTCTACAGCCAAAACGGTTTGTTTGGTTGGCTCAGTGTCTTCGGTAAAGTTGTAGATAACAATTTTGTCCTTGCAAACATAATTTGTCTTTCGAGAAAAACGAAATTTTTTTTTCTGAAAAACCATAACTTTTTTCCTCGATCGATTTCCATGATCGGACCGGTTTCATTGTATAGGTAATCTGTTGCAGTTTCTATAAAAAATCTTCATCAATACCATCTCAAAATAACATTTTTATATAGCTTTCCAGAAATGAGTTGTGTTTAAAAAAATCAAACCGGCATCTTTTTCCCATAGAAACGTTGACCAAATCAAAAATGGTCGGTTATACTGCTTTCACGTTTTTTGTGGAATTGCTCAATGTTTTTAACAAACATCACAAAATCGTTCTTTTCAGAATGATCCTTTGTGTAAATGGATAATTATTATCACTGAAAAAAAAAACAATTTGCATAGTCCTGTTATATGCTGCCTCATAGCATCACTGGGCATTTTATTCAAAATACTACAGTTGACAGTAATTTTAGTTAGTCTACAAAGTGTTCAGCTTGAATTTTCTCGTGAAGCTATAAATTTTAATGATAAACCTTGTGATCGGGAGAGGGTTAAAATCTACGTTTTTTGACATTAGGATATCCCCACTGCGCTTGAAAATAAATACCATTATTTTTCTGCTGACTTTCCATTTTTTACTAGTTGGGTTCACTCATATCGCAACCTTTAATGTTAGCTGTTCGAATATTTGATTTATTTTCACACACACTCGGAATAGAATCAGTTATCAGTTAATTGGCATGCCAAGATGGGACACAGGTCCACGTCAAAAAATTTAATAATCGAGATGAAATTTGCGCTTGAAGCTATGGTGTGCCGAAATAAGGTTGTTCATTAGCGTAACTAAATATTTACATACCGAATTGTTCCAGCTTACATAGAAAAAAATTGTGCCTCCCTAACCCCAATTCAGATTCATATGCAACAGTTCGCTGCTGCAGTAGTAGCCATCGTTTCGGAACGGAACTCACCTGTTATGCTCGTACACTTCCACCTCTCCCAAAACAAGCTGTACCTACATTGAGAGATTTTCTCAAACAAAGGCTCCCTATGTTTGACCATTAGCATAGTGATGCCTGGTAAATATTCCATCCCCTGACGTGCTCCGGTACATTTGAAACCAACGCAGGGTGCTGGTTGTATTCCGGTATCATGTTTCGTTTTTTTCCTAGTATACTCTACTGTTATATCAAAAACTCGACCGGTGCCTCTGCTATTCGTCCAATGCAAAATCCTGGGATAAACCTACCCCGTGCTGTGTGCAACATTGTATCAATTGGAACAACCGGCACCAACGTAGCTCTCGAGCAAATTGTGGAAAAAGGTCTACCAGCGGTCTTCCACGACGAAGAGATAATGTAATTTCCAAACAGTAATCCAACTAATAAAGGTACCCCGGATTATTATCATGGCCCCGAACTACCTAGAAAACCACCACTGTCATCACCGTGACTTGCCATATGGATGGTTCGTTTGCAATCAAAGGTGCGAGCTACACTGGGTGTAGTAGATATGGGTGCGGAGGTATCTACCTTCACACGATGAGCCGTAGAGTTTCGGAAGATTGCGTTTTGCACTCGGGTAATCATCTTGGGTGCTTACACATCCGGGAACCGGTGGCGTCCTTTTGTGATTACCTATCTGGGTACGTACCACCAGAGTAGTAAAGGAACTGATGGTGTTAGAATTCGATTTGACATCCCCTTCGGGGATAAGTAGAATAAATAAGATAGGCAATTACCGTTCCGGTATCCAACGAGGATGCCAATAACAGTCAATTCGATAGAGGTGTGTGTCCGGAACGGGTTTTTGACTGGATTTCTTCATCATTTTGCAATGAAAAAATATTCTAAACGATCCTAGATTTTTTATTTCGTCTGTGGTGAGAATTAGATTACAGTTCCTTGCGATAGGAAAAATAATTTGAACACAAAACTTTGCACAACCTGAGGGCTACGATGTGGCATGTTCCGGTAGCCATATGGTAAGTTCTCTGCGCCATTCAAGACGATGTTACCCAACCGGACGTCAGATTGCTCTTCCCAGGATAATCAATTTTACACCAGCAGCGATGGGAAAAGATACATTCAAAACTTTGCATGCAGGAGCACGAGTTTCAGCGTTCAACCGAATGATAGACGGACCGAAATGCGGCTTCACAACGGACGTTCAATGTGGAATCCAATTCGAATTGAGTACAACAGCCGAGATAGAATTTTCTTCTCGAAAAGTTTAGTGAGATTCACGAGCAGGGTTAGAAAAATCTAACAAATGGATATTTGAAAATAGTTTCTAAAACTGAAAAGTCGTTGGTGCTGCTACACTTAAAAACAAAACAGAATAGTAAAATTAGCTAATTCTAAAAAGCTCAAGGTCTCGACTGGAATAATGGATTGAACCAGTCTACGGCCATCGAACTGCCACCTCCGGGTGTTGGCAAGGATCGGCTAGTTAGCTTTTCCGTTTCAGGCAACAACAATGATGTGACGTTTTTCACACACATTCACTGACATTATTTGATAGTGTGAAGGATTTGGAAAAATGATTTTCTCTCTCCATACGTACAATACGGGTGCTTTCGGAAGAGGGTTTGGTGCGGCCAGCATGAATAATGGATCGACTCGACAATGACGGACACACGGACGAACGAACGGACGACGGACGGTGGGAAATTGAATGTGATAGAATGAGTCCAAATTGGGTTTTAATGCTCTTCGGTCTGGGCGGTAGCTTTCACGTACAGTAGGTTTCCGTTTTTGGCATGTTCCGTTTTGGCATGCTCCGTTTTTGGCACACTCCGATTTTGGCAACAAAAGGGTTCCGTTTTTGGCAACATTTTATAGTACATAGTATACAATGATTTACACAACAAACTGAGCTGATTTTGACACTGAACTGAAACTGAAAACATCTTACGTCTGATGGTTTCTAACGAGCTCAATTACCAACACTATTGATATGCCTCACAGTGAAACACTTAGAACATCAAACCTGATCATAATTATTTTATTTTTTATTTTTGCACTGAAAACGTATCATATAGTGATAACAAAAACTTATGAGTGGATCTGGGTATATTTTTGCATAGAGTAACCCAC
This sequence comes from Wyeomyia smithii, assembly GCF_029784165.1. NCBI lineage: Eukaryota > Metazoa > Arthropoda > Insecta > Diptera > Culicidae > Wyeomyia > Wyeomyia smithii. The sequence goes on from NC_073696.1 coordinate 52,104,635, forward strand.
TTAAAAGTGATATATGCCTGTTCTTATAATAAAATCTAAATTCAGTCATGTTCGGCTCAAAGTTCATCCAAGAACTTGAATGAGCAAAAGTCGAATTAATTTATACACTGTTAATATGATGTACACTTAACGTCAAAATCAACTGACAACAAGGCCAAGACATGACCGCTGAAAGGTGAAACAGTTTTTTCAGTATCCATGTGGACGACTTGCCTCCCCATCTGGTCTCGAGGTACGATGCTGGCCTAACAAGCCGGTCGTCGTAGGTTCGAGTCTCGACTCGGGAGAGACTGTTAGTGTCAGTAGGATCGTAGCGCTAGCCCCGCAATTGTCCTGTACACTTAACGGTTGGCTGCGAAGTCTGTGTATAGTAAACAGAAGGTCAAGTTCCGAATCGGAATGTAGCACCAAGGCTTTGCTTTGCCTTTTGTGGACGACTGTACGGTGCTGCCATCCGAAAAATGATAATAATGTGTACGAATGTTTAGTTCTCAAACATGAAGCTTTCCGAAAGAATCAAAAAATATCGGCGCATCATTTAAAATTAAGTGTACCATCAGAAATTCCTGATAACCGCTATGAGCACGCTCTACAGCCAAGTTTTTCACTTTTGCCGAGGATAATAAAGCAAAAATCGGGTGCCCCGGTGAACCTGACTATATGCATAATGGTTCTGAAACCTGGCTTGCGACACATCAAACTTTAAGTTTTGGTAGAATGGGACCTGAAAATAAATATCCTCAATATAAACCCCCACTCTGACAGTCAATTTCACACTTTTCTTTTCGTACTTTGAAGTGCAAAAACTATGGCAATAGCATTAAGCGCAAAAAATGACAATATCATTAATCTGCATGTTATCTTAAGCGTCGAGCTGACCAAACTGCTACACCTTTTTCATATACAATCTTGAACAGCTCAACGATAGTTATAGTTCAACCGGATATTACCGGAAACAGAACTTATTCCATTTTAAGTTAACTTGTAAAAACAAATATTTTTGATTTTATAATATTGATTTTGACAAACACCAGAGTATTTGGAGAGATTACCTTACATGCTAAGTATACATTTCTGTTCGATTAACCTTCTTTAACAATCTCCATCGTTGTTATATTTAGAAATCGCTTGCTTATCTTCGAAACGTTATATTTCAGTTCACGGTATCAAAACGTCACTATCATCCACAGAAAACTGTTCAATTGCAGTCAGTTCAAACCTCTCGTTACGACCGTAAACATAACTTTTGGATGTTGACAAGCTGTCAAATGATCAAGCAAACATCACACTTCAAAATGAAACACTACACAACAAAGTTGACTTACTTCGAGTTTTTCACTTATGATCAGGTTTGAAGGATATTTACTTCTATGTATGCAGTAGAGATATGCTTAGTTATGTGGGGACTGTTCTGTCAATGATTTTGTAATGGTGGAATTCTTCCGCGAGGTCTTTAATCTTCTTTTTTCCGTTTATTTGTACGCAAAGTATATGTTTTTCATAATGTATTTCAAATAAAGCAAGCGTGATTGAATGCAGTTCCCCTAAAATGATATTTCACAAAGCGCAAAATTCAAATTTTGAAAATCAATTAAAAATTTACCAAAACTAATTGGTAGCTGTTACTTATCAAATGGGTAAAAAATTCACTCGATAAAAAATCGTGCAACTTTGTCAAAAATGGGTGAAATTTCTTTCATTAATGGGTAACTTAAATTTAACGTGTATTTGACTCCAACTGTAAATAACGCACTGTCGTATATAACAGGTTTGGCATGCTAAAACCAGCTCAGTCTTTTACACTCATTTGCTTTCAAATGGAACAGAGAGTTTGACGTCACAGACGCTGTTGTACAAGCGCTGCGAGAGAATAAAAGTGACGACGTATTCGAAATTTGTTATTAATGTACGTTACATAAGACGAATTTTGTTAAAAACCCATTGAATCATGTAATAATAAATTCTCATAAAAAATTTTAAGTCTCAAATCAAATATATTGATGACAAAAAAGGTTTCCTTTTTTTGGCACGGTTCCAGTTTTGGCAACTGAAATTTACAATTTTGTTTCCAAAAACGGAAACTTACTGTATCTTGCTTCAATTTTCCCATTTAGATAAACCTTCGATTAATGAACATACATAATTGAAAGAATATATTTGGGTAACAGTGTTTGAACGAGTATCATGACGATTCTGTTTTTGAATAATTTAAATGCTCAAATTATATGCTACATTGTCATGGAGCATATTCAATAAGGCAATGTTTTGATTCCATTTTTTATTAGTATAACATTCGCAGCATTAAACTCAAATTATTATTGAATATAAAAATCGATAGTAGGTATGTCTCTTTAGTGTGTGGCAATTCATCGATTTCTCAAACCTGTAATCGTTTAACATCTGAAAGTAAATAACAAGCAACATGTCGAAATGTCGTAGGCTCAAACGTAAACAAAACGAATGAAAGATGTTTTCCTTACACTGTACCAACAAAAATCAACCCTCATTCGTTCTGTTTACATTCGTACCTACGACCTGTTATGACTTCTAGATACCTTAACTCGTTCTCCTATTCGACGTCAATCTCCTGTTGTAATATATCCGGTTAACTGTTAAGCAATAGACGAAACTTTTTGACTTTCAATTGAAATTTGACAGTTCGATAATTATTCCGCCTCAAGCATAGCCACTCTTGCGTTTATTCCTGTATCCAGAAACAATGTAAGAAACAGCTATAAGTCAACGTTTTCCATTAGCTTAATATTGAAAATGACTCCATCCCTCTCGAGTGGATCCACGGTTCCCTTTTGTCCATATGTTTCCTAGTACACAGCCCAAAATGTGCCTGCGGAATATATTAGCATCATAACGACACGATGTTTTAGATTCGGTTGAGTCGATTTTTGCTCTATTCAAGCTGCAAGCGAACCGAAACTGCTAGGTATAACGTTGATTATGATCGTTTCCTACAAAATTCGATTTAAACGGTTTGGCCATTCTCCTGCTGCTACCCACATCATGGACATATCTGCTATGTGTACGTATCCTTGATAATGGTTGAATATTAACCCTCTATTCAAGTGGGTTTTCAATTTTGTGAAAGGTTATACAAAGCGACCAAAAAACATCATATCTATCTATAGCTGCGGGAGCCATATTTCGATCAAATTCTGCAGACAATCAAACAGAAAGTTTGACCTACAGCTAAAAACGCTTCTAAAAAAGAAGGAAATACTTTAATTGAAATTTTACAGTATATGGCAATGCAGGCGTGGTCTCAGCATAATTATGCTATATTTGCTTTTAGCATTGCGCAAAAAAAGCATTTCATCTGCTAAATCTGACTTTTATGCCTCAATTATTCCGGAGCTGCAAACTGCTCTCGTTAGCATTGCTAAGCCCTAAGCTGTGTGCCGAGTTTCTCTGCTGTACCGATTTTTTTTTTCTGAGTTGTAGAATACGGAAAGCCCCAGATCTGTTGTAGGTGTGCATTTCGCTAGTGAGCACCATTTTGATGCTTTTGCAACGCAATGAAGCACAGCACGTCTTCCACCGAATATCCCTTCATAAACTACTCCCGAACAGACATGGCAAGGCATGGTTCACGTTTGCTTTTACCGTTCAACAGGCCATGCAGCAACCTAGTTCTAAACAAAGCACCACCGCGGGTAATATGCGCGGAAGCTGCTCCTTCTGAATGATGTATGTTGTGCATTTCATAATGTATGTAAAACATGCTTTCTTCCTTGCGATCCGCATTCTAGCCGAGGCTCGTCGTTCAGGCTGAAGGCTTCGCTAAAGTGTGCCAGACTGCCAGCACATCTGCCTTCTGCAGCTGGACCAAAATTTGTACAAATATATTTGGAGCGGAGAAAATCTGTGCTGCTCGACCCTGAAATAATGTCGAAAAATTCGCCCACAGATTGACACCGTGGTACAGATTCTGAGCCGCAATTGCTCGTATGAGTCTATTTACACACACTAAGCTGGGTTTATGTTTTTGTTTTCAGTAGGAAGCGGAGTTTTTTTTAATGGCGATTTGACTTACTTTCTTTTGTCGTTCTGGGACACTCCCTGTTACTTAGCGATGGAATGTTTTTGGTTTTCTCCTAGGAAGGTACATTACACAAGGTACATATATACAACTGGACAAAGTTCCACAAACTTAACGTTAAATTAAAGGTGAATTTTATTATAATCGGACCGTTAATTTGACTATTATATGTATATAAAAAAGTGATAGCAACGAAACTCTATCATAGTATTTGCCAACCGGGGTTCCACGGCCGGCAAGGGGGCCGTGAAGTTCACCTAGAGGGGCCGCGAAGGCCTCGGTAAATTTGACAGGTGATTAAAATTTTTTTCTATATGCTTCTTTGAAACCGATTTTTCACCCTTCTGCAAACTAAGACTAAGACATGAAGCGAATCAGTCATGTAGGATTATATGAGGCCTCCAAACACAGCTTCGTATTACCAAACTTGTATCTGAAATTCCTTTCGAAGCTCTTCGTGCTTAGCAAAAGGTTCTGTGAAGCCAAAAAGGTTAGGGTTGGGAATTTTTCAAACCGATTTGATTAAGATAAGTGTCAAACAAATATTTAAATATTAAGAGTGTGGTTTAAGAGTTAAAGAAAAAACATAATAGAAACCCACCTGCTGAACGCATTATCTATTTTTGCGTCTTGTGCTTCTGAAAATTCGAAATGGTGGCTCGAAATCGACCGTTCGTGTCTTCAATACCGTTTCACCTTAAGCGTATGAAATAAGTTGCAATAAATTCGAAAAAAAATATCTTCGCAAGTAACTGCTTTAACATTAGGTTTCTGATTTGATCTGATCTGATCTGATTCCTCACCAGAAAATTTATTGATCGATCAACTTGAAAGATTGCATCAATTTTTATTCAGTTTCAGCTAAACAAGTTTTAAGTATGAAATACAGTATCTTGTTTTTTACTGCCCCAATAAAGAGGGTCAATCGAGATGTGCTTCGTAACCTTTGACAAACGAATGGTCGTGGGTTCGAGTCTTAGATTATTGTCAAAGTATTTCAACATGGGTTTACTCTCAGGCTCCTCACCACATACCAAATTCTTTACGCTAAATTGTACAGTAACCCTGATGACTTTCTTTTTGACAAAATAAGTTCCTCGTATAATAGAACTGGCCAGAGGAATTTGGAGACCACTCATCCTTGGTGATGGCAAGGAGAAAGGTGGACTTGTCTTGAAAGGTCTTCTTTTTGTGAGCCGGGACACTGTCGTGCATGAAAGGCCCAACAAATGTCGACCCGCAAACCGACTTTGCATTTTTTGTTGCAATAATTATGGCACACCATGTAGTATTCTCAACAATTTGAAGAGCGGAGTACAAAAAACACCTGGGCAAGGTCAGAATTTGTCTAATGTTGCTATGACGTAAGAGAACACGAAACAAAAGTAATACTTGCGAGGAAGAGACGAGTGGCTGTCTGACAAACCGTTGCTGCCCATAGAGTAAATTTTAGAAAGTCTATACAAAAAGAGAGGGGGTAAAAATAGATATTTTCTAGCTACGCAATTAGTCAACATTTCCTAATTGATTCATAAAATAAAATAAAATAAAAGTTTTTTTTTAATATTAAAAAAAAAAAAAAAAATTAAAATGGAACTAAAAGGTTGACGTAAAAAATAACGTTAACTTGTTTTTTACCAAGGTATATAACGATCATAACACACGCTACAGGCACACTCACAACTGTTAGCAGTGGCCAAATGGCTAAAAGTAAGCGTGACTCGACAAACCCGGACAAAATTACTAACATGTCCGGACATGTTCAATGCTATGCAATGTTGCGATCCACCGGCTGGTCCATCTGCTGTGGAACTACGCTAAAATCGGTTATACAATGAAGACTAAATTTCTGCATGAGCATGTAAATTTTCGTCGTAAATCCCGCTTTGCAATGAAAATTTCAGGAGTCAAAAAACTAAACGCAATGTTGAACTGAACCATGCAAAATATTCAAAAACAACCCCACAAAAATAAAAAAAATTATGGAAAAATTTAGGAATCCAACAGATTTGAAAAAAGTGCAAATGGTGGATTTGTAGCTTGAAAAAGTCAATTTTTCATAAATCACGTTTGGGCAACCTGAAAACGATTTTTTAGAAAGTCGAAATGTTCTACAAAAATTCTATAAATAAAATTATCCTCCAATTTAGGGCTGAGCACCTTGACTTTTTCAACATCGATTTTTTTGGGACACCCTAATGAGCATGCTTTTATACGTGACTACTGAAAGTTAAACTTCGGCTGGTGTGTTTGTTCAAGAACAATGTGCATCGTGCTCTCAGACATTCAATTTAAATCCGAAACCTTTAAAAAAATTTGGTACGGGTCGGGTTCGGGTTCGGGATGGAAAAAAAAATTTGAAAATGTCGGGTTTTGGTTTCAAAACCCGAGACCCGACTATATCAAATAAGCTTATTTATAAGAAAAAGATGTCAAATTTCATGCAGCTGTAAAAATCATTAACATTTTAATACTATGCGAAGCTCAAAGCTTCAGGGCAGCCTCAAATTGGTTTGAAAAATCGACTTCCAAAAAAAAATTGGGTTCGGGTCGGGCACGGGTTTCAGAGCTTCGGGCTCGGATCGGGCTCGGGTTTCACAAAATAAAATTGTCGGGCTCGGGTTTGATCGAAAAAAAAATTTCGGGTTCGGGTTTCAACCGAAAGAAATATTCGGGTACGGGTTTGAAAAAAGCCAAACCCGACCATCTCTAATCATCAGCTGCTTTCATATTTTTTTATCATTGCGTTTAGTTTCAATTACTTGTATAGTAGGGTGTGTGTGTGTGTGTGTGTGTGTGGAACCTATCTCTCTCCCACTGTCTGGCAGTGATAATGTGAAACAAAGACAGCTGCAGTATAATTTCATTTCTGCAATTTTCTTTGTTTCGGGATCAAGAAGGTGTTAACTCTACCGATTTTCCAAAGATCCATGACAGAATGACTGAGTACTTGCAGCGCATTCCGAAATCCTTTTCCCGTCGGCAAGCCCCGCCCGAAAACAATAGTAGAGTCATTGGGATTCTGCTATTGTGTTCAGACTTTCGATTTATTTGATGTTACTTCCGTATCAAAGAAATCGACCCGTATATAATAATATTATGCAATGATGTTTGTATGGCGGTATATGAAAAATTTATCTAGTTTTGTTCAATGTATGGAAAGTGTCCGTTATGTTGTGCTTAAATAAAATGGATGAAATGAATATATAGAAATACACGACATATCATTGTCCAAAATAAATCTTACCATATACATGTGTACCAAAATATAACCTATATTTTTGACACTCTTGCCAAACTAGTCATAATCAGTTATGATCCCAATCAATAATAAAAATGTCCATATGAAACATCTGCTCAAAAGCTAGAAAAATCAAACAAGATAACAGCACAAAATGCGTTTGGCAGCAAACCTTATGATACTTGTGTCGTAAACATGAGCACCTACAATACAACAAAATTGAAACAATTATTTGTGCATCACGTCCATCATCTTTCACCAGCACCAATGCAACAAGTTAAAAGAAAAAAAAAAATCCTATTGGAAATCCCACAAGGAACTTTATGTCAACGCAAGCTATGTTGCCGGACTGCTGTCATTGTCGCTCTCGCAAATACATCGCACGACCATCTAATAATACAAAGAATATTCAGGAATACTTAGCAAGTTTTGTCTCTTTCTTCCTGCTTTCATTCACATGGCCGTGCTGGCCGTGTCGAATCGAAGTAAAGCGGTCTCCACGTACTGTTTCGATGAACGGACTAGCGATATCCTGCTTACACTCCAGACATGTTCACATTCAGCCATGTCGAATGTTTTTCAATGCTCGATTGTTGCACTTTGCACACTTTAATTCAATCACTATCACTATCGTATACAACACGCCCAACGCGGCCAGTTTGCGAATAGATCACCACTCATACACCCACTTCTATTTTGAACATAACACACAGAAGAAGATTGAATTGCGAACGCGAAATTTGGAGGGATAGAAAACATCGCACAACCAACCGCATTTTCACTATCGAAATCAATCACCCGGACAAATGCATTAAATCACAACTCCGCACAAATTTTCGATACATTCCGCAAACCTATCATTGCTCTCCACACCTGATGCTTTAAACACTAGAAAAACTCGGAATTAGTCTTCAATTACTTGTATAGTAGGGTGTCCCAAAATAAATCGATGTTGAAAAAGTCAAGGTGCTCAGCCCTAAGTTGAAAGATAATGTTATTTTTAGCATTTTTGTAGAACATTTCGACTTTATAAAAAATCGTTTTCAGGTTGCCCAAACGTGATTTATGAAAAAATGATTTTTTAAGCTATAACCCCACTTTTTTGCACTTTTTGCAATTCTGTTCGATTCCTAAATTTTTCCATATATTTTTTTATTTTTGTGGGGTTGTTTTCGAGTATTTTGTATGGTTCAGTTCAGCATTGCATTCAGTTTTTGACCCCCAGATCCCATTAAACATCACAAAAAAAAAAAATTTTCTAAGTATTAAATTTTGATCAAGAACTGATATTTTCATTGCAAAGGAATTTACGACGAAAATTTACATGAAAAAAGATACTTGATATCTTATCGAGGGGCTGAGATATTGGCATTTTTATATGTGATGGAAAACTATGCATTTTAACAAATATGTTAAATAACTGTTTTATTTTAGGAGATAAAAAATTACAATGTTCAGAAAACATATGCATTTTTGGATGGCTGATAACTTAGTAAAAGGTTTGAAAATTCGGAAAAATCTGCGAAAAAGTTAGAACGAAAATTAAGGTTTTTAGTGCCTTCTAATAGAAAACTCAATGTTGCTCGTAATATGTAAGAGATAGAAACATGATGTCTTCGGTAAAGTTTCTTGTTTTAAGATAACCTAAAACATTGTCGAAGACACCTTGCGTCTATCTTATTCTGATTAAAAAGTAAATTTTTTATCTCACTCATTGGTGGATTAACCACCCATCTTTCTACATTAAAAGATGCATTTTTGAATATCCTGAAACTTCTCTGAACATACCTCATGGCTATAATCAACATTTGAATCACTATTTAGGAAATTATACGCACAAAAGGCAAAATAAAATACTGTGCAATGGAGATATTGAGCTTTAGTGGCATTTTTGACAAAATGCATAGTTTTCCATCACATGTAAAAACGCCAATATCTCAGTCCCCCGATAAGATATCAAGGACCTTTTTTCATGTCAATTTTCGTCTTGAATCCCGCTTTGCAGTAAAAATTTCAGTTCTTAATCAGAAAAAAATTATATGTGTTTTGAAGGGTTTCATCTGATAATTATAAGGAAAATTCACTTTATTGTGATGTTCAATGGGCTCTGTGAGTCAAATTATTGAATGCGATGCTGAACCAAACCATGCTAAATATTGAAAAACAACCCCACAAAAATAAAAAAATAAATGGAAAAATTTAGGAAACGATCAGATTTGAAAAAAGTGCAAAAGAGTGGTTTTGTAGCTTGAAAAAGTCATTTTTTTCATAAAATACGTTTGGGAAACATGAAAACAATTTTTTAGGAAGTCGAAATGTTCTACAAAAATGCTATAAATGACATTATCTTTCAATTTAGGGCTGAGTACCTTGACTTTTCCAACATCGATTTTTTTTGGAACAGCCTTTTGTATAGGTAAAATAATAGTGACTTTTTCTTCAACTGAATTCATAAAGTTTAAATTAGAATTGCGAACACTCTCAATCTGCTGAGCAAGCCTTTGATTTTTTAATCATTTCTTTTTATGGTTTCAAGAAATGGATCACCATCCTGAAACATATTCGAGTTTACTTGTGATCTTACAAAGAAAAAATGAACCTGTCAAAAGTAATATTAGCAACCAAAAGTTTATTGCATAAACCGAAAATTAAATAATTCGTAAATCTTCCTCATTTTGTGAAAACCGAAAAATATTGCAATACCTATTAAATATCGTTTTACCATGAGATGTTGGAAATTTCTGCCATGTCTCAAGATAAACGCTTTTCCTTCTAGAGCAAATACAATGCTGAACCGTTTTCCGACACGTGAACATACGACATAAAGCTGTCAATGCGAGAAACATGGGTATCCGATGTTCATGTAATAATTTTCAAGTGGCTGACCTTGAGAGTTATTGACAGTCAACGCGAATGCGTCTTTATTTCATCATTATATTTTCTTCTTAGCTTTTTGGATACAACATTAATTTTTGACAACGTTTTCACTGCGCACCTGGTGTCATTGCAAAGTCAATGTTAATAGTTGGTAAAATAAATAACAACCGAACGTGGTTTTAATAATTATTCTTGAAATTCGGAAAAACATATTGAAGAGTAATGATTGGTATTTCACTGCGTACATTTTTTTTTAAGTTTAAGTATATTCTTTCTCTACCATTTTATCAGATCAGTGTCATCTTATAAACGAAGTATTTAAGCGGATAGATGGAACTATCACAAGATGAAAAATTGGTTTGTCAGGAAAAAAAATTCAAAGTATATCAAAGGCGGACTTGCAATCTAGAACTGACTTATCAGTCGACGTAATAACCCTTAGTAAAGGTTTTTTTCTATCGCAAGCTGTGCAACACATTTCATTCAGTTGAGTACGCTCTGCTCTCAAAACAGAAAACATAGAAAAAACTATTTGAACACTTTCCTAAATGACTTTCCATCCGCTAAGATCCTACAGCTGAATGCGGTGATATTCCGTAAGACGCATACAAGCAATCAGGCTGACCGTTACTTTACTGCAACCAGGAACCAAACGGTCGGAAGGATCTAACTTCATTTCCCGGAATACCGGGCTACTACTCTATTGCAGCCATAGCAGGTAGTACCAATGAGTAGTTTTCTCTCTAAAAGTAAATAAAAGGATGAAACTCGGAAATGATAGCAAGCGAGCGTTGCAATCCTTTTTCCATGACGAAACACTGTGCTTCAGCCACTAGGTACACTGACCGGCGTCCGCAGTTGCGCCAACACGGTGCATCGTCAGTCCAATGTCTGTGTTTTTTACTTTTCTTCTTCCGATGGCGAACTCCTATTTCATCCGGATCGAAGACAGATGTTGTTGGAAGGAATTCATGCTGCAAGAAATCGAAATACTGCGGATAATCCTAGTAATGCTTACTCACTGCATCCTTCGCACTAACAAGACGATATTTCAACTTCATCGTAGTCTTTTCAAATCACTGTAAAAAGACATGAATAAACATGGCTTATATAGCAAGCATGTAGTAACTAACCGTATTCTGTTGAGCTGAACGCTACGCTCGCTTGAAACTGTTTCAAATCGATCGGTTGAAGATTAAACAGCTGTCAGATTTTCCTCTCACCCCAATCCATCGGCCAATTATTAACTAACTGAAAACGCACGTTTTCAATCGAAATCATCCACGCACGAGAAAACACGAATCGCCAGCTTGAAGTGAAGTGTAGTTTAATTTAGCATGACGCAAACTGTCAGGAAAAATTAGGAAGACACAACTGATCACAAATGCACAAATGCAGAAGGAGGAAGCCTGCCCGGGCCTGCGAAGCGCATGTTGCGTGTTTCAAGCACGGCCAAGAACATCCGGTTCCGCCGGCAATCGCATACATTGTGTTCTCTATTCTTGAGCTTTTGTTTCACATTTCCGGCCGCTTGCAGTTGCTTTCTTTGTTTGTAGTTTTCGCTGGCTAAATATACATATATACAATACAATCCAAAGGAAAGGGTTAGTGCGAGGCGCTTCGGTGGGTAAACACAAACATTTGACTGGTGGAAATGAATTTTCAAGCTGTGCACCGAAGTATAAACGGATGAAAAGCGAAGGATGGAAATTCACTTCGAATGGAATGAAAGCTTCTCTGTGGCACACGGTATTGACTGCTAAGCGGAGAGAAAATTGCAACAATTGGGCCTTTCTTGCTTCTGCTCATCCTTCGGATGCTTTCGGGCTGCCTGAGGCAGCTGTGGGGAAGATCAAACGGCGCATTCTACCGGCGCTAGTGGAGCGTTGTTGCATTCCATTTCAAGAGCAGTTGTTGCAACAGAAACCGTAACGAACAGAGAGGCGATAGGCGAGGGCTTTCCTTTGTGGACCCTGATCAGCAGCAGTTCATTATAGCGGAAGCTTTTAGCGGTGTTGAACTGTGCGCAACAAGTTCTGCTGCTCTGGCATTGGCAGCTCGGGACAATTATGTTCCGATAAAATGAGTTTGAAATGTCGAAAATGAAACGATCAAAGATTGGGGATGGCGAGAGCTCTGTCTGCATCAATTGTTGATGCCTTGAGGCATGCATTCGGTGTCCAATCATGGGAGTAATTGAATTTTAAAGTCGTGAGTTTCTGCGAAGTGGGAGCCTGTTCTTAAGGGAACAACTGATATTTAAACAAATTTTCAGGTAGAGATTTTAAGGGATTTTCTTAAGTTTCCCAACAAGCTTTGATTATCTCAAAAAACTCATCATCAAGCTGCTTTTTGAAAAATGAGAACAAAAGTTAAAACCTGTTTGATTGGTTGTTACACCGTAAGACGACGAAATTTTAAGGCAAAACACAAAAATAATTATTAAAAACTGAATATCCCTAAAAACCCAGCATTTCAAAAGCCTATTTTTTTCTGCGGAAACTACACAATTTTTGCTAAACATTGATTGTTGATTGAACTTAAAGAAAAATAAAGCTAAAAATTCAAAAAATAATTCTCAGTTTTTTTTTATATTTTACTAGCTGACCTGCTGCGAAGTCTGTGTATAATAAACAGAAGGTCGGGTTCCTAATCGGAACGTAGCACCGAGGCTTTGTTTTTACTAGCTGACCCGGCAAACTTCGTCCCGCCCATTTTTGTGTTTAATTAAATAATTTCAAAGATTCTAAATTTATTGATTCGTTGCGATTTGTTTATAGCCAGCAAATGCACGACGAATCGACCATAGGAAATGCTCAAAGTCAAAAGACAAATCATTTGAAATTGTTGGTTTTATCGGAATAACAACATCCTCGACTTTTGGCTTTTGTACATCACCTCTATTCTGAAAATATTTTTATTGGGTGGTATTCGGTCATTTTCAGCTGGCTTTCTGACATCAATTTGATTCCGGAAATACCCATATTGGGTGACATTCAGTTGTTTTCCTAAACTAAAAGTGGTCGTCTTTGAATTCAAAATGGTGTCCAGAGTCAATGCTTGGTTCCTATGCATCATCTCGATTACGGAAATATCCATATTCAGTAGTATTCTGTCATTTTCGGCTGTTTCCCAAAAGTTGCCATCTTACAACTCAAACTGGTGTCTGAGGTTAATTTTTCAGCTCCTTGCATCATTTTGGTTCCGGAGATACTCATATTTGGTAGTATTTGGTCACTTTAGGCTGTTTTCCGGAAACCGGAAGTCGCCATCTTGAAATTCAAAATGGCATTTGGAGACAATTACTGGCCTCTGCGCGTCATCCTGGTTCCGGAAACACCCATTTTAGAAATCGGAAGCTCCCATCTAAAATTTAAAAATGGCGTCTGGAGTCGAGTTTTAACTCCTGTGTATCGATCCGATCATTTTGGGCTGTTTACTGGAAAACCTGGTTGAAATATCTATCTGATTTGTATAAGAGACCTCTTTACCCTTTCAGATTACTGAGAAATGTCGAACCACCGTAGAAAATTGTGTTTGATTTGTATAAGAGTCCTCCCATCCGAAAGTGGTAGGGGTGTCGAACCATCATGAATTTTTTTCTTACTCTCAACAACCGCAACATATCAAATTTGGTTCCATTTACGTCATTATTTCTCGTCATGTGCAGATACTTGTGTTCCATTTGTAGGAAACCCCTCCTTTCCAGCAGAGGGAGTGGTGTCCATCTATTATGCACATATTTGTTACCCCTAAAAACAATCACCAGCCAAATTTGTTTCCATTTACTTGATGAGTTCTCGATATGTGCAGTAATTTGTGCTTCATTTGTATGGAACCCCTCCCTTTCAGAAGAGGGAGGGGTGTCAAATTACTATGGACATATTTGTCACCCCTAAACACATTCACTTGCCAAATTTGGTTCCATTCACTTGGTAAGTTCTCGAGATGTGCAGAAATTTGTGTTTCATTTGTATTGAACCTCTCCCTTCCAGAAAAAGAAGGGATGTCAAACCATTATGTACATATTTGTTACCTCTGAAAACATTCACCTGCCAAATTAAGTTCAATTTACTTGGTTAGTTCTTGAGATGTGCAGAAATTTTTGTTTCATCCGTGTAACAGAAGAGGGAGGGGTCTCGAACTTTCTTAGTCACCTCTTCTAACCTCTAAACCTATATACAAACTTTCACGCCTATCGGTTCAGTAGTTTCCAAGCCTATCCAGCTTTTTACGCATAATAATGGCGAGTGACCTCCCAGCTGGTCTCGAGGTACTATGCTGGCCTAACAAGCCAGTCGTCTTAGGGTCGAGTCTCGGCTCGGGAGAGACTGTTAGTGTCAGTAGGATCGTAGCGTTAGCCCCGCAATTGTCCTGTACACTTGACAGTTGGCTGCGAAGTCTGTGTAGTATAATATGAGCAGAAGGTCGAGTTCCGAATCGGAATGTAGCACCAAGGCTTTGCTTTTAATGGCGGGTGCTAAAAATATTCGTCCTTATTCGAAACGTTACATTCATGCGCCACCATGTGAGCTTATTGCCTACTAACTTATTCTCGTAAAACAGTTTTTGGCTTTGATAATGGGTGCGCACGCTTGCTCAAATCAAATCTAGCGACATTGCTGACGGTTTTTGTCTTTGATAATGAATGTACACGCTTGCTTATAGCGACACTATCGGCATTATTGCCCACTAAGGAAAATTTCAAAATAATCGTTATTTTGCTGGTCGATGAAATCGTCATCGAGTGGCACGTCTGTTTGTCTATGGTTAAAAGTCAAAACCAAAAATCAAAAAAAAATTTAAAAGACAAAAATCAAAAGTCAAAAATTAATAAGCACAAAAACAAGAGCGATAACCCAAAAATCAAAGTCAAAAACCAAAAGACTAATATGAAAAGTCAAAATAAATGCATACTTTTATGCATATACATATACTTATGCTCAAAGCAGAATTAAAACACTCGAAAACCAATGCCCAAAAACCAAAAAAGATAAATAGAAAATAAAAATAGAAAGTCTAAACGTCATAAATTACAGCATCAAGAAGCAATATCACAAAACACAAAAATCAACAGTCAAAAGTTACAATTCTGACAATTCCTAAGCAAAAAGTCAAAAACTACATCGCGACATAAAAGACGAAAATTGAGAGCCAAAAATAAAAAAAAAAACAAATAAAATCAAAAGTTAAAAAAAAAATTAAAATTCTTCACTTAAAAATCAACAGTTAAAAAAAACAGTAAAAGTGAAACATCAAAAGCCTAAGGTGGAAATTAAAAGTCAAGAGAAAAATGACAAATAACTAATAACAACTGATAAAGACAAAATACAACTGACAAATAACTAATAACAATTGATAAAAGACAGAAGAAAAAGACAGAAGGCAAAAGACAAAAGACAAAAGACAAAAGACAAGAGACAAAAGACAAAAGACAAAAGACAAAAGACAAAAGACAAAAGACAAAAGACAAAAGACAAAAGACAAAAGACGAAAGACAAAAGACAAAAGACAAAAGACAAAAGACAAAAGACAAAAGACAAAAGACAAAAGACAAAAGACAAAAGACAAAAGACAAAAGACAAAAGACAAAAGACAAAAGACAAAAGACAAAAGACAAAAGACAAAAGACAAAAGACAAAAGACAAAAGACAAAAGACAAAAGACAAAAGACAAAAGACAAAAGACAAAAGACAAAAGACAAAAGACAAAAGACAAAAGACAAAAGACAAAAGACAAATGACAAAAGACAAAAGACAAAAGACAAAAGACAAAAGACAAAAGACAAAAGACAAAAGACAAAAGACAAAAGACAAAAGACAAAAGACAAAAGACAAAAGACAAAAGACAAAAGACAAAAGACAAAAGACAAAAGACAACTGACAAAAGACAAAAGACAAAAGACAAAAGACAAAAGACAAAAGACAAAAGACAAAAGACAAAGAACAAAAGACGACAGACAAAAGACAAAAGACAAAAAACAAAAGACAAAATACAAAAGACAAAGGACAAAAGACAAAAAACAAAAAACAAAAGACAAAATACAAAAGACAAAGAACAGAATACAAAATAAGAACAAGAGACAAAAAACAAAAAAAAAAACAAAAGTCAAAAGATGGAATACAAAAAAAAACGAATAATAAAAAATGGAATACAAACATAAAGACTATGACAAAAAAAAACAAAAAAAATCAAATGACAAAAGATGGAATAAGAAAAAGACAAAAAAAAACAAAAAACAAAAGACAAAAGATGAAATACCAAAAATAAGACAAAAAATGGCGGGTGCTAAAATTCGTATACGTAATTTGCGAAATGCATAAAGAGTCCTGTTTGTTTTCCTTGCGCAATGCATGAAGAGTCAAACTGACGTAAGCAGATTTCCAAAAATCACGAATTTTTCATTATAGCGTCCGCCATTATGGCGCGTAGAAGCAGGATATGGAAAAGACAGACAAACAAACAGTCAGAGCTGCATTTTTATATGTTTAAATTGCTAGTTATTTTTCGTTCCAGAAATTATGGAGGGTTTTTATTTTTAAATAAGGTTTTTATTTTTATTTATTTTTATGATTTCAAAAATAAGAAAATACAATAAATGCAATTAACCCTCTAGTGCCCAATGCCGCCATTTGGCGGGCTTCAGTCGAAGTTCCGAAAAGCTTCAATAAATACTTAAAAAGTGTTTATAATGGTTTATAGTGATTTTATCGAAGTCCGTTTAGAAATTAATTTTGGCACTGGAGGGTTGAGTACTACCTAACATTCTTCAATACTGCTTACACCTTAGTTTCTAGAGTTCAAGACAATTGCTCTGCATATTCCATCGGAATAGGGTTTGCAATCCCGGGAACGATCTCCCGGGAATTGTCTTTTCCCGGGATTCCCGGATCCCGGGAACAGGAATATTGATTCCCGGGATCCCGGGATTCCCGAGCTCCTCGGAAAATTTTCCATACAATATTGCAATAAAACTAAATATCGTATCAAAACACGAAACTTACGTCGTAGAAGTGTATAGCAGCTTCATAGTGTGCATTATACGAAGCAAATATTTGCTTGAAACGACGATCAATATTTGCTTGTCGTGTAATATCAAGTTATTTGCTTAATTTATTTGTCAAAAATATATGCTGTCTTATTCAGTAAACGATAAATTAAGAAATATTTTCTTCGTCTCATGTCTTTTTTGCTAGTGAGTTTACTACTAAACGGATAGTTGCTTATTTTTTCTTCGTTTATTGAAAAAAATTTTGAAACCTGTAAATTGATAAAAAAAATTGAAACCCGTAAATCAATGCGACCAGAAATAAATAAATTAATAAAACTAAGTCAGTTTACACTGACTTGGGTCGTGGCCGCGATTTCACATTTTTGAAGTAGAATACTTCTCTCAGGAAGTTCGGCTATATAGGGATGTGAAATGAAAATCTAAAACCGAAAAAAGTGAAAAATATGTCCAATTTCAAATGGTAATATATCGGTTAGTATTCGATGGATTTCCTTCGTTCTTGCAGCAATAGATTGGAAAATCTTCTAAGATTCTTCCCAAATGCAGATAATTGTAATTTTATTTTTCAAACTATTGTACTATTGAAAATAGTGAAGCCTTGTCAAAACGAAAACTTCGGCCACTGATTGGTCGTTATATGATTGCTCCCCAAGCACGGTCGACAGAATCATAGACCTTGCCATTTGAAATGTGCTATTTGGCCTATATAAGAGCCTGTTTCACCTGAAGCCGCTCATTATAATATTAGACTGCAACAACAGCAGTCCTCCCTTAGCTGCAGTAGCAGTGCAGAGGATAACGGCCACAGCTGTGGTATGGCAACGGATAACGGAGCGCGTCTCAGCATCGATAGCAGGACCAGGTGATGCAGGGCAGCGGATACCAATGACAACGGAGGCGTCCACTACTGTGGCAACGGGGATAGCGCAGCGGTTGACGTTGGTCTCAGCATCTTAATAAGCGGGGCCAGCTGATGCAGTGTGGCATTTTAGTGAAATGCCGTCTCTGAGCGATAGTAGGCACACTAGCAAATGCCTACAATGAAAGAACGTTCTGGAATATTTTCAGTGTTTATTTTCCCCCAAGGAATACTTTATTTGCACTGCCAGTGATAACGCAAAAATGTGATCGGAATCTTATCAGACATTGAATTAAACAACAAATTGTCCTTTTCAGGATGAAATAAAAACCTAATTGAAGAGTTAATATTTTCTCTTAAATCAATTCACACTTTCAAGAAATTCTGAACAGATATATATTTGGCCTCATCTCCGTATCTCAGAACGTACTGAATTATCTTTTCCTTCAGTCATGAGCACAACATCCGGAAAGCTTTCATTATCAGCATAAAAATTGTTTTTTTCGCATAATCAAAATTCAAAAATTATCAAATCCAAATCATGACAAGCAACTATATTATTGAGAATGGCCAATCCTTGTTGAAGCGCAAAATTCGACTGATCTGATTAGTCGTTAATATGATTGCTTCCCAATCACGGTCGACAGAATCACAGACCTTGCCATTTTAAATTTGCTATTTGTCTGTATGAAGACTGGAACGCGCAAAAATTGGTCGACTTCAAATTGGTGTATTTCTGTTGAAAATGCATTGAAAAACTTAGGAAAGGTTGCATTTGGAAGTTCATTGTATATAAAATGGTTGCCAAAATGAGTTTTCACCGGTTGCTTTCCAATTTTCAAAATGGCGTCCAAGCAAGAGGAACAGCGTGTCCAAATTTTGCTCGCGCAGCAAGAGAATCCGACGTTCTCGCACGCCAAATTGGCAAAATTACTGGATGTGGCCAAATCGACCATAACATATATTTCAAAAGTGTTCAGGGCGCATCTGTCGACCGCCAGGAAGCCTAGAAGCGGCGGCAATCGTAATTCGGACGTGGCAGCGACGATGAAGAAGGTGGAAGCGAATTATAGGCGGAATCCTAACCTCTCCATCAGGTACGTCACTGGCAAGGTCATTGTCTCCCATATTAATGTACAGCGGGCCAAGAAACGAGCCGGGTTGCCGACGTTTAAGGCGGTGAATGTGGCGAACCCAGATTACGATCAAAACACCTCGGCAAAGCGGTGGTCCGGAAAACTGTAATCTGCTAACAAAGTTCGACCGTGGGTGACGAAACTTATGTGAAGGTTGATTTCGAGCAGCTTCCGGGACAGGAATTTTATAACGTATCAGGGAACCTTCTCGGTGGCCTAAATTTTCAAAACCATCAAATTATCGAGATTTCCGAAAAAATACCTCGTCTGGCAGGCCATATGCACATGTGGTCTAAAAGCGTCATTTCCATCACTACGAAACCTTCAATTAAAAGATTTACGTCCAGGAAAGTCTGGAAAATCAGTTGCTACCATTCCTAGAGCAACATAATAGCCTGTGCTGTCCTGGTCGGACTTGGCAAGCTGCCACTGTGGGAACAAGGCGATCGAGCGGTACGATTCAAACAACGTGGTTGTGGTTCCCTACGACCACAACCCTACTAACAGCCCAGATTTCCGCCCTTTCGAACAGTATTGAGACTTGGTCACACGAAATATTAAAAAAATTAATAAATCCATCAAAAACGAGCAACAGAATAAATCTAACTGGCGTTTGGCGACGAATAAGGTCGATAAGACCACTGTACAAAATTTATTGAAAGGGGTGAAGCGGAAGGCACGGCAGTTTGGATTTGGCAAACCAAAATAATAAACGTACATTTTTTCCTTTTAATATGTGAGTTGAACTACCAAAATAAACATAGGAAGTTTTTTGTATTATGAATTTTGACTGAAAGAAACGATTTTTTGTCGACCAATTTTTGCGCGTTCCAGTCTTTAAGAATAAGGATGGGAACTATCGACTGAAATGGCTATCGATAGTTATCGATTATTTCTTCATGCTATCGATACTTATCGATAATTTTTTATTACTATCGATAACTATCGATAGGGTTTTCATCCCTATATAAGAGCCTGTTTCACCTGAAGCCGCTAATTATAATTCTAGACTGCGACAACAGCAGTCTTCCCTTAGCAGCAGCAGTAGCAGTGTAGTGAATACCAGGCGGATAGCGGCCACAGCTGTGGCATGGCAATGGATAGTGCACTAGTTGCAGCGGATCTCAGCATCGATAGCAGCTGGGCCAGCTAGATAGATGCAGGGACAGCGGATACCAATAGCAGCGTATAGCGGCCAAAACATTAACATGGCTACGGATAGCGTAGCAGTTGTAGCGGGTTTAGCATCGATAGCAGCTGATGCAGTGAGGCAATTTAGTGAAATGCAGTCTCTGTGCGATAGCGTGCACTAGTAAATGCATTCAATGAAAAGTTGACTCATTTTGACAACACGTGAGCCGTCTAGTTTTGAGTGTTAAATCAGCTTTTCACTGTTTATTTTATCATAAGAAATACTTTATTCACCCTGTGAGTGATAACGCCAAGATTCCATCGGTATCTTATCCAATAATGAATTGAATAAAAAAATTAAAAAATGGCTGACACGCAAGCAGCCGGGTTTTCTTGTAAAAGTATTCTACTTCATCCTTGCGGTAGTGGCTTTGCACACAACCCTCCTGTGATTTTTACGAAGGCATTCAAATGCTTTAAAATCTGGCTGCCAAACACTCAGCTTTATCTTCAACAAACTAAAAGTATTGGACTCTTCAATTTCTAATGAATTGTAGTTACAGCTGGAATCGGTGATTTAGAAGTATTTTAGAAATCAGACACCAGCGATGATTCAGCGATCTTAAGCAAAGTTTTACAGAAGGGAACCACATTATTTGGGCCTAACGAAAATTGTCAGCGGATCTGAGGCGATTGATAGACGATTGTTCATGAATTTCTGAAGTGAACTTGAATAAATTTTGTTCTTCATTGATAATTAAATTGTAAACGATAGTTTGAAAGTTTTTATTAATAAACTTTATTCGAAATCTCATTTTCGCTAAGGATTTTTTCCTTTCCCGGTTCCCGCGAATTCCCAGGAAATGAGATTTTTATTCCCGTTTGCCGGGAAATCAATTCTCGGGAATATTGCAAACCCTACTTCGGAATGACAAACTTCAAAACCATCTAACAACTTATAGAAAAACCTGCAGTCCGTGATAATATAGTACAGAGTTTGTCATATCTGTTTTTAATGCCAGTTCTAAGATTTAATAAATCTGAGTAAATTTCTATGTAAAAAAAAAATAATTGATCTTTATGAATTATCTCCATAACAATCGATCTACCGATCAAAAACACCTCCCTTTACGGTACTTCAAATAGACTGAACGCGATGAAAAAAAAACCATTTTCGCAATTAGGAACTTCGCAAAATTGCATGCATTAAAATCATCGCACAATTTACTATTCGTTTATTGTTTCTAACATAATCCATTATATTCCGCAAGCGGTATCATCATACTGCCACAGAGCATCATATTAAACGGCTACCATACATAAGTACACCCTTCCCTACCACCATCAACTAGCGAGGAGTATACGAACACCGGCTCGAACTAACCGCATATAAATCAACGCTGTGAAAGCCGTTCCCGACAACAATCCCGATTCCAGCCGAGAATAAGTACTTTTCTCACTTTGCAAATTATTCCTCAGCCGGCCGGGATGTGAAGTATTGTTGTTATTACCATTATCCCCCAACAACCGATGGTAGGTGATGGAACGGCAACGAGGGGTTTAACGCACATAATATGCTGGGGTAATTTAGCGGGCTTTAATTAGCTCGTAAAGATTTTATCCCTCTTCCTTCAATGGCGATTAAATGGGCGATCATTTCGTCGCCTCCGCTTTTCCTACACGCAATCTTGTCGGGGTGCTTAAGTATAGCCTCGGAAGCAGCCGTTTACTTCTGGGTGGATTTGTTAGCAGATAATTCAATCTTGGCACGTGGATAAGAGTAGAGCTATGCTAGTGTTGGCCAAATGTTAGTTATTAAATGATTTAATGGTTATTGTAAAACGTAAACTGGTATAAAGGGCATCGGTTGTTATCAGCGAGCCGATTGAGATTTTGATTGTTTGCGGTGAACAAACGGGTCAGGGATACGTTTTCAGAGGCATATTTTTATCTAAAGCAAGTACATTCAATGTTAAACTATGTTATTTCTCTAGAAGCTTAGTATAATGTTCCGCATTTCCAGTTATTTTCCATGTCGGTACAGCTTGTATGCTTCACATTTGATTACATTTCATGTAGTTCCCAAACACATTCAGTCTCTACTCACTCTCATCAAACTAGTACAGGATATCAGTTACCCAACCATATTCCCATCTGTATCCATCTCTGGGGACGAGTTTAAAACATTTCAATCTAAAACCACTGCCAGCTTGTTGTTGTTTCCAGATTCACTGCTGAACAAATATCAGTAAGCTGTAATCACGACAATTAATTCACGTTTCGAGAGAATGCGTTATCTGCGTTTCCTGAATTCGATAGCCATTGAGTCGTTCGATAAAAGCCCCACCGGATGTAGCACCATTCACAACCCAGTTGAGCTGCAGCTCTCTCGTATCCGTTTCACATCCACTGAGTCTGCTTTCAGAGAACGTTTTCATGCGTTAATCAATTTACCGAGTATCGTGTGGTGCAGCACATATAATAAGGATGGGAATAAGGACTGCGTTTCAGTTTCCCATATGTAGACGACTTTCAGATAACGATATCGTAGTCACTAATACTGCATCCACTGTGTGATATATATCTTGTTAATTTTATATCAAAATGAATTGGGACTGGAAATTATGTGAACGGTTAGGAATGTATAGAAAAAAAAAAATGTTCTCAACGTAATTTATTTTGAACATTTACCTGTAAATGAACCGTCATAAATAAAAGTAAACAACACAAGAAAATCTAATTTAAATTTTTCAAACTTCTTTTAATCTAATCAACCAGTCCTAGCTGTTTTTCTATCTTGAAAGTGATAACTGCCAATACTTAAAATATGTAGAACAGATGGCAATCACACCGGTTATGCAAATTAATTTGCCATGCAAAATATTGGCCACAGCTCATGAATACCTTCCTCGAAGTCGCCAGTTGCAGTGAAATGATCCATAACGGCCAATCTGTCGTGGGAAAATGATGCTAACTACCTGTGTGGGAAGCTTTAAGGCACCTTTCAGCGGTAGTAACGGTTGGCGTGATCAAATATTTCTGCTAATGTAGTCGGTTGAATTCATTATGATTAGTTTACGCACCGTGCAAAGTCACAGGCGCTGAGAAATTTCCGCGAATAGCAGGTCTGTTGGCCGTTCGGTAAATATTAAATCCTCATCTATTACCGGGTGTTAATGGCTCATGTGGTCTGCGTTACAATGTTGTGTAAACACTAAACAGACATTCCTGATTTGCAATAACAACAAACACCCGCGTGAATTCACCCGAAGCATTGCTTCGCGGTCCAGCAACGCTAGACGTGACCTCGTGAAGACGATTCCCGCCCGCTTCACGAAATTCTCATCTATTAATTGATCATTTGCTTGAAACCAGTCGATCCATTGTTAAAAATTACGATTAACCATGATTTGTATAAACGTGATTTGTTCAGTAGCAATCCGATAGGCTAAACTTGCAAATTGTGTAAGAAAAACCTGTAATTTACTCTTAATTGGAAGGTCTCCTATTTAGATTAAGATTGATTACAGATATTAGTCACAGATATCAGTCAAAGACAAAACTGTGCTGTGAGATAGAAAAGTATAATCTTCATTTAATTTTTTCGTTACTCAGGAATGATTAGGTACCGGTTTTTTAAAACCCTTCACAATATTGAGTTTCCTTCATCCTGAAGTAAAAACGAATACCCTCCTCATCTCTCAATTAGTCAAATGATTGATCTGTCCTTTATCGTCCCGAATTAAAAATTGCTTTTCTAGCTAATCAAGTTATGAGTTTTTGATAACCCTATGTTTATCTTTAATAAGAGTTGATTGATATAACGGGTGACAACTTCTAATTCTGGATTTTAAATGTCAAATAAAAGGATAAACTGAAGGAAAAACTGATTTATTTCTCACGATGATACGCTCATTATTCAAGAATCCGGCGATGCTTTTTTATGATGCCGGAACAAGAACAGCAAATTTGTTTGAGTGCGTATTTCTGGTACGAATGGGGTCAAGTGGTTGTTCAGAAACGTTTATGTTTCTTGACGTAATGTTTATCTGGTCAAAACACGTAGCTAGCTCCTATCGACATGGTATTTGAAAAGAATCAAAATTTTCTTTAGACATTCATTCTGGCCGATCTTCCACTACCTTTCTTGTGAATTCTTGTTTAGGCTTGCAGGCTTTTATACTTAGTCGAAACCGGGCTGTTTTCGCTTTGATAATGGTTTACCGTGAACCTTTCGTCGAGATTTTTCGAAAATCGGAAATCAAAAGACCCAATTGAAAAGTCAAAAGGTCAAAATCATAGGTCATCGTAAAAGATCAAAAGTCAAAATCAAAAACCAAAATTCAAAAGTCAGGAAACATAAGTCAAAATACAATCCAGCCATAAACCAAAGACCAAAAGGCAAGTCAAAAACAATAGTTGAAACACAGACAAACAGACGTGCCTCTTCGAAGAAAAATCCTGAAAAATATTCGTCCTTATTCGAAACGTTACATTCATGCGCCACCATGTGAGCTTATTGCCTACTAACTTATTCTCGTAAAACGGTTTTTGTCTTTGATAATGGGTGTGCACGCTTGCTCAAATCAACACTAGCGACATTACTGACGGTTTTTGTCTTTGATAATGAATGTACACGCTTGCTTATAGCGACACTATCGGCATTATTGCCCACTAAGGAAAATTTCAAAATAATCGTTATTTTGCTGGTCGATGAAATCGTCATCGAGTGGCACGTCTGTTTGTCTATGGTTAAAAGTCAAAACCAAAAATCAAAAAAAAATTTAAAAAACAAAAATCAAAAGTCAAAAATTAATAAGCACAAAAACAAGAGCGATAACCCAAAAATCAAAGTCAAAAACCAAAAGACTAATATGAAAAGTCAAAATAAATGCATACTTTTATGCATATACATATACTTATGCTCAAAGCAGAATTAAAACACTCGAAAACCAATGCCCAAAAACCAAAAAAGATAAATAGAAAATAAAAATAGAAAGTCTAAACGTCATAAATTACAGCATCAAGAAGCAATATCACAAAACACAAAAATCAAGAGTCAAAAGTTACAATTCTGACAATTCCTAAGCAAAAAGTCAAAAATTACATCGCGACATAAAAGACGAAAATTGAGAGCCAAAAATAAAAAAAAAACAAATAAAATCAAAAGTTAAAAAAATTAAAATTCTTCACTTAAAAATCAACAGTTAAAAAACAGTCAAAGTGAAAAATCAAAAGTCTTAGGTGGAAATTAAAAGTCAAGAGAAAAATGACAAATAACTAATAACAACTGATAAAGACAAAATACAACTGACAAATAACTAATAACAATTGATAAAAGACAAAAGAAAAAGACAGAAGACAAAAGACAAAAGACAAAAGACAAAAGACAAAAGACAAAAGACAAAAGACAAAAGACAAAAGACAAAAGACAAAAGACAAAAGACAAAAGACAAAAGACAAAAGACAAAAGACAAAAGACAAAAGACAAAAGACAAAAGACAAAAGACAAAAGACAAAAGACAAAAGACAAAAGACAAAAGACAAAAGACAAAAGACAAAAGACAAAAGACAAAAGACAAAAGACAAAAGACAAAAGACAAAAGACAAGACAAAAGACAAAAGACAAAAGACAAAAGACAAATGACAAAAGACAAAAGACAACTGACAAAAGACAAAAGACAAAAGACAAAAGACAAAAGACAAAAGACAAAAGACAAAAGACAAAAAACAAAAGACAAAAGACAAAAGACAAAAGACAAAAAACAAAAGACAAAATACAAAAGACAAAGAACAGAATACAAAAAAAGAACAAGAGACAAAAAACAAAAAAAAACAAAAGTCAAAAGATGGAATACAAAAAAAACAAATAATAAAAAATGGAATACAAAAATAAAGACTATGACAAAAAAACAAAAAAAATCAAATGACAAAAGATGGAATAAAAAAAAGACAAAAATAAAAACAAAAAACAAAAGACAAAAGATGAAATACCAAAAATAAGACAAAAAACAAAAAAAAACCAAAAGACAATAGATGGCATACAAAAAAGAAGACAAGAGACAAAAGACAAAAAAAAACAGAAAACAAAAAAATAAAAGACAAGAACAAAAGACAAAAGATGAGAATCAAGAGTCGAAAAAAAAAGACAACAGACATTATACAAAAGACAAACACCAATAACCGAGAGACAACACCCAAAGTCAAAAGTTAAGGTCCACAATCGATAATCAATAATCAAAAGTGAAAAGGGAAAAGACAAAAGTTAAAAATTGATAGTTCAAAGATAAAAATCAAAAGTTTATTATGTGAATCCAAAAGTTAAAACTCGAAAATAACGAACCATAAATCAAATGTTAAAATTGAACCTAAAAAAATGTTTAAAGCTTAAAGTTAAAAGGTAAGAATTTAAAGTTTAGAACTAGAATCAAAATTCAAATTCCAAAAATCGAGAAACAAAAAATCGAAAGTAAAAACTCCAAAGTTTTACTTTATAGCCAAAATTTGAAAGTCATTTTTTAGAAGTCAATTGCCAACGTCTAGAGTGTAAAGCCAAAAGTCAAACATCAGAAATAAAAAATTAAGTATCAACAGTAAAAATCGAATGTAAAAAGTAACAGAAGTCAAAAACCTGTCCCATTTTCAGTTTTTAGATTTAGACTCTCATATAGCGAAAATATCTGAAAGAAGTAGTTTTACGTCAAAAAAGTTTAAAGTCAAAATACGAGTCAAAAATAAAAATTGAACAAAATTGTTAAAATTTAAAATTGGTAAAATTTGTATGTTCAAAAGCTAAAAATCGAAAGTCCAAAATCAAAAATCAAAGTCGACAGGGAAAAGATAAATGTTAAATATTAGACCTGTGCGCCGACCATATCATTGGCGGCGGCGGCGTAGAAAACATTTTACCTCAGCGGCGATCGGCGCGCCGGCGTGACGCCGTTAGCTTTTATCAGCGGCGGCGGCGGCGGCGTGTATCGGCGTGACACTAATTACCACTTATAAAATATTGCGCATAATGTGTGATTTTGTACTCTCGTGTTCGATTTTTTTTAATTGAACGTTCATAAATAAAAATGTATGCGTCAGAGTTGTAAGAATGTCAAAAATAGAAATTAAATTGGTAAGATATCAAGTAAACAAACAATTGAATAACCAGAAAATAATAAACCAAGCAGAGAAAGTACAAACAAGTGTAAATCCCAAAAAAAATCATCAACGAGCCCACAACAAAAAATTACATGGAATACTGTTCCCAGAGACGTTCAATTTAGGAAAAAAGATAGATAGTTTTTTGATATGTTGATTTCGATTAACCGTAGACCTTTGGGAAATTTCGATAAATCTTACGTTAGAGAGTCGTTTTTAACTTTCATATATTTTGTTAGGTTACCCATGGAATAACTGAAAAAATGGGAAACTCTTTTCAATCGAATAGAGTTCTTCGGTAAACACCACAGTTTCTTCATTTTCTATTGCGACTTTTGGGATAAAACTGACCAGAGGTGAAGCATTAAGTCCTCCTCGGGTAGTTGTGATTGTGACGCGGTGTTGGTAGGAGCAACGAGGTTTCGTTTAGACACCTCCCTCTTGACAAAAATATAAGTCCTACTTATAATAAACCTGACCAGAGGTGAGCATTGAGTGCCTCTTCAGGGAATTGTGATTGTGACGCGGTGTTGGTAGGAGGAACGAGGTTCTATAAGACTCCTTCTTCTTGACAAAATAAGTCCTTCTTATAATAAAACTGTTCTGAGGAATATTAATCCTCTCCAGGGAATTGTAATTGGCGGAATGGGCACGATGAACGAGGTTTCGATAAGGTTCCTTCATCTTGACATAATGGCCAGAGGGGAACGTTAGGTGTAGTCTCACTTTTGGGAATTGTAATTTGGCAATATTGGTAGAATAGTAAGAGGCTCGTTATAGTAGAGCAGTAAGCTTGAAACGAAAGGGTAAACTCTCTCACACAAGCACGGATATGAATGAAAAGCGTACATTCACTGCCAATGAAGTGCGGAGTACAGAAAACACCTGGCCAATGTCACAATAGATCAAATGTCTCTGGTCGCAGTGATGAGTCCGCACAGAGGAAAATCACAGGCGGGTTGTGTGCAAAGCCACTACCGCAAGGATGAAGTAGAATACTTTTACAAGAAAACCCGGCTGCTTGCGTGTCAGCCATTTTTTAATTTTTTTATTCAATTCATTATTGGATAAGATACCGATGACATCTTGGCGTTATCACTCACAGGGTGAATAAAGTATTTCTTATGATAAAATAAACAGTGAAAAGCTGATTTAACACTCAAAACTAGACGGCTCACGTGTTGTCAAAATGAGTCAACTTTTCATTGAATGCATTTACTAGTGCACGCTATCGCACAGAGACTGCATTTCACTAAATTGCCTCACTGCATCAGCTGCTATCGATGCTAAACCCGCTGCAACTGCTACGCTATCCGTAGCCATGTTAATGTTTTGGCCGCTATACGCTGCTATTGGTATCCGCTGTCCCTGCATCTATCTAGCTGGCCCAGCTGCTATCGATGCTGAGATCCGCTGCAACTAGTGCACTATCCATTGCCATGCCACAGCTGTGGCCGCTATCCGCCTGGTATTCACTACACTGCTACTGCTGCTGCTAAGGGAAGACTGCTGTTGTCGCAGTCTAGAATTATAATTAGCGGCTTCAGGTGAAACAGGCTCTTATATAGGGATGAAAACCCTATCGATAGTTATCGATAGTAATAAAAAATTATCGATAAGTATCGATAGCATGAAGAAATAATCGATAACTATCGATAGCCATTTCAGTCGATAGTTCCCATCCTTATTCTTAAAGACTGGAACGCGCAAAAATTGGTCGACAAAAAATCGTTTCTTTCAGTCAAAATTCATAATACAAAAAACTTCCTATGTTTATTTTGGTAGTTCAACTCACATATTAAAAGGAAAAAATGTACGTTTATTATTTTGGTTTGCCAAATCCAAACTGCCGTGCCTTCCGCTTCACCCCTTTCAATAAATTTTGTACAGTGGTCTTATCGACCTTATTCGTCGCCAAACGCCAGTTAGATTTATTCTGTTGCTCGTTTTTGATGGATTTATTAATTTTTTTAATATTTCGTGTGACCAAGTCTCAATACTGTTCGAAAGGGCGGAAATCTGGGCTGTTAGTAGGGTTGTGGTCGTAGGGAACCACAACCACGTTGTTAGAATCGTACCGCTCGATCGCCTTGTTCCCACAGTGGCAACTTGCCAAGTCCGACCAGGACAGCACAGGCTATTATGTTGCTCTAGGAATGGTAGCAACTGATTTTCCAGTTTCGTAGTGATGGAAATGACGCTTTTAGACTACATGTGCATATGGCCTGCCAGACGAGGTATTTTTTCGGAAATCTCGATAATTTGATGGTTTTGAAAATTTAGGCCACCGAGAAGGTTCCCTGATACGTTATAAAATTCCTGTCCCGGAAGCTGCTCGAAATCAACCTTCACATAAGTTTCGTCACCCACGGTCGAACTTTGTTAGCAGATTACAGTTTTCCGGACCACCGCTTTGCCGAGGTGTTTTGATCGTAATCTGGGTTCGCCACATTCACCGCCTTAAACGTCGGCAACCCGGCTCGTTTCTTGGCCCGCTGTACATTAATATGGGAGACAATGACCTTGCCAGTGACGTACCTGATGGAGAGGTTAGGATTCCGCCTATAATTCGCTTCCACCTTCTTCATCGTCGCTGCCACGTCCGAATTACGATTGCCGCCGCTTCTAGGCTTCCTGGCGGTCGACAGATGCGCCCTGAACACTTTTGAAAGATATGTTATGGTCGATTTGGCCACATCCAGTAATTTTGCCAATTTGGCGTGCGAGAACGTCGGATTCTCTTGCTGCGCGAGCAAAATTTGGACACGCTGTTCCTCTTGCTTGGACGCCATTTTGAAAATTGGAAAGCAACCGGTGAAAACTCATTTTGGCAACCATTTTATATACAATGAACTTCCAAATGCAACCTTTCCTAAGTTTTTCAATGCATTTTCAACAGAAATACACCAATTTGAAGTCGACCAATTTTTGCGCGTTCCAGTCTTTATACAGACAAATAGCAAATTTAAAATGGCAAGGTCTATGATTCTGTCGACCGTGATTGGGAAGCAATCATATTAACGACTAATCAGATCAGTCGAATTTTGCGCTTCAACAAGGATTGGCCATTCTCAATAATATAGTT
The DNA here is from genome assembly GCF_029784165.1 of Wyeomyia smithii. Lineage (NCBI taxonomy): Eukaryota > Metazoa > Arthropoda > Insecta > Diptera > Culicidae > Wyeomyia > Wyeomyia smithii. The sequence continues at coordinate 52,135,179 of NC_073696.1, forward strand.
GCTTGTCATGATTTGGATTTGATAATTTTTGAATTTTGATTATGCGAAAAAAACAATTTTTATGCTGATAATGAAAGCTTTCCGGATGTTGTGCTCATGACTGAAGGAAAAGATAATTCAGTACGTTCTGAGATACGGAGATGAGGCCAAATATATATCTGTTCAGAATTTCTTGAAAGTGTGAATTGATTTAAGAGAAAATATTAACTCTTCAATTAGGTTTTTATTTCATCCTGAAAAGGACAATTTGTTGTTTAATTCAATGTCTGATAAGATTCCGATCACATTTTTGCGTTATCACTGGCAGTGCAAATAAAGTATTCCTTGGGGGAAAATAAACACTGAAAAGCTTTCCAGAACGTTCTTTCATTGTAGGCATTTGCTAGTGTGCCTACTATCGCTCAGAGACGGCATTTCACTAAAATGCCACACTGCATCAGCTGGCCCCGCTTATTAAGATGCTGAGACCAACGTCAACCGCTGCGCTATCCCCGTTGCCACAGTAGTGGACGCTTCCGTTGTCATTGGTATCCGCTGCCCTGCATCACCTGGTCCTGCTATCGATGCTGAGACGCGCTCCGTTATCCGTTGCCATACCACAGCTGTGGCCGTTATCCTCTGCACTGCTACTGCAGCTAAGGGAGGACTGCTGTTGTTGCAGTCTAAAATTATAATGAGCGGCTTCAGGTGAAACAGGCTCTTATATAGGCCAAATAGCACATTTCAAATGGCAAGGTCTATGATTCTGTCGACCGTGCTTGGGGAGCAATCATATAACGACCAATCAGTGGCCGAAGTTTTCGTTTTGACAAGGCTTCACTATTTTCAATAGTACAATAGTTTGAAAAATAAAATTACAATTATCTGCATTTGGGAAGAATCTTAGAAGATTTTCCAATCTATTGCTGCAAGAACGAAGGAAATCCATCGAATACTAACCGATATATTACCATTTGAAATTGGACATATTTTTCACTTTTTTCGGTTTTAGATTTTCATTTCACATCCCTATATAGCCGAACTTCCTGAGAGAAGTATTCTACTTCAAAAAAAAATAACGAGAAAATCAGCAAAAAATATAGTCGTGCTTGAAAATGTTGACGAAAAAACTATCTACAAAAATGTCTGTTTCAGCGCAATATGATCAACTATTTAATTTGCGCAAAATTTTCAGTGAATTCCTGCATTTTGATCTCCAAAAAAAACTTTGTATTCTAAAGAAAATTACCAAATAATTAATGAAAAAACACTAGTCATTTTTCATAAATTTTTTGAACATTTTAAGACTGCTCATACGTTTGCGTAAAAATAAAAAATACATTTGCATAAAAATAAAAAATTAATGTTATGTTAACTGAAACAATTTTCTCGAAGCAAACTGACGAAGCATATCACTGATAATGACATTGATATTTCTGATTTCATTCGATAATCGTATCAAATTTCCACAATAATTGTATCAAATTTCCACAAATTAAAATAATTTACACTTAGGTACATTCGTAAATACACGCTCAGGAGAGGGAAAATACTTAACGAAGTGTTACACTGCGTGAGGCCACCATGCAAAATTGCATTACGTAGGGGTGAAGGGGTATTGAGAATTTCCAAATCCGCATCACCTAATACCTATACGAATGTTCCCTTATCGGCTGTGATTTGCGGTATTTCTATAACCAGGAAAAAATCCAGCATACACAATCACTATCGGCGCGGTAAAGATTTTCTCGGCGGCGCACCAAAAATTTCTTCGGCGGCGCGCCGAGTCCAAATCATCGGCGGCGGCGGCGTGCGTAAAAGTGTCGGCGGCGGCGGCGCGGCGTGGCGGCGCACAGGAATATTAAATATCAAAAATCGAAAGCCACAAGCCAAAAATAACAAATATCATCTGAAAAACTAAAAATCAAAACGTCGTAAATCAAAACATTGAAAATTTAAATGACATTTCGAAAATAGTAGGTCAAAAGCAAAAAATTAAATTTTTGAAAAAAATTAAAGCCCAAAGTCAAAAGACAAAAATTGAAAGTCAAGAACTAAAATCAAAATCAAAATGTCAAAAATCGAGAAACAGAATCCGCAAGTTAAAAATCTGATCACAGTTTAAAAGTCAAATGTTAGAAGTCAAAATCGAAAATCTAAAGTATAAAGTAAAAAATCAAACATCAATAAACAAAAGTCAAATATCAAAATTAAAAAACAAAGGTTAAAAATCTCAAGTCTAAAATTAAAGATCAGAAATCGAAGATGGAAAAGATAAAAGTCGAAAATCAAAAGTGAAAAAGGAACAAATTTCGACCCATTTGCCATCTTTTCAATTTTCTATGTAGCGAAACTTTCTGAGAGAAGTAGTTCTACTTCAAAACATAAGTTAAAAGTCAAAAAATAAGAGTTAAAAGTTAGTTGGAGAGCTCGTAGCTTTGGCAAGCGAATGGTCATGAGTTCGGATCTTAGTAGAATCAGACCGTTTGATGTCAGAGGGATTTTTACGCCTGGGTTTATTCTCAGGCTCTATCCCATCCCTCTACTTGACCCTTCCCTTTCGCTAAATTTTATAAAAAAATCAAACAGTTGAATGAATAACTCTCCAAGCAGAGTTTTAATTGCCGATGTTTTGCAGGGTAACTAAAGAAGAACCGTAGAGTCTATAAAAATAGGCGTGTAGAAGGGAATGGTAAAAGTATAAAAATCCGCCCCTGACGACGGTGATAAAATGTGCCTTCCTTTCCCGCTATAGTCGTTGAAGATGTAGAGATAAACTCGGTCTGTGGCAACAACGGTTGTAACACTTCCTTCTTTCCTTGCCTAACGACCGTAAGGACGTGGCGTGGCCGGTGGCCGTAATCGATCTTAACAAAACGGAAACTACAGAATTGTTGTTGTGCATTGAAGATGGCAAACTAATCTCAAATAGCCATCCATTTTTGGTTTTTTGTGCAACTCCACTTACCGGAGTCCATCACTGAGGAGCAACTACGAAATGCGCGGTCGATCAAGCTCAAGCTCAAACTGGAGATAAAAGTTTAGCGTTAGAAATTAGGAGTCAAGAGTGAAGGATGAATGAAATCTTTAGAATTTGAAATGGCGTCAAAATCATTGAAAATCTGTCCACTCATAATGTGGATGGTCCCTAATCCAAATTCACCAGTCCAAAGTCAAAAATTAGAAATTGAAAATAATAAGCGAAAATCGCTAATAACCAATCCAAAATTAGAAATCGAAAATCAAGAATCAAATATCGACAACGCAAAGCCACAGCCCATAGCCAAAATTTTGCTATGGGCTGTGGCTTTGCGTCTGAAGTTTATAATTCGAATGTTTTAATGAAAGAAGCTCATGCTCGTCTTTCGATAGTACAACGCCAAAAAATAGAGTCGATAGAAAGTAGAAAACGGAATGTCAAAAAAGAGCATAGGTATCTCTCAAATTGCGTTACATATTCTTGTTACATTCACATTCATATGTCTCAAATTAACACATTATTTTTGATTTCATCCCACAAACCACAATCAAGAGATATATGTAAAAGTTCCAGAAAGAAAGGCAATTTTTCTAGAGTACGAAGCATTGCTGAAGGCCAAAACAGCCCAATATGTTTTACTAAACCCCGGTTTGGTATGATTCCTCATGAGAAAATAGCTTCAAACTAAACCGTGCGAAATGTATATCTCTCTTGCGATTTTTTGCCACTTGCCTTTTCGACTGATACTAAGCGAGAACTAGGAAACGAGCAAAAAAAACTATGACAGAATTTCTTTGCAAGCATAAATGAAGATCAAAATATGAAACTGATGAACGATAATTCGAAATTGATAGCCAATCTCGAGAGGATAGATAAACATCGTCGAATAGAATTATGGTAATGCGAAACATTTTGCCAACCCCGGTGGGCAATCAAGTTTTCAACAAATGCTCTTCTGCATGGTCAGCTTTATTTTATTACTTTCCGAAAGTGGGCGTTTGTTCGTCTCCATTTCAGCATTACGAAGATGAAAGGCAAGGCGAAATCGGTTGGAAACAAATGAAAGTGCTTTTGTTAATTTGAATTGAATCTTTGGCTAATGATATCTTCTTTTTTTTATTAATTAATCGAAAACAATCGAAAAACTCACGTGAAATGCTGCTTTCGTGAATTAAAATCCAATCGAAACTGAAAACGCAAAATGTGCACGGCAATCTACAACCGATTACTGAACTGACGCTAAACAAATTATAACTTTCCAACTTTCACCGTGAGGATAGGGCACTACTAAACTTTCCGCTGAAATGCAATGATTTTCACTGAAAACGATGATCGTAAAATAAAGACGAGAATCACAAGTAGATATCGTTTCGGAGTGCAGGCGAAAGTTTTCCCTGGAAAGCTCGTCGTCGCTTCGTTGTCATCATCTTCTCCCACCATACCCCAGTGACGTTGCATATGTAAGAATAAGTGAAGCATTCTCTCCACAATTTCCCTTCATCCCAGCCTGACAAGAAGAAATCGAGTTTTGGATACGACAAACAGGAAAAAAGCGAAGAAAATGCGCCAATGTTACGTGCTGCCTGACTGTGGAAATTGAATTAGAACGTGTGTTATAATTAAATCCATTAAAAGGGGAAACTGAGTGCAACTACGAACATCAGGCAGTATAAGAAGAAGTACCAGCCGAGAAGACCTACATGAAGATTTAGTAAAAGTGTTTTCAAAGTTTGTGCAAAAGTGATGCCAAAAAACGGCACGGCAAAAGTGGCACAGAATTCGTGAATACTTAATATACCCCGCAGCGCTTCATCCAGGTTGGCCGAACGTGCCAGTCTCTGGAGCTCCCATTCCTCACCGAACCCCGCTGGCAAAGAGGAAAATTTTAAATGTTTGTTAAAAATTCATTGCTACAGATCATAGCTACACTACTTGTGGTGAGTATAACTATCCAGAACTATGCATTTCTGTTGGTTGGACCTTACGCTCTGGATTTGTGTTTAGTGACTAAGCGCCGCCGAGGGCGAGAGTGGCAGTTTTCTGCTCGTTGCTGAAATATGAAAAATGTTTTACGAGAGACAAAGTTGTTGAGGGAGTAATTTGAATAATTTAATTGAGCGATAATGGCTTCGTAAAAGGTTGCCAAGCTAGAATTTCGTAATCTGTTTGCGAAAGCAGATGGTCAAAGATCAGGTAGATTTATGACCGGCGCAGGCCAACTGCTGTGGCAGCGTTATGAATTGCCAATTCCGATGGTAATCGGATTAGAGAGCACCAACATTTCCGCAGTACAGTACCGATACAGCTGCGTCCTAAATTGCTTTATCGTTGCGCTCTTCCACCCCGGCGGCATGCAGACATGCAAAGTACGGTGCTTTATTTTTATTAGTTGGCAAAACCAGTCAAGATAAAAGAGAGTAGCTGTTTTTTTATTGCATAATCCAAAAATTGATTACTACTTGAAACATTATCGGTTTTATCGGCTTTAAACTTTATTTTATGCTAAAAGATTTACTCATTCCATGAGTTATTATTAAAGATATAATGGGATAATAACTTAACAATTAATTATTTTGAATAACATTTTATCTCCACGGCTATTAATTTTTCCATACACAGAAAAATGATCAAATAAGTGATATTACACCGCATGGCAGTTCCAAGGGAGAGAGTAATCTCTTAATGATTTTTTTTATGCTACCAAGGACTGCAGCGTTCTAACGATGCCGCATCAAAACTCTCATGAACCAGTAACCAACAAAAGGACCGTTAAAAGAAAAAAAATATTTATGCTGTTATAAAATTCATGAAAAGGCACCTACAATATTCCTCAAGACACTCATCAAGGATAAGTTCTGACCCAGTTTCATTCTTTGCTGTTTTCTGTACCAAAAATGCTCCAGAGCTGTCAGACCCAACAAAGAACGATGCTTACGGTTCACACTTGCACATCGTGTTTTGTGCGAAATATGGCACAATCGCGCGACAAACATAGTGGAGAAATTAAATGCAAACACACATTTTCCTAGGGTTGCAAAAAATGAAAGTGCATATTTTAATTTTTCCCCAGAGCTGCTTCCGTCTTAAGATTTTTTTTCTATGCTAAGAATGTCATCACCATATCCATGTCAAGATCCATATTCTCCGGTGAACGATTTTTGCCTTGCTTCGCCTTACTCAACGGTGAATAAACTTTTCCTTCATAATCGTGCGAAGCATTCTTCGAATAAAAAAGGGTATTTTCAGCTTAAGATGTCGAAAGAGCAGTTGAAGCGGTCGGTCGTAACCGGTATATTACTTGCAAAAACGATCTACAAGCATAAAATTATTTTGTTCCGTGAATGATTTTGATTGACTGCCTGTCGTTTGATGGAGACGCATGGTTGTGAACAAATATTTGTTCTACCAAGATGTTTTGTTACAACTAGATTATTCACGCGATAGCAAACCGACAGTGACTTTGCGGTAATCTGAAGAAAGAACTTGACTGCAACACCTGTTCAGACGAAACTTCTCGTTGTGAATTTTCCGAATAGCACAAAAGATAAATATACCGGGCAGATTCTTAGCAGCAAAAGTTTTTGTCCAGCATAGTCCAGATTTAACATTGCAAGTCGCCGCTTGTGGCTTTGCTCTGGAAAGTTAACCAAGGAATAAAAAGTTTCTACCTCCTTCTCCGTCGTTCCTGTACTTGAGAAAGCTGGAACCGCAAAAACCACTTTTAATTTTTTTGGTAAATGTCACCACCCACTGCGGTGTGGATAGTTGCTTCCATGGATCTATCGTTTCCATCCCCACAATGACTAAGGAGAAGCGGCCAGCTGTTTAAATACGAATCTAGAAGATCATTGCGACAGTGATGAAATTATTTTTTCACTCGCTCTGTTGTAAACTCATGCAAATTCGCGTGCACTGCTTACGGCAGATGCACATTTTAATGAATGTTCCTTTTCCCATTCCTACTTTTCTCTTGAATAAGAATAATTACAAATGTTTTTTGGTCAGTTGAGTCATTTACAATCGCATTTTCCATTTTCCCTCGACTCTACTGCTAGGTGGATCTAATAGATGCTTTTCTTCATTTATTTTCCAGGCTGTTCACAATAGTGGCGTGATATCTGGAACGTTTATGAATAATGGTGCGGTGCGGTGTGGCACATCTGCCGTCTGTCGGCCATTTTCCGCCATCTACACCAAAAGCCAGCAGGCCAACGGGTATGCCCATGTGGCCACCGTTCCAGCGGGGGCATATAATATCACCGTAACAGAGCTGCAGAACAGTCAAAACTATCTTGGTAAGTAACCGTTGCAGAGAAAGGTAAATGTAATTGAAAGGAATGGGTGTGTAAATGCTTCTTGAGTCCAAATTTTGAACGGCATTTTGAAATTTAAATTCAATTAATTTCTGTATTCTTCATCGCACGTAACAAATTTAAAAGTTGTTGTCTGATTTAAAACTTGTTTTTGCTCTGATGTATTTTATTCTCAATAATGCGGGACCAAATGCGAAATACAGCTGCACACGCAAAAGTTGAAGTCTTGTACAATCATTGTGTCTTCCCGATTCGCACAAATGTTGCACAGAAATCGCACAATAAATGTGTGAAACGCATAACGCAACAGTTGTACTGCGAATACATTGACATAGATTGAAATCAGAATATGTATCATATACCGACACTTTATTTCTCACATCGAGTGTATTAGTGACTGCTCTTTCTCTCTTGCTCGTAGATTTTCCATGCACGTGCGACGAGACTAGATACGTCACATATAATTTTCAGGTTGCTCTTTCGCTTCTTTTTCGGTTCGGGTTGCGACGCGCAAGACGATGTCTCTTCGCTTTACGAAATGAGCGAGACACCCGTGCTGTACCCAAGTATGATGACAGTTCTAAAAGGTATGCTATTCACGTCGATGCATTAGTATTAGTGATCGTTATGAACATTTTCCAATTTTGTATGAAATTTGAAATGATTTTGCATTTTAAACTAAACTTATAAAACATACTTTCCTGAAAAGTTATAGAAATGATGTTGAAACATGTTTTATTTGTGGGGAATACATAAACATGCTGCGGTTTAGGTAAAATATGCTGTTTTTCATCAATTTGCCGGTAACCTTTTTGCACTTTTCGTTTTTTTCTTGTACTCTAATGGCGCTTCTAAATAGAGTCGCTTATGTTTCATACAGTAACAAAAGTCATGAGCTATGACAATGACTAAGATTATGTTCCAACTATAAGAAATATAGCATTTTTATATTTTTTTTCGACATATTGTCGCAATTTTTCACACTAAATCTTAATTGATATCAATTTCTAGTGTGTTTCAACTGGAGATTCACTCTCCAACCAAAAAAATCAGATATAAAACAACATAAAACGAGAAATTTCCAAAAATGTTCTGAATTACATACAAAACGCGAAATTTTTCATAACGAGATTTGTTTGTGTGCGTGGATAGACAAAAATGTAGCATACCTTGTAGAACTGTCATCATACTTGGGTGCTGTACATACTGGATGCCAGTGTTGTTAGTCTCACTCATACTGTCGATGCGTGCTTGCTGCTATTCAGAGGAATGCATGAAGAAGAAAAAGTATCTCGAAAGCGTGTGTGCAAAAGACTTGAAAAGCGTAACATATGTCGCGTCCTCAAGCAGGAAGGAGGAGAAAGGTTTTGCTTCTCGCTCGCTTTGCAATGCTGCTTGATACCAGTTGAAAATGTTTAGGTGTAGTAGTTTGGAGCTGCCAAATACATTGGAGAAACGCTAGAGCATTAATTGCGTTATGCCCAACACGCAATCATTGTACTGGTTCCGAATTACATCAACAATTGCGCTAAAAACGCACAATTTTGTACTGGTTTCGCACCATCCAACTTTTGCGTGCAGGGTATACCCATTAAAGGTGTCAAAAATCATATTACCAGGCCCTTTAATGTAAACTACCAATTACACTTTAATAATACTTTAATAATAATGAAAAAATAACCGATGTCGTTTGTTTACATCAATCAAATGTCAAAAAAAATCACTCATAACCTTTAAACAAAATTAAATCCTTTAGCTAACCGTAGCTACCGCAAAAAATCGAAATAATAGTTCAAATCTAACACAAAAAAAAACCTAGCAACGAACTTTTAACAAATATCGAACCGTGGTATGTGCAAAAGTATCTATGAGTGCGTCTCTATTAAGCATATTGAGAAAAGTTATTGTTTTTGAATTTCTGCTCAAATTAGCCTTTTTTGTAAAAATCAGTTGTTATACGCTTCTGAGTACAATTCGATATAACGTTCAAATCAATTTTTTACATCATCAATTTAAGCTTGATGTATTGTTTCCTACTGTCTGCTTTACAAAATTTGGTGGGATACTATTTTATTAAATTGATTCCCCAAAAAAATAAAACCAAACTCTTCCGCAGCAGCGCGCGCTTGTACGATATCCGAGCAAAAAGTTAGAATCAGGTTATCGTATTACAATTTGAGTACCCGATTTCATTTGGGATTTAATAAAAAGCGTACTGAAAAAGTTAAAGAGGTTGTTTATAAGACACGACCGCAGAGTTAACGTAGAATACGACAGCCTGTCTTATGTCAATGTATTTCTTGGAATAGGTTTGGGAATACACTGAATTGGGGTTAATTAATTTAATGGTCTCTCTGCTCTAGATGACGTTTACCTCTATAGCCGGCACCGGTAACGACAATGAACAGCAGAAGCTATGTGCAGCTATGCGGTTTCACATGCTGTCGTATCCAAAACAAGAATGAAATTGAATTGTTTTGAGGCTGTCTTTTGTATCAAGTTGCACTAAGATATCTTAATTTGGGAAGTGGCCACGAAGAGGCTATAGACGAGGGCAAATAGTGCATTTCCCATCTATGGTATAACAGATCAAATATCATTTTTTTGCATTTTACAATAGCGTAGATAATTTCATAACTGATTGCTGCAAATAGTAAGACTTGAGCAAAAACTTATGTGATTCAGGCTCACTAGCTAAACTTTGAGGCTCAGCTGAAGTCAAAAAAGGTTAATTGTGTTTGTTAATGCCATTGATTGACAACTGAATAATGCTTTTGGCTAATTTTTTATTTAGTTCTGCATTATTTACAGTGACAATTACAACAAGAGGTGATGTAATTTCAATCATATATGAAAATTTCAATGGCTATACTACTAGCCACACACGCTATATTGCAAGTCACAAACACTATAAACATGCACAGACACGCTATAGACATACATACGCTGTATAGCTATATAGAAAGCCACACACGCTATATAGCAAGGCATGCATGCTATATAGCAAGCCACCCACGCTATAAACATGCACACACGCGCTACAGACATGCATACACGCTATAAACATACACACACGCTATACAACTAGCCACACACGCTAAATAGCAAGCCACACACGCTATCTAGCAAGCCACACACGCTATATAGAAAGCCACACACGCTAGCCACACTCTATATAGCAAACCACACACGCTATATAGCAAGCCACACACGCTATAGACATGTACAGACACGCTAGACATTTTTTTTCCTGTGTGGACTCATCACTGCGACCAGAGATTAGATCTATTGTGATATTGCCCAAGTGTTTTCTGTACTCCGCACTTAATATTATTGGCAGTATCACTATTGAAGTAAGGGATACGCTTATCATTCATATCCATGCTTGTGTGTAAGTTTTACCTTTCCGTTTCAAGCTTACTACTCTACTATACCGAACCTCTGTCCCTCCTAACAATATCGCCTAATTACAATTCCCTGGAGAGAACTTTCATACGCGTTACTCACACCAGTTTCATTATAATAGGGACTTACAGTCGAATCCCTTCATAGCGACATCGCAAGGGACTGTCGTTATAGCGAAATGTCGCAATAATACGAAAAATGTTTGCATATGTAGAACAGAGGGTACCGTTGAGAATGTCGTTATAGATTCAGCAATGTCGTTATAGAGAGATTCGACTGTACTAGTGTCGCAATAAAGAATGACAAGTATTAGTTTTGGTATGCCGTTATAAAGAAAGGTCGTGATAGCGGTATGTCGCAATGAAACGAAAAATTTTAGTGTAAAACAGAAGGGACTGTTGAGAATGTCGCTATAGCGAGATTTGTCACTATAAAAAGTGTCATTATAGAGGGATTCGACTGTATTTTTGTTAGAAGGAGAGTCAACAGAGGTAATGTAGAATTCAGATTGAAGGAAAGGTACTTGGTGGGAAGCCTGAGAATAAACCCACGCTTAAGTCCTTTGGTAACCAAATGGCCTGATTCTACTAAGATCTGTACCCCCGACCACCCGCTGACCAAGACGGACTCTGTAACCTTGCGGCTACGGAGCTCCCCTAACACGCTAGACATGCACACGCTATATAGCAATCCACGCACGCTATATAGCAAGCCACGCACGCTAAAGCAAGCCACGCACGCTAGCCACACACCTTATTTAGCTAGCGATACACGATTTAGATATTCACACACGTTATGTGCACACACCCTATATATGCATGAGCGGATGATGGTGCTTCTCAAACCACCTGGCGGTGCGAGTCTCTTTCAGTTTCGGGTTGTATTCACCGAACGATATCTGAATTGGATTACCGCTGGTGGGGTCCAACTCAGATCGAAGGGAAGCCGAACTGAAAGAAATAGGAACTGCAGCTAACCACTACCACCGTCGCTGTTTTCCGCTGCTGCTCCACGCCGCCTTTACCCACTGCACTGCCATCGCTGCTCTATCCGGTGCTGCTGCCCGCTGCTAGTATACTGATTTCCTTGAGGAGAAACAGTCTTTTTTATAACCCAAAGAGTGCATTTCCGGCTAACTAGGTACTCCATTCTGGCGTCCTTTTTAGGGAAAGGCAGCAAGCGACCAATCAAAAGTCGACATTTGCGTTTCGGCAATGTTCAACAATTTTAAATAGTACAATAGTTCGAACAATCAGATTACAATTTTCTGCATTCGGACGGGTGCTTAAATGATTTTCAAACCGATTGCTGCAAAAATGACAGAAATCGGTTGAAAACTGACGGAGTTTAAAACGTTTGAAATTGGACAATTTTCGTGACGCTCTCCATGTTTTTGGTTTTGAAATTGGATCCCTGTATTAAAGTTGGGTCCCTGTATATGTTGCCGTAAGACGTATTCTGAGTCAAAAAAATTCAACACTTCCTATTGTGTATAACTTTATATCGTATGGTTAAAATTCATCAAATTCGGGGTGAAACTAGTTTAGAGTGTAATGTTCACATGTGCAAAATAATCGTCATCTGTTCAGTGGTTATCAATATCATTTCCAAGCACGAAGTGCCTTGACAAAAAAATATGGGCGCGATCGTGGAATGCCCAAGCCAGTCCCACAGCTGGATTGCGAAACAGTTGGGAATCGACAATCCCTCCATGTTCCTTGTGGTAAAATCGTTCAATGAGACCCAGATGACCCAACAGTGAACTGGCAGTGACAGAAAAGTGAAGAGGATCGACCCCGTGAAAGCAAGGAAAGTGAGGGATTACTTCAAACGCAATCCGAAATGGGCCGGATTTCATGTCTTCAATATAAAAAGGGAGCCTAACCAAACCGATAAACAGAATACGGTGGTTAGATCCCGCGCCAAAAAACTGTACCGCGAGTGGTTGATGCAGCTGAAATAAATGCATCGAAATGGATGACGATATGCACATTATAACGGACACCAAGCGGTTCCCCGGCTTGAAGTTTTTCGTCAGCAAGTTTCGCCTAGATATTGCGGAGAAGTAGGTTAATAAATCTGAAGAAGACAAAAAAGCACTATGACACGGAGCAGGTTACTTCTCAATAAGTATAGAACCGCAAAAGGGCAAAAAACAAAAATGCGCGAACAGCAAAAACTCCGCACAATGCCACAAAAGATCAAAAAACTAATGGTCTCAGTAAGGTCCATACAATAAAAAACTATAATCAACAAATTGATAGAAAGATTCAGATTTGTTTTTAGCTTACGCGTCAATTTGCGATTAAGGTATATGAAGTTCAATTTTTTTTTATTGCAATTTTTTTAATGGTTCTCCGTATAACGTCAACAAAGCCATGCTGTAAAAATAAAAAGGTAAACCTTTTTTCGTTTGATCTTTATTCTTTATAATCATTTCATCGAAAAATTAAAAACCTTCTCTGTACAGAGCAACTCATTCTTAGAGAGTTTATTGCAAGCTTTTCAGTCGAAAATTACAGATGTTTTCCCCTTATTATATCGCCCCGGGACGGGAAAATCAAAAAAGAATTTCCGAGAATAAGTTTAAACAATAAAACGTAGTCAATTTGCTGTGATTTTCAATTTCTGTTTTCATATGACCCGAAATGACCCAAAAACACAGCTGTCGCAAAGAATAAATCATCCCAATGAACGTTTGCACTCGCGATATGTTCGAACAGTGCAATGTCGATTGCATCAATATATATGGAACTGCTCATAACATAATTGACCGGCTAATTTGTGTTTTCATCGCTTGGTGATTCCATAAATTAAATTTTTATATCCTGCTCTCGATTCCATTTAATCCGTAGTCTCTCTATTGTTACTCCAAACCAGGACGAAAATTACAGCGCCATCATCGTCGCCACGAAAACGCACCATGCTCAGCGGGTGCAGTTCTGTTCGTGCGCGCGAGCATCAGAAACGACCAGCAAAAACATATATCATTGCGCTATTCACGGTGGCGGTTATTGTTCTTGAAGAAAACTACAACAGCGGTAATGGTGCTTCTTTGTTGAACTTTCACTTCACTCGACCATTACCGGAAGTGGATTTCTTTCCGCGGTGCGCTTTGTGAAAGATGATGCTATAGCTATGTGCGCTCAATGATGCACACAATTGTGCATCGCATGTAGGGAAAAATTAATGTCGAATAGTCATTTTTTTTCTCGCACAGAATAATGATGCAAATGAATCTGGGCTGGAGCGTTATTTCGCCGTGTACGAACGGTTGATTAAAGGGGGCCTGCCACAGCGAAAATGTCAAGTGGTTGGTGTAAAAAGTTCAATATATATAGAATTGCATCTACATCGATGTGTAATCATGATTAATTGAAGTGCAAATGATGCCGTCCTTATGTGTATTTTGATTTTTCTTAACCAAATATTTTTGAAGCTCTTGAATATTGGCGTTCTTTTATTTTCTTTTATTTATTTTTTCACATTAGTGCGTCAATAAAAAAGGTTTTTCTCCTTTTACCAATGAAGGCTAGTAATATATCATGTTTTTAATACTGCTTCCTGATTTTTGATCGACAAATATTTAACACTTGCTCTTTCTATTTTTCAGTATCCTATCCTAAAAGACCGATTCAGTTTTTTTATATATTCTTAATTTCAAGCATTTTTTTTTCTTCCCAGCAAAAGAAAATCTAAAACAACAATGAACTTCGTCATTGCAGTAAAAGTCTGTTGCGACTTGATTTTTGTAGTATGTGTCAGTATTTTCATGTCGAAATTTAGAAACTAAGGTAAAAAATATTGTCGGCGTCAACATTCAAGGAATTTTTATTGACATTCCCACCTAAAAGTAAAAAAATCTACCAAACGTTTTCGGGCGCAAAATGCGAAACTTTGCGTATCTGCGCTATTTTTGCATAATTCGCCACGGCCGGCGGCTAAAACGACAATGGTTTACAACCTTCTATTATTATCTTGCCATAGTCATAAACGTATATTTTTGCTTTATTGCTGCTTTTTACAAACGAAGCACGCATGCAACAACTCAGGCTGCACTTTCGTGTGTAGCAGGGAAACATCTTAATGGAAGTCACGGCCAAGTCAGGCTAGCTACTTTATTGCCAACCTGTTGACTTGAAGACGGTAATGTAAATTGTGAATATGGGAGAAAAGTAATTTTCAGTGTTAGCAGATGATGATTGAAATAATGAAGCTAGTTCTATTAACCTATATACGTTATATTTAACGTCTATAATGGTGATATGAAAACAAAGAACAACATAAAATAATTTTAAATTGTCCCCTTTTCTAAGTCATTCTAGTCTGTAGATTAAAATCATCATCATCGTTTGTCAATATTTAATACATTTATTCGCAACTCGTGATACCGTCCTCCTCCTAAGAGTCTTGAATCTCACAGACCTCTCGAGCTACGTTATCCACTTATGAAACAATCGGTATGTTTTGCTACCTTTGACTAAATATAAGCAGAAAGAAAGCAGAGAAAAGTCGGACCAATGAGTGGCATGTACAACAGTCCGTCGTAAAGTGGCCTGCGGTATTTTAGCGCCACTACCGTGAAATATGTCCTACGTATACGTACCAGGCATTAGACCACCCGGAGCTGACGACAGCACGCCGCATTGTGCCTCTGCTGTTTGGTGTCAATTTATTAGCATAGCCTGGACGTGTTACTACAACGTTGTCACACTAGGTGTGTACAAATCAACTCTGACTCTCGAGAGGTGTGAGCTACGTCATTAATATTTAAAATCTCAAGAAATGTGTGCTTTTTAACATTGAAAAGTTTTACTAATAAAATACAGAATTTGCTGCGTTATGAAAATAGTTTCCAGCAACTAAATCAGTCTGAGAGCGCACTTCAACTAAATCTGTTTACAGCCGTACGGTTGGTTGTGTTTGCGAATATTTATCAGGAAGCGGAAGTTACTCTTTCTAACGCAAGCTGCCTTTTTTCCACGGCCGTATTCACGAACCGGCGGCTCGGCGGCACTTTGCTGTGCGGAGGAGAGCAAAACCAAGGAAGATTGCTAGCCAGCAAGTACGATAAAAGCATCCGTACGCCGCTGTCGTACCTGTGGTCAGGGCTTATTTATGGAATTCCATTTTCCATCAGCTGGGGTTCGTTAGGTCGGGACATGTTTTCGTAGCGTTCCGCATCTGTTTTGGTGTTAAGGTCTATATGTATTTATATAGACAGACTAATTTGAATAGTTTTTTTATACCTATCGCATCTGAAAAGCACTTTAGTGCAATTCTTTCCAAAAAGAGAAATGGAAATTTTACGGCTTGAAGTGATTTGGAGGAATTCTATTGGGGAGAGTGTACCAATTTAATTTTACAGATTGGTTTTTCTCGGTTGTTTACCATGATATTGAATATTAAAGGGAGCCTGCTAGAATATAAAAGAAGAGAGAGTAACTGTTAGTTAAGTTTTCCGACTGATTGTGCGTTAAATCTAAGCTAAAAAGAAACTAGCATGGTTATTTCAATTGAAACTTTTCGTATAATTAAAGAAAAGGCCAGTCATTGTGAGCAGGCAACAGATGTTTCAGGACGATTACGGCTGTTTGTCGGTAGAATAAATACTCACAAAAGCACTAAATTGACATGTACGACTAATGATCAAAAGCTGTTGGAATGAGTTCTAGGCCATTTACACTTCCAATTTTTCTTAACATATATTCCCATGCAAAGACATCCTGGGGATTGACATGCTGTGTTAATTCTGACGACACTAATGTAATGTTGCTCTTGATTGGTGAGAAAGTGTGTAATCTTGTTGAAAACGGTATTTAAGTTTTAAATCATGTCCGATCGTGCTAGCTCATTTTGCTGTGTTTTTGATGCCGACCGTTGAAATCGACTCACTCTTTGGCATATTTTCTACTTAAATAAATCTTTTGTTAATGCGAATTTGAGCCATCTGAATATCTCATTGGAAATGTGATTGAATGCATCCTTGGTAAAGGATATAATGAGAATGACTATTTTAGCGGAGTTAATATTCAGCTCCTCTTCGAAGCACCACTGCACAGTGGTCCAATAAGGCAAAAAGTGGAACTTAATTACATAGTGCCTTTTACCTTCATCCTAGCTTAAAAGTGTCTTGTTTGCATGAATGACCCGCGTAATCGCAAATTGTCAAAAAATTTGAAAAGTTTACTATACTAAAAATAAAAAAATTACTTTTTTGTGTTAAGAGATAGAATGATAGTGTAATCAGAAAAGTGGTAGAAAATTCAAAAATATGAAACTTTGTTGAACAAATGAAAATTCTATTTTTTTACGGTACAAAGTTATAAAGAATATTACATGAAACTTACTTAAAAGTTAGTTTTTTGTACTTAACTTTTGTTAGTTGCATTTTATACGAAAGTGTTGTTTGGAGGAATTGTTAGGGCACACAAAACACACATAATCGAAAAAATTGGCTGAAATGTGCTATAACTTTGTAAACAAAGCAAGTCCTGGAGATGTGTGGCCTTCAACAAAAACGTGTGTTTTGTATGCCCAAATGCTTATTAGAACAACGTTTTCTTGTAAAATGTAACTAACAAAAGTTAAGTGTAAAAAAATTACTTTAGGTAACTTTTACAGAAAACACTCTGTAACTCTGTACCCAATGAAGATATGAATTTTGTTTGTTCAGCAAAGTTTCATATTTTTGCACGATCTAAAACTTTGCCGAATAAACCATTCCTCTATCTCTTGACACAAAAAAGTTAGTATTTTTGATATATGAAACCTACTGTAACATATGCTCGCCGTACTGTAATATGGGTGAATAGAGACAAATGGAACCTAAAGTAGTTTATAGTACTTCAGCTTAACTTCAAGGAGAAGTATTGACATCATGATTCCACTTGCCCCTTTTTAACCTATACGTTCTTGAAGTTATCGAAAAAATAAGCTAAAATATGATATAACTTTGTAAGAAAAAGTCCTGGAAATATATGGTCTTTGGCAAAAATGTGTGTTTTGTGTGCCCTAACAATTCTTCCGAACAACACTTTCGTATAAAATGCAACTAACAAAAGTTAAGTACTAAAAACTAACTTTTAAGTAAGTTCCATGTTATATACTTTATAACTTTGTACCGTAAAAAGATAGGATTTTCATTTGTTCAACAAAGTTTCATATTTTTGAATTTATTTTTAGTATAGTAAACTTTTCAATTTCATTGGTAATTTGCGATTTTGCGGGCCATTCATGCAAACAATTGTTCCGAAGACACTTTTAAGCTAGGATGAAGGTAAAAGGCGCTATGGAATTAAGTTCCACTTTTTGTCTTATTGGACCACTGTGCACTGAGATGTGCGTATGACTAGATTAAATTGCATCACATTTTCTCGGAACAAAAAGGACTACGTCATCAGCATAACTAGGGACAGCGGTAAATCGTGATTTCGCGGAAGCCGCGAATTCCGCGAAATCCAGCATCGGCCGCGAAATTATCAAAAATCCGCGAAATGCCGCGAAAACCAACAATACGGACAAATCTTAAGATCAATAGGCACCTCGATGGCAACGGCTGGCCTTTTCCTACGCAACCAATAAGATGGAATAGTACTACTGCTCTCTTACAACGAGATTTTGTCAGCCTGGGTTGAATTGTTTTTGGACGGTTCAGTTACTAGATCCTCTTTGAGCAAAGATTTTGGCGATAGGGGACCTGCATGATAAAATTTCCGAGTGTGCGAAATCGAAGTTGCAAGATATACCTACTTAGTTCAAGTAGCATGCATTTTTGCATTTGAATAATTTTGGTAAGTATTCGAAACGCGGACGGTTTTTTGAACTTTTTCTGTTGGCAAATAAATATTTATCGATTCCTGGAAACTCGATAGATGCGGAATGCAGCATGAGTCAGAATAACTGGAATAATACGTGCCTGCCGACACCCAAATATGATTTAAGACAATTTGACACAGTAATCCGTACTGCAAAGAAATCATGAATCGTACTGTTAAGTTACCGTATATTAAATTAAATGAAACGGTTTTTTTCATTGTTTTCACCAAAAATGCACTTTATTTGGCGTTTTCTAAAGAACGGGTTGCCGCGAAATTACCGCGAATTTTGAATATTTTCTATTTTGCCACCCGCGAATTTTCAACTTTTTTGCCGCGAATTACCACTGTCTCTAAGCATAACCAATGACTTCATAGCCTATCTGCGATAGCTTGCTTAGAAGAACGGCCACCACCAGCAACCATGGCAGTGGAGAAAGAAATCCTACCTGAGGACACCCTTTCACTGCCTCTACTGTGCCAAACGTATCTTCCAATGCAGCTATGATCTTCCTGCTCGAATGCATTGCTTCAATGCAGCTCATTATAGTATTGTCGACTCATTTATTTTGTAGAGCCATGCAAAGGGCGTGGTGTCAAAAGCTCCCTGAATATCAAGAAAAACGCAGACCGCTGGCTATGTATATTTCAGTGACTTCTCGGTATTCGCCACTAGACAATGCAAAGCGGCTCAGTAGACTTACTGTGTTGATAAGCATATTCATGCTTATGTAAGGGTAACTCCTTCAGAATTTCGCTGCGGAAGTAGTTGTCCGTGACAGGACAGGAAGATTGAAAGTAAATTGAAAGTAAGGTATTCAAGCAGGTACTTACTTCGTGTGTTGACATCCGAGCTACCCCAGACTGTGTGGTGCGCGTTGGCATGATATGTAGTATATGTAGTAAGTAAAGAGGCCGGAATTGAGAGGTGACATCCATAAATTACGTAGCCCAAAAAAGCTTCTTTTTTTTGCATCTGACGGTGGCAATGCTCGCTTTCGAAATACATTTTAGAACAAACATGTCAAATGAGTACTCGCCACCACGACGTTTTTTTCCCTAAAAGTATTTTGACATTTTTTCTAGAAATGAGGATTACGCACTTCATGTGCCGAGATTTTGAAAATTATTCATATGACTGATCCTGTAATAATATTTCTCAACAGAAATAGCATGGAGTAAACAAAAATTAGCCAAAATAACATCGCTGCGTGAGAGTCAATTAACCGTTTGTTCTTTGTGCAAGAGCCGATGATCATTTTACATTTACAAGCGAAAGCCTACTGCGACGCACACTAACAAAGCGAAATCTAATAAAAGTTTTGACCATATACAAGCCTGCTTGTGAACTTTATTGTGATTAAGTAGCATAACTCGAGATGCAAAGTAAATAACACATGTTTTGCAAACTCTGCTTTGCAAGGATTTTTGCATAGATCGAAAGGTAATCGAAAAGGAAAACCTTAGTGCTACACTCTGCTATTGGAACTCGTCCTTCTGTTTATTATACACAGACTCCACGGACAACTGTTAAGTGTACAGGGCAGTTGTGGGGCTGGCGCACAGTGGTCGGAGGCCGTGAAAAACCATTGTTTTTCACGTCAATATTTTTGATGTTTTGCATTTCTTCGAAGATTCTTAAACTGTAAATGACCTTTTCTCAAAGTTTTATGACAATCGGTTGAGATATCGATTTTTAATCGCACTTTGAATGTTGCTATGTCAGGCAATTTCGATGATTTTCATGTTTGAAATCGCAGTTTTCAGCTTAAATTCAAACACCTGTAACTCCCTCAGTTTTGATCTGATTTTGATTCAACAAGTTTCATTTTGAAGGAACATTTATATACTTTTTGGTTGATTTCCAAGACTTGCCAAAAATACAACCAATTTTTCAATCGAGGTAAAACATTTTAAAGGAAAGCCAAAAAAAAAACATGTATTTCTAATTTCATTTCTACCGTACAATCTTGTGAAACAGTTCGAAAAGATCGGATAGCCACCAGTCAATAGGAAATTTAATGTATTTTTCACATTTTTGGGTCCCGTTTTGCATCGTTGCTCATAGGGAGATATTTTGAAAATAAAACTATGGAGACGTATGGTGGTCAGTTGTGAATATTCAGTTTCGTATATTTAAACAAAATGATTGACTGGGAAGTATACATGAAGTATTTCCAGTTGTCTCAAGCATTTTTATATTAATTTATAAACCGTTTTCAGTACTACAAGATGTATAAAGAGTGGAGAAATTAATTTGATGAGAAAGAAATATATCGTCTTTCATATTTCCAATGACGTTAAAATTAGCTACCGTCCGATCTCATAATTTTCCCTCAAAGACCTCTAACTTGTCGTAGAAAGATCTTGAATTGTTCAAACGGCGTAAAAGCTAAAAAATTTTCGAAATAAAATATATTGAATTATGACGATTTTTGCACCACCCTAATTCATGAAGGAGTACCCTCAGAACCAAACAAAAAAATACGATTCCGAAGTTTTTCGATGAAGAACTAGTAAGGGAACCACTCTTCTATTCATCTTAGCACCTATATTCTTATCGTCGCTTTTATTCCGCTCTTTTCAACGTTCTTAACTTCCGACTACTCGACTGAATAGAGAGGTAAAATAAAACTACTTTTACTTTAAAAAAAGTAAAGTTTACCAGTAAATTGGACAAATAAGAGCAATGAGATGACATCAGAAATCAGAAATGAGTTCACCACTTCAAAATTGTGATAACATGTAATTCCCAGTCATTAAAAAAAAACTTTTAGATTTTTTCCGACTTTCGTTCAGATACCTGTCATTGTGTGGCGCTACGATCCTACTGACACGCAGAGACAGTGGAAGCCAGAACGGTTTATTTGATTAAAATAGTATATTTGGCAAACGTGTATAAAAAATAATTCTATCCTCACCGTAAGACCAAAAAATAAGAAAAAACACAAAAATATAATTATAAATTGAATATCCTAAATAACGCGCTTTTTGAAAATTTGAAATTGTTTCAACGAAAACTACACAATATTACCTAAGCATTGAAAGTTAAACGAGCTTAGAAAAATAAAAAATAAAAACAAATTCTCCAATGTAAAAGATATGTCAATTTTTTTTGCAGTGTATATTTTTTTTAAGACAATAGACCATTTTACGAGACGTTTCTGAATTCAATTCATGAATGAAATTTTGACAGAGAGCTCGGAACCGCTGGCATAACGCACTCTACTATTATCTACAACTTTACCCAAGAAACTGTCCAGTCTGCACGTACGTTTCGTAATTCTTGCATCGTACTTCGTACTTCAACAACTTTCAAGCGCATCTTCTAGCCAGCTGATTTGGCTGCAGCGTGGTGTTTGGTTGTTTGTAGGCATGGTTACAGTTGTGTTTCTGGTGATATCGTAGTCCGAGAATACTCGATTTGCCCTTTTTGTTCTTAATACCTTCAACCTTCAGCTTCAAGTCCTAAGTTCCACTACGACGCGTCCCCTTATTCAATGTTTTTTGTATAGACCGCCTTGAGACCAGTATTCTCTATTTTTTGTAGTCCTGTCAATTAATGAGAAGTTACCTGCTCTGCTATGTGTTATAGTGGTTGTCTTCCCCCAGAATAACTTTCACTTACCTTCTTTATCGATCCTATTATCAACTCAAGGAAGTTATTGGAAGGAATAACGTGCTATGGGTAGATGAAGTTTCCGAAGAGTTTAATCAATCAATCAATCAATCAATCAGGCTTACGCTTCTCTCGCGCAGAAATCACCAAGGTTCACCAAATATCACTTTTCTACCAAGCATATTCATAGCTGTTTCGTAATTGGTTGTTTCATCAATTACCCGAGTATTACCGTGGAAAAGATGATCTCCAGATTCTTTTATTTATTTATTTACTACAATTTATCAGACAGTGGTTTTAATAAATGAATAAACAAATAACAAGTAGCTGCAACATCAGATGGTTCTTGGTATCAGCAACAGAAGATGGTTCTTGGAACAATTTAATATACTAGTTTATATTACATCCCCGCATCCCAAAATATTTCTAATTCCAATATGTACAAAAGCTCTTCCAATCTTTTGAACTCATTTTTCTGAAAAGTACGTATTCTTTCATTTCATTACAGCCCTCAAAACATCAGACCAATCACGATTTATCATCAACGGTGACTACACCATTTCACTGAGTGGATTCTACCAGGGAGCCGGCACTATGTTCGAGTATCGCAGAATAGATGGCCTCAATAATGGATCCACCAGCAGCTTCCGCAGAATTGAAGGCGTTACCGAGTGGATAACAGCCCCCGGGCCACTGACGGAGCCCATAGAGTTGTACCTTCTTTCGCAGCAGCCCAATCCCGGTATCAAGTATGAGTATCTTATGCCAATCAACACAAACCCAACCGAGGAACAAGGATCCGTCGAAGACAATCGGGTTGATGGTGAGTTGACAAACTTAAATCTAACTTACAAACATTAGCTAAGTTTCTTTTACCATAGGAATTTCAAATGAAATCTCAGAAAAAGCGAGTCTTCGTGTACCGAAGCACCGAACCATCGTGAACACTACGATTCCGGTGAGTACTTCTAAGCCCCTTCGTAAGCGCAAATTTCTATGGAAAGTGATAGGATTCGGAGCATGCAGCAAGTCTTGTGGTGGCGGTGTTCAGCAACCAGTAATCAAATGCGTCCGCGAAGCACCAACCCGCGTATTCTCCCCAAAAAGATGTGCTCATCTAACACAACCATCGCTGAATGAGAATGTATTACGATGCAATACTCAGCCCTGTCCAGCTTATTGGAAACTATCAGAATGGAGCGCATGTAACTGTGAGGAAAAGCTAGGCGACAATGAAGTCTTTAAAAATCGTGAGGTCAAATGCGTGCAGGAACTGATTTCTGGTATAGTCATTCAAGTCAGCAGTGGAGCTTGTTTAGAAGAACAACCCACTTCGGCTGAGCAGTGTGAATGTGTCAAGAATCACAAACCTCCACAATTGGAGACTAACAAACATCGCCCAACGGTCATAAACCACCATCACAGTCATCACCACAATCACCATTCCATTAGCCACAACACTCAGAATGACATGCAAAACAGCAACGGATATGGCCGACAGAGTTTGGACACCAGTCGAGTTAATCAAAAGGTTGAGCCGAAGAAGTCTGGTGTTTGGTTGACAGCCGACTGGAGTGAACGATGTTCCGCAAACTGCGGTGTTGGACTGCAGACTCGTTCGATATTTTGCGACCGAAGTACATCAGTCAATGCCGAGCGATGCGATCTACGATTTACACCAGATACTACAAGAGAATGTACCAGTGATCGTGCTTGTGAGTTCGGAGAATGGTTCACCGGCCCGTGGGGATTGGTAAGCAGAAATTCAATCATAAAATTGTGCTACATAAGTTATTAATTAATTAATGTTACAGTGCTCTGGCGATTGTTTCAATCTCACCAAATCTCGAACGGTTCTGTGCATCCGAAACGACAACTTTGTACCGGACAAGGACTGTGATGCGACCGAACGTCCGAAGTCTTTAGAACAATGTGACATCGAAACGATTAACGACTGCAAACCAAGATGGCACTACTCGGAATGGACTGAGGTAATTCTGCTGGATGCGTGTTTGTTGATAAGTAATGCTTCATGGTAACCTCGTTTTTTCACAGTGTTCCAAAACATGCGATGGCGGTAATCAACGCCGGGTGGTCAAATGTCTGGAGTTCAATCTGCGGGAAAAGATCATGCAAGAATCGGCCAGCTGTCGTTACGCAGATCGTCCAATAGCCTATCGAGTTTGCAATGAGGATCCTTGTCCTACTACGACTTCGACCACCGCTACGACAGTGATCGCGTCAATGGAACCGTACGTGGACGGTCGTGAAGATATCGCTCAGAGCGATGCTGGCTGCCGTGACGATTTTCCCAACTGTAGCATTGTCCTCAAAGCCAAGCTCTGTAGTTATGCGTACTATAGCCAGGCTTGCTGTCAGACGTGTCGGAATCGATCGAACGAGTTGTATTAGGTGGCTTCCATACAGGACTAACGCATCACACCACGTGATGGTGTAGTCAGAGTGAATACTAGTGAATTGTAGCGATTGTATTGATTTTAAGTTATTACTGCCCTTTTAGCAAATAGAATTTTTCTTCACAATATTTTTTTTCTCCAATATTTACAACTCTAAATAATTTATCTTTCATAAATTAGGAAAATCTGCATTTCGAAATATTCTAATTACCACAAAGCTGATTTTTGTTCAGATTTATCCTAGTTAACAGAGTTGCAGTTTCGAACATAGATGAATCAAACAGCAGTGCATTTACATTTCTTGAAGAATAATATTTGATAAGTATTTAACACTAACTAGAGATAAGCATTAAGATCAAAATGACTGTGACGAGTTGAAGCAAATACCACGATTGAATAACCCCCTAATATTATGTACTACGAAAAATTCATGTTGCCCAAAAATCACAAAGCCAAAAGGAGCTCTAGGTTGTACATGTATAGAAGAGAAAAGCACAACCCCACAACTGCAAGTTACATACTATTAATGCGATGTTTCGACAGCGAAGAATGAAGAAAAAAAAACGAACATTATTCTCATCGTAGTGTTTAAGTGCCATCCGAGAAAAACTTCTGTAAGATATAAGAAATGGTAACCCAAATCATGCAGCAGAGAAGAAAAAACATATTCGTTCGTTGTTCACTTTTACAAAGACATCTGTAAGCAACTCCAGCAGAAATGAACACCCAAAAAACTGATACATTCGATTTGTCCCGTCGGTGAAAATCAAAAATTACTTGTAAAATTGATGCAGCTAAACGTCTAATGTGTAGAATGTGCAGACGTGATTGGTAAATTTCAGAATAAATAAAACAAAAGAGAACAAAACATTAAGGACATTTATTTACTAATGACAAGCCTGTTGAAAGTGTAACCAAGTAGGAGCCTGTGAACCCATTTTGTTCGTTCAGTTACTGACGAACGGCTCATCTTTCATTTTTTCTAGCAACACTATATATTCAATCAGTTTGAGGTAAATAACTTTTTCTAGAAGTATTGCAGAGCCTTACGGTCTTCAAAAGAGTTTTCTCCAGGAAAGCTTCCTGCAAATATCATGAACAAAAGAGGCAACTGGATATCTCTGGTTACAAATTTTGAAAGAGTTAATTTTCCCATATAAAATGGTATGAAAACCTAATCCCCCTAAACCCTAATAGCTACGGCAGCAAATTTCTTCGAAGTCTAATAAAACAACATATTTCATGTAAATACGCCTCTGTTTTACTTGTGTGCTACAGTTGACATTCTAACGTGAAGCGTGATATTTTGAGATTTTTGCAGCAAAAAAACCGTTACCTGATATTTCGAATCACTGAAATCATTCGTATAATAACAGTTTCTACAGCACCTGCTATACTTAGAATTATAATCAAAATCACAGAAGCCTGCAATGCAATAACCAGTTCCGGTGTTGCATTAACTTGAAAAATCCGTTTTTTAAAACCATACCACAGTGATACCATTCCAGTTACAAAGCAAACTAATCCAATTATTGTATGTACAGTCTTCAAATATACTGGTTTAACTCTCTGGCGCAATTCGATCGCGTAAAGTGCACCCAAACCATTACTTATACTAAGTATCATAGCAATTAATGCTATCAATCCTAAAATTGAATGGGTTTGAGAAAAATGTGATTTATTGAGAACACCACGCCAGTAGAATTCCAAAGCTATGCCAACGATGACGCATGCGCTGCCCACTACTTGTAACAACCAGTGACCAGTCCGACGCTGAGGTTGTGTTAGTAGCTGGCTCCATGTGTTATCACTAGAGAGAAGCAATATGGACTCAGCCATTAGCACATTAAACTGTCAACAGGATCAAAAAGTTATTGCTATTCATGTTATCAATTATCAGGTTAACAAACCCCGAAAACGCAAAGAATCACGTGCCAGGTGAAAATCTTCTCAAGCCCATTTTTCCTGCAAATCCACATCGTGTACAGAAATGTAAGTCCAATTAAAACATGATTAAGGATGTTCAATAGCCGCTTCAATGTTTCTAGATTGATACTTTTCGGCGTTGTAGCAGGTTTACTTTCAATTGCAAGGTTCTCCATCGTTCACCTTAGTTGGTTAGATTCACTAAAAAATACTATACTTATTAAACATTACGAAAATTAAAACAAGCTTACCAATCGTATGCCTTTTTCAACCGATCTAAACCAGAGAATTAGCTTTCAAAATGCAATGCTTGGTATGATAATATTTAACATAGATAATTCGACTAATCTGCGCTCAGTTTAACCAGAAACAGAGAAACGCATGAAAGCTGGAATGAAGCTTTAATGCATTATCACCCGACGAACCTATGTGAGACTGGTGCTGTTTCGCTGACTGAATTGACAATGCGATTGTTCAGTAATTTTTCTTTCACTGTTACAGCGTTGGATGATGCTACGTGGAATAGAAGAACGATGGAAATCAATTTACCAAGTAATTCCAAATTCTCTCTACATTACGGTTTAATGAGCATTATTTGTATTGAGATTATGGAAAATCCAAGCGCATAAGTTGTTATTGTTTTGAATGCTCGAATCATCCCATTTCAAATGATACGGGTTGCAGAGGTGGTTAGTTTGGGTGTACAAGCTCTTTTTACTATTTCTTATTTTACGTAATCATTTGTCAGATAAAAAATGGGGTATTCCGCACGCCGAATGTAATCCCCGATCTTTGCTTTGAAAACGTTGATGACATCATTCAAATTTTATTCTGCAACGTGTTGAAAATAAGGAATAATATTATTACGGTACAACAGAATTTTTCGGCAAAGTGAAGCATTTTTTTCCGTTTTTCTCAGTGGGACACAATCGCAGAGAATAATTTCCCTAAGAATTCGGTAGTTTTCTTTCAAAAGATAAATTATAACCTCGGTGAGTTTAAGTAAGTAGAGAAATTTATTCATATTGAGTGTTAAATATTCTTGATCGCCAGTGTGGCATTAAGCAAAACATTTAGTCTAAAACTACGTCTAATGCTTATCCTCAAAACAAATACAATAATATTGTATTTACACGATTTTAAACTACACTTTTTCGAATTCCAGCCGTTTCTTACGTATCCCGGACGAACACATACGATTCGCATAAATTCTCTAGGATTCCTCACATTGGATTCCTGAGCGTCCTTGAAATGGATTCCTGAAAAAGAATCCTCAGGAATACCCTGTATATGGCTCTAGGATTCTTGAAATAAGAATCGTGAGTGGGAATCCTCCGGATCGTGTTTGCGATTCCTTTCACGATTCCGTCACCGAGTTATAGGTATCCTGGGGATGGATTCTCTGCATGTTAAGGGATCTGTAACACAGCGCTACAATGTTGAACTTGCGAGTCTTCAATTCCACGGAAAACACGCGGAAACTTCCTAAAAAGTTGAAAGATCGCCAGTTCCTTGTTCCAAGTATCCAATCGTTAGCCCGTTTTCGTTGCCTAGGCCGATTGTTCCGGTCCGTAATTAATGTTTTTTCGTTCGTTGCTGTTGTTTTTCAAGAGTGCGGACTTGCAAGCAGGGTTGCCACATCTAAATCTGTGTTTTCCCTTGAAAAAATCTGAGCATCTGTATCTGGAACAAAAATATCTGTAAAAAAAATCTGTATTGTTTAAACATAAAGGTCTTTGTATTTTTTAAATTTTTATGGTACATAAACAAAGTTTTTAGCTTAGAACGTGTGAGGAGTTGAAAATATGTTCAATTTGCTTATTATTTAATTAAATAAAATTTGGATTGTTTTCAAAAATTAATGTCAATTTCGGAAAATCTGTACTTTTCGACGAAAATCTGTATATCTGTATATACAGATTCTGTACCGTTACTTCGGCCAAAAAGAAGGCCAAGAGAAAAAACTGAAAAGGCTTGGGTTTGCCTGTGGACTGTAGAGCTCGTTATCGAGAATTATAGAAACATAGGATCTCTCTCGTAGTTCTGGATCGTTATCCAGAACCAATTCTGATTAGTTGACGCTCCTAAATGTTAGGTTCAATTCCTAACCAAGTCCAGAAAATTTTCGGGTTGGAAACGTTCTGGATGAGCCTTGGATCAATGTTATTGGAAAATCGTTTTTTTTTTATTTATTTTCAAATTATTGGCATTCTATTGAAGGGTTACTATGTCTGTATTAATAACCAGTCCGTTAATAATTTGTCAACTGGTTACATTGTATGACTCTATATAATATCTTACTTAGATAAATCGACCAGCTCAAACCGATGTAAGGGTATGAGGTGGGACCATCATCATCATCATCATCAAAAAAAAAATCTGTAAAACACAAACTAATCTGTACATGTGGCATCCCTGCTTGCAAGGCCAGCGACCCACCCCACTATGTCGCAAGAGGGCCATCGTAGTGTTGATGTTTAGAGTCCTGGGCACCATCAGCCTTAACCAACCAACGAATGAACAAAAACCGCAAAAACTTCTTCAGCAGTTTGAGAGTGTTCATATTTCCATTCGAACGTAATGAGTCCTATTGTTAATTCCTTCTTAAAGAGATACTGGAATTTACCTGTACTATCAAGTTATCGGCCAATTACACACTTAGATATTACCACCGAGCACGGTAAAATTAATTACCGACATTTCAACAGCTGAGATCTCGGTAAAAATCTCGGTAATACATCTAAACACCGAGATTCTGTAAAAGCAAAAAATCAAAAACCTGTCAAACTTTAACGAGGTTCTCGGTAATGTTTACCGAGATACTCGAAAATTTCAACTGTCAACTTATTACGAGAACTTCGGTGAAATTTACTGAGGTACGTGTTTTGCGATTTTTTTATTTTTCAGAATATGATCAAAATGATTAAATATACAAATTAATTTATTAATTTATCACTCAACTGATTCAAGTAAACACAGCATTGGTACAAACTGAAGATTTGTATTGCATACAGGAATTAAAGTAACATCCATCACTCTGCAACTTCCATCCTGTGAAGTGAGTTGATAACCTATAAAATTGGATGAATAAAGAATTAATCGTTATTTTTTTAATATTCTTTGCAGCAAAAAACAAGATCTGAGAAAAAATAGTGTATACTTACTCAATATTTTAGTTAATCTGAACATTGCAGATTTCTCTATAATAATAATCAGCCGCAAAACCTGCTCCTTTTTTTCTAAACCGGAACACGAGAAAAAATTGTTGGTGAAGCACGCGCTATTTTGACAGCTCAGTTTTTCGGAATCTCGGTACACACTTACACACTCAGTTTCTTTTACCGAACTCAGCAATCTTTTTAACGAGTTCTCAACAGCTGAGCCATCAGCAATCTGTTCAGCAATTTATTTGCTTGACGAGTGCTCGGTAATTTTTCATTCTCGCTGAAACGTCAATCATAGAAGATAGCTCAGTAAAAATTTACGAAGCGTTCATCAAAAATTGCTGCATGAGTCGGTATTTACAAAGTTTCTTTTACCGAACTCAGCAATCTTTTTAACGAGTTCTCAACAGCTGAGCCATCAGCAATCTGTTCAGCAATTTATTTGCTTGACGAGTGCTCGGTAATTTTTCATTCTCGCTGAAACGTCAATCATAGAAGATAGCTCAGTAAAAATTTACGAAGCGTTCATCAAAAATTGCTGCATGAGTCGGTATTTACAAAGCTGACTATTCGTAACAAATTACCGAGCGTTCTGTAAACGTAAAGTTTTTTCATGGTTATAAGAGATTTTTTGTTCGACGAAATCTCAGTTGAAGGTTCCGAGATTCGGTATTTTAGATTACTGAACTCGGAAATTGTCGGTTCACGGGTTTTTTTCGGTAAACAAATTTACGGTATTCCGGTAAACACGTTTGGTTTGCGATTTCTCAGTATTTTTTTACTGAACAACAGTAAACTATAATGTTTTCAAGTAGTATACGGTATTTTACTTTACCGAGAAAACATAATGCAGTTAAGTGTGTCCAAAACGCAGTTAGTTATTTTTCCTCAGAAATAGGCTGACCAGACGTACCGTTTTGAACGGGACAGTATCGTTTTTTCAACTCTTTTTAACCGTCCCGTCTTTTTGCTATTTTGTACCGTTTTAGGGTACTCCTTGAAAAATTCTTAAATAAAGCTTTGTAAATTTTCCATAGTGGAAAAAAAGTTTCCAAGCAGCAAGGGTTTTTTAATATCACTGAGTACATTTTGTGCCCTCCTGACAGTACCGCACCACTAGAAAGGACATCTCCTATCGTGAACTAACGAAAAAGTCGCGATTGAAGATGAGATCATTATAATTATTAGTCAAAATCTCGAGTGCCACTGCAAAAAAGAGTG
Source organism: Wyeomyia smithii (assembly GCF_029784165.1). NCBI lineage: Eukaryota > Metazoa > Arthropoda > Insecta > Diptera > Culicidae > Wyeomyia > Wyeomyia smithii. The sequence goes on from NC_073696.1 coordinate 52,166,020, forward strand.
TCAAATTTTAGGACCATACTGCAAAAAATCACTTTCTACGCAAAATTTATCAAACGCCTAGTATCGCACAGGATCCGGTAGGTTCATCAGGGCCTGGCAAAAAAGATAATCAATATGGTGGTCCCAGTGGCTCTTTTAGTCCCATTGCCCTTAAGGCATACAAAAAAACGGTTCATCAGAGCAACGAATTCTGCATGCTTTTAGTAAACATTTCCGGAAATCAATCTTATCATGTGTCCCGATTTTTGAACCCATTTGTCCCGTTTTTATCTCGAGAAAAGCTGGTCAGCCTACTCAGAAACCAAGAGCTTTATTTCTCAAACCCACCAATAATACCATTGTTAAGATAAATGGTGGGATCTTAAATTAATCTAATCTAGTTAAATATCTAGAGCTAATTTATGATAAGTCAACATAGCTGTGATTTTTGATATTTCAAAGAGTGTTGAGCTAATGTGATAACTTAAAAAAGAACTCTGTAGCAAACAAGACAGGCAATCATAATTATAGTTTTTATATTGCAATCAAGTAGTTAAAGAATGCAGCAACAAAATGGCCGGTTGGTTGAAAACAGCCATTATACAAGGCAATCCTACCTAGGATACTCAGAGTATTGCTAATCTACCTAATGCGAATCAATTTAATAACACCAGTTCAGTTACTTTTTGCTTTTAATGAACTTTAATGTCACAGAATAAGTTACCCTTTGATGACAGTTACTCTGAAATTTATCCCACAGTTGATTTCGAACGTCAAGTCAAGTTTTGTTTTCTTCTTACGCTTCTGGTGACCAGGGGTACCAGATAAGAAGATTCGTCTGTAGAAAGGCAGAATTCAAAGTTCATTATGCAGATTTTAACTATGCCGTAAATTAGGAAGACATGCTTTTAATGCATTTTCTTTACCTTGTTAAATAAGCGTAGCAATGAATTTATTTTGCTGTTAATTTCTATTCTCAAAGAGATTTTTTTTTATTTTCTCATATTAATAAAAAGCAACTACTTTTGTTGCACAATTTCTGGCATCTCTTCTCATTTTTGTGACAAGCACTGATGGAGTTTGGATTTTTGGAATTGCTTCTTAAATACCGCCTCAGATATACATACACTCGTTACTGCAAATTGAGTATTCAAACAAAGTTTTTACGGATATCTGCAGAAGTAGCATATATTTTGGATTTTAAGAAGCGTTGTTAGTGCTGACAGTCAAAATGGTAAGTATTTTTGTGTTGCTTATCCCTAAATAACCACCAGCTTGGCTGTGCGTTATAATCGTTTATGGAGGTTAGAATTTTGCTCTCAAAATGGCAGTATCCTATACGTTTTGTTTAAATAATGCAAATAACTGAAATTTGACGGCAAATAGATTATTCAGTTAAGTTCGAACAGATAGGGCACTGAAATGGGTTGTTATTTGTCTATAGTTCACTACTGAACAGTTTTACAACCATTTTATTATTATTTACAGACGATCGGCAAGAACAACAAAATGATCCAGCTCCTGAACTATCGGGTGCGGATTGTTTTGCAGGACTCACGTACCTTTATAGGCACCTTTAAGGCATTTGATAAGCATATGAATCTCATTCTCGGGGACTGCGAAGAGTTCCGCAAAATTAAACCGAAAAATACTAAACTACCGGAAAGAGAGGAAAAGCGCGTCCTTGGTTTCGTGTTGCTACGAGGCGGTAATATCGTATCGCTAACAGTTGAAGGTCCACCTCCACCAGAAGAAGGTCTTCCACGTGTTCCAATTCCGGGTGGTGCCCCAGGACCTGGTATGGGACGCGTTGCTGGAAGAGGAATGCCAGCCAACATAGCAGGTGTTCCTGCTGGACTTCAAGGACCAGTGCGCGGCGTAGGTGGACCCTCACAACAGCATATGGCACCGGTTGGGCGTGGTGGACAAGTTTCCGCTCCACCGCAGATGAGGCCGATGATGCCAGGAGGACCACCACCCGGTATGATGCCAGGACCGGGTGGAATGAATCCCATGGCCGGTATGGCTCGTGGTGCACCACCACCAATGCGGGGGCCTCCACCAGGTATGATGCGTGGTGGACCTCCACCCAGACCCTACTGAGTGTGAAGACAAGCTACCAATTTCTAATTTAATATTAAGATCACAATTGTCATTTTCACGTATTGTACTTCAAATGCAAATAAAGCTGCTGAGTTCAAAAGAGTGTTATGTTTTGTAACTAAATACAAAGTCTACGGCAAGGGCAAACTAATAATTTAAGCAGGTTTCATTCGGGTCTAATCGTCACATTTATTTCAAACTTGTACATATTAAACTAACAAAATAAGACCCCAACGGCTTCTCCATTTTACGGCTTACTGTATCGATATCTCATTTTATCCGGAGGTTCACAGTATTCCTTCACTATCAGCTTGCAGAGGAATACATGAAATACAATGATTATAACGCAAATTGAAACCCAGAACAAGGTTGGGAGCCCACCCAATGAGTGGCCATGTTTATGCAAAGCAATCACGTGATGTTCATGGGCTGGAGCTTCCACAACTTCTTTCACATGGATTGCGTGTCGCAAGTCTTCCATATGCGCTTTATCGGAGGTGATGTACAGAATCGAAGTAAGTGGTTCAGTTAACTTCACTGGAAATAAAGTACGAGTAGGACCCAATTGAATGGGCATGTCCAAACAGCCGGCGTCGCAGGCGTAATAACTTCGGTCTGAACGGTCCAGCGCTACAAAAAGAACAGCTTTATTGTCGTCTTGCACAGCAATCGAAACATTCACGTGAGTCATGTTTCCGTAGTTAAGTCGACGGAAATCGTAATCTCGGTGCAGAAATTTTGGATGTATATTCAGCTCTAAGTGTTGATTACTGAAACGAAAACCACCAAAGCTGAGTACCATTGCTTGAATAACTCCGCTAGCTCCGGCTTTGAGGAGATTATGACAACCTTGCTTTTCCAGCGTCAACATCCAAGAGGCAACCACGTTGTTCATCTCCTCCAGGCTGCTCATTTTTTTCCACAGGTTTTCCGCCTGCAATGTATGATAGCTATCATAGCAGCCTTCAGCATATGTTAACGCCTTAGCAATATCCATCTTTCTTTGAGAACTGCTCAAGTTCTCAAACTCGTAAGCTCTACTGTGAGAAATGACCGCATACATAGTTGCGTTGATATCATTTCCGTTCAAAGTGTTCTCCGCCTTTGATGTACTAATATGGAAACTTGTTTCCCATAAACTATTCCAGACTTTTACGTGATCTTTTTTAAGTGCGTAATAAGCATTATGTTCTCCATGTTCAGCCGCCAGTAATGCTTTGTTCATTGCATCGATTGCATATTGCTCAGTTAATTCTTTCTGCGTTGAATATTTCTCTCTTTGAATAGGCTCTGAATAATTTATAGCCAAGAGCAGTTCAAGCTTTGTGGTTCCTCGTTTTTTCAATGTAACTACACGAGACAGTTTTCGTGCAACGATCGACACTATTCGGACACGTTTATCTTCAGAAGTAGCGGTCATATCAACTAATCCAGTTATAACTTGATAATCCAAAATTGATGAACCATGCTGAAGCCTGTAATGAAATAGTAGGTATTTGAGTTTGATTGCTATAGACTAACATTTGATAACATACTTAATATTTTTAGTAATAGCAGTTGGCCAATCGGAAATTCTCGGCACCACCAGTTCAACATCCACCAGCTGGTTTCTGGTATTGGTAATCTGCACTTCCTGTACCAATACCGAGGGAATAGTCCGGTGAGCATAGTATTGATAAGAGGCGAAATGACCCTCTGGAAAACACTGAAATCGATGCACAATTCCACTTGTGTATTCCACAACAGTGGCCTCCCGGTGCATTTCAGAGCCGCCTGCGGCAACGCTTACAATAGGATGATAATTTACAGGCTGTAGCAAAGCTCGGCCTTTGAATATGTTTAGATGTGCATCCGCTTGGATTTCTAAGCCGAAAAATCCATTTCCAACGTACGGAATTGCGTTGTGCTCATAAGAAAACACTGGTTGATGTCGTATGTTGACATTATACTCCAAGTTTTGTAAATAGAAGGGCGTTAACCGGTCATCCATACAACGAATTGTGTTATCTAAGAGCAAACGAATTGAATTCGGTTAAACATAATTATTTCAGGTTAATTACCTTTGACCGGTTCACTACGCCCGAAGAGCCATCTCAGGAAGGAAGGTCCGATGTAGAGGAGAAAAATAGCTACAATAAATAACAACAGGAACAATTTCCGATAAGATATGTTTCCGTCGAAAGTGCGCTTCAAACGACGCGTGAATTCACTGGTATCGAATTTTATATTCATGATGAAATCTCACTAGTGTAGTTTCGACAAGATTTGCAAACAGTTAACGCGAAATTCCATGTTTTTTGTCGTAATAATATAGCAGTAAATTTTTTCACTTCTATCTTACTATTCTTGTTATTTTTTTTTTTGTTGATGTTAGAAATGTCAAACTATCTAAACAATAACAAAAAATTTCTCCCTGTGGCTGAAATTCATCAAATTCCGTGCAACAGGCCCCAGACGCCCCAGACATACTAGTGTGAAATCCTCTACCAAAATCCTACCTACCTCAATTTTTGAAATCTTTCATTTTGGTAGGTGGAGAAATCGGGTAGCTAAAATCCGTATTAAAAAAAAAATATGTTGTGTGAACTTACCTACACGGTAAGAGTCGAAAACCCATTAATGGGTATTGTTGTACCCATTTTTTTCTGTCATATACGGCTGTCAAAAGAATGGGTAAATTTAAAAATGTGAATGGGTAAAATTGTACGCATTAGAAAGACATGTTCTTAGAGAAAAAAATGGGTCACTTGTTTATCCATTAATGGGTGAAAAAATACTTCAAGCATCGTTTTAATTTGCTCTGTCGATTTGTTCACACGCGTTACTTCTACGATCTGTTTTGTTTATTATTAGTCAACAATTGCCATGGAAGGACTTTAAAAGAGATTCGATACTGCGTCGTTTAAGAAGTTGCAAGGTAAACAGTATGTTATATCAAGTATTGAATTTTACAATGTGAGATTTTTTTTATATTAGGTCTAGAATGTTCACTCTCCGTCTGGTATTGGCTTTGTTGCAGAGAATAGCGATTCTGACAATTGATGATAGCAGATAAAATACTCCTGTTTTCGTAAATAAGAATAATTTTTGCATATAATTAAAAATAATTGATTTCACTTTCACTTCTTTCCATTTTTTTGAGTGATAATCACAAAGTTTCCGTTTATTTAATAATGGGTAAAATTTCACCCATTTCCTTGAGAAAATTCATTTCTCAAAATGAGTGATTTTGTACCCAGTTTTTGACGTTTAATCGGTTTTCCCGTTAATGGGTAAATCGAGTTTACCCACTAAATGGGTTGGCTCACTTTTTGGCGAAATGGTTGAAAAAATACCCATTAATGGGTTTTCGACGACCGTGTACACGGTAAGAGTCAAAAACCCATTAATGGGTATTGTTGTACCCATTTTTTTCTGTCATATGCGGCTGTCAAAAGAATGGGTAAGTTTAAAATGTGAAATGGGTAAAATTGTACGCATTAGAAAGACATGTTCTTAGAAAAAAAATGTGTCATTTGTTTACCCATTAATGGGTGAAAAAATACTTCTAGCATCGTTTTAGTTTGCTCTGTCGATTTGTTCGCACGCGTTACTTCTACGATCTGTTTTGTTTATTATTTATCAACAATTGCCATGGAAGGACTTCGATGCTGCGTCGTTTAAGAAGTTGCAAGGTAAACAGTATGTTATATCCAGTATTGAATTTTACAATGTGGGATTTTTGAAGTAGAATACTTCTCTCAGGAAGTTCGGCTACATAGGGATGTGAAATGAAAATCTAAAACTGAATAAAGTGAGAAATATGTCCAATTTCAAATGCTAATAAATCGGTTAGTTTTCGATGGATTTCCTTCGTTTTTGCAGCAATCGATTAGAAAATTTTCTAAGATTCCTACCAAATGCATGAAATTGCAATTTTATCATTCGAACTATTGTACTATTGAAAATTCTTAAGCCTTGTCAAAACACAAAATTCGACCTCTGATTGGTCGTTATACCGCGCTTTCCCAAGCACGGTCGGCAGAGTTATGGTCCTAGTAAATTGGGAATGCATCATTTGGCCTATATAAGAGCTTCATCAGATAATAAACAGACATTTCATCGGATATTAAATTGAACAACTGAAATTTGAAGAACACAAATGAATATTTGAAGAGTTAATATTTTCTCGTTTTGCGCTATAATCCAAAGTTAATTATCTTCATCTACATACATACTCTGACTATTATTACGTGTTTGCGTCGCTTAGTGTTTGGCAACGGTCATGCAGAACGCAAATAACGGTGCGATGCGATTCGGCAAGACGAAATGTGTTGAAATGTATAGCTCTACTTCGCCTTAGAAAGAGCTGTACATTTCACCACGGTAAGGCGAATCGCATCGCGCCCGCATTCGCGTTCTGCACAACCGTAGCTTTTGTTCCGTTCCTGTTTAATGATTTCGTATCAAATGTGCATATTACAATTCGGCAGCACTTCAACTTCTCATTTGCACAAAATTTAAAAATATTCAATGGACTTCATTCAAAATATCAAACAAAAAGAAAATACAATACTGCCAATGAACGGTCAACGTTTATTTACTAGAAAACTCGAACAATAGGTTATTTTTGTTACATAAATTCAACCGTAAAAGAATTTCTGATCGGTTGATGCCAAAACCTCGAAATTCTGAAAAGAAATGACTGATATATAAGCGCTCAAAACCTGGCCACTTTTTGTGGCTTTTCTTGTAAAAGTATTCTACTTCAACCTTGCGGTCGTGGCTTTGCATACAACCTTCCTGTGATTTTTTTTATATTAGGTCTAGAATGTTCACTATCCGTCTGGTATTGGCTTTGTTGCAGAGAATAGCGATTCTGACAATTGATGATAGCATATAAAATACTCCTGTTTTCGTAAATAAGATTCCATTTTGCAAATAATTAAAAATAATTGATTTCACTTGCACTTCTTTTCATTTTTTTGAGTGATAATTACAAAGTTTCCGTTTATTTAATAATGGGTAAAATTTCACCCATTTCCTTGAGAAAATTCATTTCTCAAAATGAGTGATTTTGTACCCAGTTTTTGACGTTTAATCGGTTTACCCGTTAATGGGTAAATCGAGTTTACCCACTAAATGGGTTGGCTCACTTTTTGGCGAAATGGTTGAGAAAGTACCCATTAATGGGTTTTCGACTCTTACCGTGTACCCTATTCCAGCGACCAAAATGAAATATTTCCGCTACAAATCGCTTGTAAACTAGCGCCTTTCGAAAAGGTGGCTGGTATTACAACTAACAATTTTGGTAGATAAGATTTTGGTAGGTAAAGTTCGATTTTGTGTATTCACCTACCAAAAATGCCGTTCGCCACCTACCAAAAATATGTCATGTTAATACTCTTAGAAACAATAACAAGTGTAGTACATTTTCATTGGTACCTTATACATAACTCTGGTTTTTCTACATACTTCCTACTTGGCCAATTCTCCCAACGAAGAAATTATTCAAACTATTTTTAACAGTTCACTAAGATCATAAGCTACAAAAAAATGAGTCATTTAGGGAGTTTGATATATGTGCGAACAAATAGGCTAACATTTTTCATACTTGGCTAACACTATCGTGAATTTTAGGTCTCCCAATGCAAAAATAATTAGTAGCAGGTAGTTGAGACAATTATGTAACTATGATATTTGCTTATGATTAAATTTATGAGAGGGGGGGGGGACTGTTAAGCGTTACGTAATTTTAGGAAAGGGGAGTCACATAAACTTTATTTATCGTTACAATGGGGGGGAAGGAGCCGACATTTGAAAATTGCTAAATTTGCGTACCACGGCTTATTTGTAAAAGTTAACTTAGATTCTAAACTACTTATACAAGCTCAACTCATTCTAAACTACTTATACAAGCTTAACTCATTCTGGGAGTTTGATACTTGTGACCATGACAGCATATGTGCGAATTTATAGGTTTTCCCACATTTTTCATACTTAGCCCACGTTATCGCTATTTCTTGAGGTTGCCCAAGATTCTAAGCTGCTCAAATACCATTAAGTCATTGAGGGAGTTTGATATTTGTGGGTATGATAGCATATATACAAATACATTGGTTTTTCCACATTTTCATACTTTGATTTTTCATAATTGCAAAAATTTCCTAACGTAATATTCAATCAAACAATTTTCAAAATTTGGCTATCCTATGTCATTGAGGGAGTTGGATATTTGCATAAGCATGCTGAAAATTATAATTTTTTCGACATTAAAGCAAACTATAGAGCAAGAAGAACAATAATGTAAACAACGTATTTTGTGAGAAAACATTAAAAGACGTTTCACCAGTACTACTATTGAATATTTTCCCTTTCAAAATGTTTTTTTCCACATTTAGACATGAATAAGGTAAACCTCATAGCATTTGGTCATATAATTTCACCCCCTCTCCTTCTGAAAAATGTAGCAACAGATAAACCCCTCACTTTTATCCTTAGAAAAACGAACAAAATTATACGCTGCGACACATAAAAATAAGTTTTATTTAAAAAAAATTGTTTTAATTCACATTAAAAAAAAACTGTTTTAATTACTTTTGGCTAAATCACTATCACTTCACTAGCTGGCCCGGCGATCTTCGGACCTCTTAGGAGGGAACTTGCGCGAATAGGGCTGATTATTACTTCTACCAAAACGAAATACATGATGGCTAGTAGAGAGCGTGGTCCGACAGATGTTGGTGCTGGGTTGGTGTTAGATGGGGAGCCTTTTGAAGTAGTCGACAAATTTATTAACCTGGGTACATTAGTGACATGTGACGAGGCTATTCGTGAGATAAAAAGGTGGAGGGCAGCTGCAAATAGAGCCTTCTACGGATTGCGTAACCAGCTGAGGTCCCGTAGTCTGCAAACCCGTACTAAACTTGCACTCTACAAAACACTTATTCTTCCTATGGCCATCTACGGCCATGAAGCATGGACGTTGAAAGAGGTCGATCGGCGAGCTCGTGGAGTTTTTGAGCGTGGGGTTTTGATGAACATGTACCAGGTGTGCAAATCGGCGGATATAATTATGCGGATAAAACACGGCAGGTTGCAGTGGGCTGGGCATGTAGCTTGAATGCCGGAAGAACGATCAGCGAAGACTATATTTAGTAGAAATCCCGATAGAGGCCGTTGAATTCGACGTAGGCCCCGCACTCGTTGAGTGTGGGCTGTCGACAAGGATGCCCGCGAAATAGGTGTTAGGGGAGATTGGAGGATAGCAGCCCAATACCGAGTGACATGGCGACGTATTCTGGATTCGGCATTGGATCGATAATCGGTCTGTTGTCGTAAAAGTAAAGTAAAGATTTTCTTGAAACCTCACCGGAAACACGGTTCGGTGAAGATAGTGCACCTGCGTTGCAGTGCACGTTGTCCTTGCTGCATCCCGCTAACGTAATGCGCATGTCGTTGGAAGAGTTCAAGCGCAAACCCGAAGCTTTCGTAATTTTTTACGAAGTTGACAATTTTGTTGGAGAGGTGAAAGTCTGGTATCGACATTGCAGCACCATGAGAGCAGACTGTAAGAACTTAGAACAGCTGGATCTCATAGACCTGCTAGCGGAAGACCGTTCTTCCTTGCGACTGAGAAAGCAGTTAAAATTGCACTTGCTCTACCATGTACAACATGCACGAACCTGGCTGTGGTCAACAATGATTGAACAGCAGTTGAGTGCTCTCTGCTTGCTAAGTATTCATCGGCAGATGGTTAACAACAATCGTGAATAATTAACTACTGGAGCGATTTGCGGAGGATAAAAGGAAGATGGTTTTAAATAAACGACAATGTTATTGTTATTTTTCTACGGAAGGTTTAGTGTAAATTAAATTACAGTTTAGTTCAGTTAAGTGTTAAAAAAAATGAAATTTTCTGTTGATCAATGATATATCCAAAGGTTTAAATGAACTTAAGAGTTTTTTGACGTTGGACTAACGTCTATATCGAAGTTAGGCACCTGAATTTGAAAATCTAGTAATTCAACCGGGGAAAACCAGGGAAAAGTGGTCAGGTTTTGAGCGCTTATATATCAGTCATTTCTTTTCAGAATTTCGAGGTTTTGGCATCAACCGATCAGAAATTCTTTTACGGTTGAATTTATGTAACAAAAATAACCTATTGTTCGAGATACACTATTGAAAAATTGAAAAATCACATCGATTGTCTAAATCATACCGAGCAACCAATCACCACCTCTCTTCACAAGCACAGTCGACACTAACGGATACAACCGATCTGACTTTGTAAACAGTCTCGCACCTACAACCAATAACAAGCTTGCTTTCGGTAGCTGCAACAGGTGTTTCAACACCGTTTTAAAATGCTTCTTTTATCATTACCACTGAACAGATTCTAAACACCAATGGCTTGATTGATAGGGGAAATATTGCGCAAGATTGTCATATAATAATTTAAATATGTTTTCGATACTAAACTAGTTAAAAGTTGTGTTAAAAGTCGTGCACATTCAACCAATCACAAGCTCGCTTCTTGTTTGCTCGCGGATGGATTTTTGCTTTGGGCTATATAATAGCCTGTGTCGTCTCATAGCAAGTGGAAGGCCTCATCAGTTAACAAGTGGAAGGCCACCAGGCCGGTCTTGTATAATCAGCAGTGGTGGCTGATTCCAGCGGCCAAACTGAGCTGCAGCAGAACCAGAGCGGTGGTATCAGGCAGCAGCGGCGGAGGTAGTGGGAAGCTGCATTTCTTCATTCAGTTCGGTTCTCCTTCGATCTGAGTTGGACCCCACCAGCGGTAATCCAATTCAGATATCGTTGGGTGAAAACTGCACGAAACTGCCAGAACTGCCAGAAACTGCACGAGCCAGCATCGCCACTAGGAAAGCTACCGCCATTTAGTGTGTGTGCAGTGTGCACATATAGCGTATGTGCATCTGTATTGCTATGACATTTGCGATGATAGGGATGGCGCTGTTGCGTGTGTATGGCTAGCTATAGCGTGTGTAAGACACTAGCATGTGTAGCATATTATGGCTATTGCGTGTATATCTTCAGCGTGTGTACGGATAGTTATAGCTTGTGTGTGGATAGCTGCTGCGTGTGTAATGATTAGTTATAGCGTATGTATGGATAGTAATAGCACATGGTTGGATAGCTTATGCGTGTGTATAGATAGTTGTATCGGATGTATGGAAAGGAATAGCGTGTGTATGGATAGCTTCGGCATGTGTGTATAAAAAACTATAGCTACAGCGTGTGTATGAATAGTTTTAACGCGTGTTTAGATAGTTATAGCATGTGTGTGAATAACTATAGCGGGTGTTTATCGAAGATTATTATTGTCATTGAAAATATTAAAATGTCTTAACGAACACAGTTGTGAATTTGATTTTACAGCAGCGTTTTAACTTCTTCAGCCAGTCTTAATTCATCGAGGAAAAATTACTACCTATGAATGATCAACACTTATTTACTAGAAATTTGATTTAGATCAAAACGGGTTCTTTTGAGTATCATAAATTATTGGTAAAAAGAGTTGCAAGTTTTCTCAATGAGCATTCATTAAATTTTCGTTTTTGTTTCTCGGTGCGCGGTTTTGATTTTGTTTCTCGCACACAGAGAACAAACTTGTCGCTATCGTGAAAAATAACAAAACAATTAGAAATGCTCTAAATCACAACTGAAGAAGTTAAGATATTATCCTGTCACTCGCCCAAACCTTGATAACAACTACCGAAAAACGTGTGATTGAGCTCTTGCTATATTGAGTTATTGAACCAAACGTTTTTGTTTTTCAAATACATGAAGTTATATGCTGGGCTGGAACTAACCTAGCATGAGTTTTATCGATTAAATGTCAAACAATTTTCAAATTTGAAATTTTCGTTTGAATCGTTCTGGGCTCCAATTTCAGATAGTTTCGTAAAGTTTGCTTTTTGCTTAGATAGGAAAATTTTACCAATTCGCTCAATTAAATGATTGTCTTGGTAGTGCAGCAAACAAAGGGTTGATTCGAATATGTATGAAATGACAGCGATTAAATAAAAGATATCCATTCTTTTAGTATATATTATTATTTATAACGTTTTAACGTCTCAGCATTCAGAAATGCACTGTTAGATAAAATTGCAGCAAATACTAGAGTTGCAATTCTCTCTATTATTTGTTTTAATGGAATATAAGAATATCGTAGTCCAACGTCATGCGGTCGTGTCTTGAATACCACCCTCCTACTTTTTTTACTATAGAATTCTATTCGAGGTTGGACAAAGAATAATCAACTTTTCCACTCAAGGACAACTTTTCACTGATTGCTTTGATGTAACAACCACTAAGTACTAGTATTCTATTCTTTTTTTTTTTTCAAAATACCATTATTTTACTTCTAAAATTTTGGAGAACTTCAATTTAAAAGTGGCGTCTGGAGTCGAGTTTTGGCTCCTGTGCATCGACCAGATCATTTTGGGCATAAAAACATCCACCTGTCAAATTTGGTTTTACTTACTTGGTTAGGCCTCGAGATGTGCAGAAATTTGTGTTTCATTTGTACGGAACCCCTCCCTTCCAGAAGTGGAAGGGGTCTCGAACTATTTTAGTAACCTATCCCGGCCCCTGAAACCCCTATATAAAAATTTCACGCCGATTGGTGCAGTAGATTCAGAGCCTATATGGATCAGACAGACATACTGACAGGACTTCATTTTTATATGTTTAGATTCACTTTTGGCTGCATTTCATATGATGTTTTCGCTGTGGATTGTCATTTTCTGCTTTGAAGGATTTGTCTTTTAATACAAAGAGAAAAGTTATTTATTCAACTTCGTTTGAACTACGTCTCTTTAGAAAACACAGAAAATAATTCAAGGATTCGAATAAAAATCCCTTTACTTACCACCCTTGAAAATAAACGAACGTCTTGTGATCTACACTATTAAAAGCACGTGGAAACAATGATTTTGGGTTTAAAACGGATTGTGTGTTTGAAAGAGTAAGCGGTTGTTTATGTGCTAGAAGAGATTTCAGGATTCTGAAAAATGCAACGAATATGGATATTTAGATAGTGTATATTTTTTCTGCAAAAATACGGCCGTTTCAAAAAATGCTACGTCATATACACCAATTAGAAAAAAATAACAGAAAAGATATCTTAAAAAAAAACAATTTCAACGTTATCCCGTCTTTGACTGCAAGAACAACGTCATCCAGGGTTGATATTTGTTGACACTCTTGAGTGAAAGTGAAAAAAAGCATCCTTAAACGTTATTCTTTCACAATCCTTTCAGAATTCTCCCTTCCCGCTTTTTGCATGAAAGTGAACTGTCAAAACACCTCATTATATTTCATGCGATGGAAGCAAGACAACAAAATCAGGTTATTAGTTAACGAAGATTGTCAAGGCATCGGTCAGTGTCTGAAAAAGTGTTTCGGCGAGGTTCATTTTGGTTGAGTGGACTGTTTGTTTTTTCTTGTCGCTTTGAAATGAAGATCATTTGGTTCGATTTGTCGTCAAATTTTATTCCGTAACCGTGAACGATGCGCGCGATCTATTTCATCTGAGTACAACAGCACGTTACTAGGACGAAAATCTAGTGTATCTGAAAGAGTACTGCGATCATTGGAAGTGAAAATTGAAAATGATTGGCTGTAATTTTTAAAGAATTTTGCTGGGGAAAATGACTTTTATCAGCACTGACGCCATCAGATTACTATGATTCTAGGCTGCAATAGACAGCAAATTCAAGTTGTTGTAGCGTCGTTGTCAAGGCGGTTATTAAGCAACTAAACGCGTGATAATGACTCACATACCTACAATGTGAAATTCGTTTTCACTGCGAACTATAGTTTTTCAAGTGGTACACAAGAAGTGTAGTTTAAGTGTATTACCAGCTAGCTGTTTCATCGCAGCGGATCCGCGATTTGCCATTGACAGATGCTCCAGATGCTATGTTATGCGTATGAAAAGTGGCGGTGATATGCTATCTCGTTTACCCACACGCTGAGATGTTAGTCTTCGAAACATGGCGGGATGCCAGCCCAAGTATAGATGACAGTTCTAAAAGGTTTGCTATTCACGTAGATGCATTAGTATTATTGAGCGTTATGAACTTTTTCCAATTTTGTATGAAATTTGAAATGATTATGCATTTTAAACTAAACTTATAAAACATACTTTCCTGAAAAGTTATAGACATGATGTTGTAACATGTTTTATTTGTGAGAAATACATAAACATACTGGGATTTAGGTAAAATATGCTGTTTTTCATCATTTTGCCGGTAACCTTTTTGCACTTTTCGTTTTTGAAGTAGAATACTTCTCTCAGGAAGTTCGGCTACATAGGGATGTGAAATGAAAATCTAAAACCGAAAAAAGTGAAAAATATGTCCAATTTCAAATGCTAATAAATCGGTTAGTATTCGATGGATTTCCTTCGTTCTTGCAGCAATAGATTGGAAAATCTTCTAAGATTCTTCCCAAAATAAGATAATTGTAATTTTATTATTCACACTATTGTACTATTGAAAATAGTCAAGCCTTGCAAAACGAAAAATTCGACCTCTGATTGGTCGTTATATGCTTGCTTCCCAAGCACGGTCGACAGGATCATATACCTTGCAATTGAAAACATGCTATTTGGCCTATATAAGAGCCTGCTCCAGCCGGAGCCGCTCATAATAGTTCTAGACAGCGACAACAGCAGTTGTCCTTCCTTAGCAGCAGCACTAGCCCTGTGGTTGGTCACCACGTCTCAGGAGCAGCGCGATTTTTCTCAGCGTGTGTCGCCAGACAGCCATTATTCTTCCCGTGTTGGGGCAGCATGATGATTGCCATCAGGTAATCCAATTTCGGAAATCAAAATGCCTTTTTTAAGGCAAATAAACAAGTCATTGAAGGTTAATAATTTTTGTCAACGCAAGCAAGCATTCTGTGTTGCATCCTAGCAATTCAAATTTGTCGCACCCGTCTAATTTACTGAATGTGAAATAGCTTCCACAGTGCATGTTGTCCGTGTATCTTAATTCCCCCAATGTTAGGGCAGCTCAAAGGTTGTAATTAGCAACCGATTTTGAACCGCAACATGCTTTTTTCAAGGCAAATAAACAAATAATTGAAGGTTAATAATTTTGCTGGCATCAGCACAAGCAGACATTCTGTGCGGGATGCAATCAAATTCTGTTTTAGTTGTCTTATTTTACAGTATTTAGTAAACCCCCCACGGTAGGGGCAGCGCAAAGGCTGCGATCAGCATAACCGACTTTGAATAATAAACTGCCCTGTTAGAACGCATTCACAAAAGCAGTTAGTTCGACTATGCAGAGCTAATATGAAGTCGATTCAATCAATCAGCATGAACAGAATTTCGTCATCTCCCAGCTGCAAAGTTGCAACATGATGTAACACGCAACAGCGAGCAAACGAAATCCCTTGATTTTACAAACCACAATAAGATACGGGTTAGAACCGTTGTGTGTATGAGAGCACCATCGGTGTTTATTCGCTGGATACAAAAATCATATGCGAATTGTGGAATAATTTGTCTGAAGAACATTAGGGAATGGAACAACGTGGCGTGGCCTATTTCGTAGCACCCTTCGGCTATAAAAGAGTGTTTCTGGGAAAATTAGCCACATTCATTAGTCGGAAGGTGAGCTGGATGGACCGTCCGGGTTGCGTCTGTCTGATTTTTGCCGTACATCAGCCGGCACTTCCTCTAATGGAAAATTTGGATCATTTTGTTCAAAGGAATATTACTGTCGGTAATATTACAGAGATGCGATTGCATTCTATCCGATATGGAATTGAACAGTTGTTCTTTTGAAGACAAATGAAACACTTAATTTGAAGAGTTAACAGTTTTGGGTACGCGCTTTCGTACGATAGCGGCGGTGTTAGCGGTAGATGCATTTGCCAACACTTACTCCAGCAAAGTCGTGTCTAGTTTTCAATGTGAAAACACCTTTCTATTGTGTTGGCCGTGCGCATTAGGCTTCTGCCAGGCTAAACGCAAAAAGCGGCGCGAACCGATTCGCCCGGCCGTAGGTTAACGTACAGCCGTAAGTAGAGCTGTGTAAGAGTATTCTACTTCAACCTTGCGGTCGTGGCTTTGCACACAACCCTCCTGTGATTTTTTTTCTTGTACTCTAATAGCGCTTCTAAATAGAGTCGCTTATGTATCATATAGTAACAAAAGCCATGAGCTATGACAATGACTAAGATTATGCTCCAACTATTAGAAATATAACATTTTTATATATTTTATTTCGGTTGTCGCAATTTTTCACACTAAATCTAAATTAATACTAATTTTTAATGTGTTTCAACTGGAGATTCACTCTCCAACCAAAAAAATCAAATATAAAACAACATAGAACGAGGAATTTCCAAAAATGTTCCGAATTGGGTTGTTTAGCTATATTAGTTTTTTATATCATCTGAAAGATCTGCATTTTCTAAGTAAAACGTAATTTAAAAATAATTTCTATCGTCCTTCGCTTTTTAAATCACGATTTAAAACTGCTCGAAACCTGCTCTAAATCGCTACAATTTCAGTTCGCCCATATACCAACTGTCATTGTAGCGATTTAGAGCGAATTTTTATTCTTCATTTAAAAATCGAATAATCGATATAAAGTTTAAAAAAATCACGTTTTGCTCAGAAAATTACACTCTTTCAGATGAAATATAAAAATCGGAAATCCGTGAATAGCTAAACAACCCAATTCCATACAAAACGCGAAAATTTTCATAACGAGATTTGTTTGTGTGCGTGGATAGATAAAAATGTAGCATACCTTGTAGAACTGTCATCTATACTTGGTATGCCAGCTAGCTGAAAATTACCGATGTTCAAGCTTCCGGGTATCGATACCGACAGTATCGATACGGTTTCGGCCAGAGCTAACTCCGGTGAATAGGGATGGGCGATAGTGACGAAAGTATCGATACTTTGGCATCGAGACACTTTAATGAGCTTTGATACCAGATATCGAAGAACCGGCTGAAGGAGCATCGATTATCGATATTTCGATATTATAGGTATCGGACCTGCATTTTTTTTTCAAAATCATCATTTAGAAAGTATCGGTACCGGTACTCATCTCTCGTGGCGAGTATCTCTAGTATCGATACCGCTGGTATCGATGCCAGAATCGCCCATCCCTACCGGTTAAATTGAAAGCTCAATGACTAAACGCAAGACGCGTGAAAATTTAGAGCTCAACTTAAATTAAATGTAAGTACCGAATTTAATTTGTTTTTATTTTTTTGTTAATGAAATATGCAAATTTGAAATTTTAGCATGCAAAATAATAATACTGGACAATACAGCGGCTCGCGCAGCGGACGCGGGGGCCTTCGGGGACATTGGCGGTGGGTCCCCACGCCGCGTCCGCCAAGCGCGGGCCTTGTCCAGGTTCAACAACAGGTGGAGCAACTGGCAACCGAGGAACATCAAAGGCACGCAGAATGTTGCGGGAAATCCAGCAAGCCCAGAATGGGCCCCCGCAACATCAGCCGCCACGGCAGCTCCCGATGCTGCAGCCTCTTCCGCATATACTACAGTAACAGCACCAGGCGCAGCCTCCACAGCAGCATCAGGCGCCGGCTCCGCAGCAGCACCAGCTACAGCAGCAGCAGCACCACCAGCTCCAGCAGCAGCACCACCACCAGCAGCAATCTTTCAACCACTGAATTCAAAAATTAATCAATAAACCAACACCTAAAATTAAATTTTTCATTATTCGGATAAAAAAATGAGAAATTCCACAATAAACGGACAACCGAAAAAATGTTCAATACTGCGAGATGGCGCTGTAGTGGTAGTAAAATCGAAATTCTATACGAGCATTGCTTAATGATCGGAGAAACTGCTATTAGTTTTTTATAATATTCTAACTTTTTATTACTTACATTCACTATATGCAATCTATTTTTATCAAGAAACTTGATTTTCTATAAAACTCCGTTAACTCTATATAGTTGTATAGGAAAATCAAGTTTTTTGATAAAAATAGATTGCAAACAGACGTGCCACTTGATGACGATTTCATCGACCAGAAAAATAACGGTAATTTTAAAATTTTGCTAAGTGGGCAATAATACCGCTTGTGTCGCTATCACATCCCTGTCACGAACGTCATCCCCATACATTTCGCTTGAAGCCGTTTTTCTCGGGCTCTCTGGCTCGATTATACGTCAAAAGGCTGTCAGTGCTTGCGAAACAGCCGATTAAGCACCGCCCATGCCAGATCAACTGTTGCTGCAAGTGGTGTGAAGAAATGCAGAAAGCGAAAAACGATTGTTTTGTTTTGAACGTTTTATGGATTTTGTGCAGAACATAAATGGTCACGTTCAAACATGTTTCAACACGTTCCGGATAGCCCTACATTTAATATAGTTAGAAGCACGCGAAAAATCCGTACTGTAACACATGCGGCACAATGAACAGAGCTTATGACCATATTTCCAACAGTAGCGCCATCGTCATCGGCGGCAGCTTCAGGAAACTGTTGCCATGATATCGGTCTGGTCGCTATAAGCAAACGTGCACGTTCTTTACCAAAGACAAAAACCGTCGGTGATGCCGCTGGTTTTGATTTGAGCAAGCGCTCACACCCATAAGCAAAGACAAAAACCGTTTTACGAAAATAAGTAATTGTAGGCAATAAGCTCACATGGTGGCGCATGAGTGTAACGTTTCGAAGAAGGACGAAGATTTTTCAGGATTTTTCTTCGAAGAGGCACGTCTGTTTGTCTGTAGTTTAACTATTTCGACTGATGACGAAAGGCACAGGTAATTGTCGATTTCGAAATTTGTTTTTTATGTGATATGACTTAAAAATGCAAAAAACGACGCGATTTGGTGTTATCTCGAAAAACAATCAAGAATATTTTTTGAGTAGCTTAGAATCTTAGTTAAGTTTGAAAAAAGTTTTATTGATTTCTGCGTTGGGAGAGTGTTGTAATTTACGATGGAGTGGGTCATGTATTAAAAATGTGGGAAAACCTATGTATTCTCACATATGCTCTCATGGCCACAAATATCATCCTGCTTCAATGAGATAATGTTTTCTGAGTAGCTTAGGATCTTAGTTAAGTTTGTAAAATGTTTCATTTATTTCTGCGTTGGGAGAGTTTTGTAATTTACGATGGGGTGGGTCATGTATTAGAAATGTGGGAAAACCTATGTATTCTCACATATGCTCTCATGACCACAAATATCATCCTGCTTCCTGCATGAGGTAAAGTATTTTCATCCTGCATGAGTTAAAGTATTTTGAGTAGCTTAGGATCTTGGTTAAGTTTGAAAAAAGTTTCATTTATTTCTGCGTTGGGAGAGTTTTGCGATTTACGGAAAATAAGGGATGAACCGCAGAACATTCAATATGTTTCTTATTCCAGCCACTGGGTTTTGATACGCTGCACAGAGCTGAATTATTTCGCTGATTGATATAGAATTTGTTTAAAAAAACGCATATCTTGGCCAAAGAATGAAGGACAAACAATGAAAAATCTACACACTTAAATTTTTTTGCCGGGTCTCGGTAATTTATTGCCGAGAACGGCACCACTGAGTGCTCGGTTAAGAAAAAAATGACAGCTGTCACATTTTTTCGTAAATCTCGGTTTAGCCTAACTGAAATTTCGGAATTCGGGTATTTTGTGCCGAAATTTCAGTTTGGTGAACCGAGATTTACGAAAAAATGTGACAGCTGTCATTAATTTTCAAACCGAGCACTCAGTGGTGCCGTTCTCGGCAATAAATTACCGAGACCCGGCAAAAAATTTTAAGTATGTAGTTTCAAAACAACACTTCTTGCTAAATTTCATATTAACTCTAATCGTAATCGTCTGAGAAGTTTAAGTTGTGATAGAGCAAAATCGCGGCAAATGACCTATGGTCGAATATTGACCATTTTTGATTCGCATGAAACTTTGCACACGTATAGTAAACTGAGCATTTTTCACAGATGGAAAAATTTATAGCCTTATATGTTTTTTCTAAAAAAGCGTATGCATTTTGGTATACACACTCAACTGCGTAATGTTTTCTCGGTAAAACATAATACCGAACTAGCTGAAAACATTTTAGACTATCGTTTTCAGTAAGAAAATTACTGAGAAATCGGAAACCGTAAGTGTTTACCGGAATACCGTAAATTTTTTTACCGAAAAAAATCCGTAAAACCGAAAATTCCCGAGTTCAGTAAACTAAAATACCGAATCTCCGAACCCTGACATCATTTAACCGAGATTTCGTCGAACAAAAAAAACTCTTACCGAGATTCCGAAATACTGTACTGTCAAAATAACGAGTGCTTCACTAACAGTTTTTTCGTGTTTCGGTGTAGAAAGAAAAGGAGCAGGTTTTGCGGCTGATTATTATTATGGAGAAATTTGCAAAGTTCAGATTAACTAAAATATTGAGTGAGTATACAATATTTTTTGTTTGCTACAAAGAATATTTGAAGAAAACGATTAATTCTTTCTCCAATCAATTTTGTAGGTTACCAACTCAATCGTAGGATGGAAGTTGCAGAGTGATAGCTGTTACTTTATTTCCTGGAAGCAATACAACACTCCAGTTTAGTAATTAATAAATTAATTTGTATATTTAATCGTTTTAATCATATTCTGGGTTATCTGACAAACAAAAATCGCAAATTACGTACACACTTAAAACTGGATCTCGAGCTCGGCAAAAAAACATTCGAGTTCACTCGGCAACTTTGGATTCAACCGATATTTCAGCGAAAAAATGCCGGTTGCCGACAATCGTCAGATCATTTTGCCGAGACTTCGTCCAAAAAACTAAGCTTGACGAATCTCGTCTCTATTTTTTGCCAAATTTATCGTTAAACACTGTTGATGCCAAGGTCAGCAAAAACATTTCTGGTATCTCGGCACAAATTTTACTCGTTGCCGTGTTTCGGCAATACAGCTGTCATTCTCATGAACGAGTTGCCGCCATTTTTCTTAGTGCAAATTTATGAGTGTTACAGGTGAGCAAACAGGAAGCAGATGCAAGTTTGGCTGAAATTTTTGCAAGTTACAAGTGTTTACAATTCGGTAGCTAAAAAAAAAATGTAGAACAGATTGGTGGGAAGTGGCTGGAACTCAAAAAGTGTAGTTTCAAATCGTGTGAATACAATATTGTGTTTATTTTAAGGATTGGCATAAGACGTAGTTTTAGACTATATGTTTTGCTCAATGCCCTACTGGCGAGCAAGATAAAGATAAGTATTCAAGATTTAGTATGAATAAATTTCTCACTAAAACTCATCAAGCTTATAATTTATATTTTGAAAGAAAACTACCGAATGCACAGCGAAACTTTTCTCTGTCATTGCCGAACATTCAGCTTATATAATCGAAAGGTCGTTTAACTGGTTTGCCGCTTCTCGGCCAGATTTGCCGGGAGCACAGTCAACTGTGTACCGCGATTCTCGGCATAAAATGATATCTGTCATATATTGGTTTTCCGAAATTCTCGGCAAAAGAGATTCAGCCGAGATGGTTGCCGAGCACTCGGCTGTCCAAATCTTGGCACAAACAATGCCGAGGTTCGGCGAAATTTTTTAAGTGTGTACCTCAGTAAATTTTACCGAAGTTATGGTGTTACTTTGACAGTTGAACATTACCGAGAATCTCGTTAAAGTTGACAGGTTTTTGATTTTTGGTTTTACAGAATCTCGGTGTTTCAATGTATTACCGAGATTTTTACCGGGATCTCAGCTATTGAAATCTCGGTAATTTATTTTACCGCACTCGGTGATAAAATCTAAGTGTGTACACACTTAACTGCATTATGTTTTCTCGGTAAAGTAAAATACCCTATACTACTTGAAAACATTTTAGTTTACCGTTGTTCAGTAAAAAATACTGAGAAATCGCAAACCGAACGTGTTTACCGGAATACCGTGAATTTGTTTACCGAAAAAACCCGTG
This sequence comes from Wyeomyia smithii, assembly GCF_029784165.1. Classification (NCBI taxonomy): domain Eukaryota; kingdom Metazoa; phylum Arthropoda; class Insecta; order Diptera; family Culicidae; genus Wyeomyia; species Wyeomyia smithii. Next base: position 52,188,034 of record NC_073696.1, read on the forward strand.
AACCGAAAATTTCCGAGTTCAGTAAACTAAAATACCGAATCCCAGAACCTTCAACTGAGATTTCGTCGAACAAAAAATATCTTACCGAGATTCCGATAACTGAACTGTTAAAATAGCGCGTGCTTCACCAACAATTTTTTTTCGTGTTCCGGTTCAGAAAAAAGGAGCAGGTTTTGCGGTTGATTATTATTATGGAGAATTCTGCAATGTTCAGATTAACTAAAATAATGAGTAAGTATACACTATTTTTTCTCAGATCTTGTTTATTGCTGCAAAGAATATTTAAAAAATAACGATTAATTCTTTATTCATCCAATTTTATAGGTGATCAACTCTCACTTCACAGGATGGAAGTTGCAGAGTGATGGATGTTACTTTAATTCCTGTATGCAATACAAATCTTCAGTTTGTACCAATGCTGTGTTTACTTGAATCAGTTGAGTGATAAATTAATAAATTAATTTGTATATTTAATCATTTTGATCATAATTTGAAAAATAAATGAATCGCAAAATACGTACCTCAGTGAATTTCACCGAAGTTCTCGTAATAAGTTGACAGTTGAAATTTGCGAGTATCTCGGTAAACATTACCGGGACCTCGTTAAAGTTCGACAGGTTTTTGATTTTTTGCTTTTCGGTGTTTTGATGTATTACCGAGATTTTTACCGAGATCTCAGCTGTTGAAATCTCGGTAATTAATTTTACCGTGCTCGGTGATAATATCCAAGTGGGTAGGTTTTATTTAAAGCATTGTAACCCAAAACCGTTGGTTGTATAGGAAAACTGTCTGAGAATGAGTTGTAGAGAAATAATAATGCCTCATAAAAAATTATACACCGGAGAAAAAAATTTGACTAAATTCGACTAAATTTGATTTTTGATTAAATAAAATTTAAAATATTTACTCAATTTTAATTTACAAAATAAGAATTGATTTTTTTAAGACACTTGAAGTTTATAAACCACTTTAAAAAAATTGCAGAGGTTGTGTATGAGACACGACGCCAGTTTACGTAGAATTATGACAGCCTGCCTTGTGTCAATGTTACGTAATAGTTTAATTATAGGTTAGTTCGATTGGAGTTATTCAATTTGATGGTCTGAAGTGGTAAATTTCAGTAATAATCCTTTATGATATGTTATCTTGTATCAATATGTTTATGTTAGTAACTATTGTTCACTACACTTATAAAACACTTATAAAAGAAATCTCTACAAATTATATGGTGTCTCTAAAGAGATGTAGAATGGTAAAAAGAGACGATTCACAGCCTTTGG